>NC_089229.1:96328862-96676362 GCF_963924675.1 Phocoena phocoena
GTACACGTTTCTGTATGGATGTATATTTTCATTTCTCTTAGGAGATACCTAGGAGTGGAATTACTGGGTCACATAGTAATTTTATATTTAACATTTAGAGGAATTGCCAGACTGTTTTCCAAGTAGCTGCGCTGTTTTGCATTCCCACCAGCGGTGTGTGAGGGTTGCAAATTCTCCCCAGCCTCCCCTTGTTATATCTGTCCTTTTGACTTTAGATGTCTTAACGAATCCCTATACTCTTTTTTTAAAAATTTATTTATTTTATTTTTGGCTGTGTTGGGTCTTCGTTGCTGCGTGCAGGCTTTCCCTAATTGTGGTGCGTGGGGGCTACTCTTTGTTGCGGCGTGCGGGCTTCTCATTGCGGTGGCTTCTCTTGTTGCGAAGCACGGGCTCTAGGTGCGCAAGTTTCAGTAATTGTGGCACGCAGCCTCAGTAGTTGTGGCGCACGGGCTTAGTCGCTCCGCCGCATGTGGGATCTTCCCGGACCAGGCCTCGAACCCGTGTCCCCTGCATTGGCAGGCGGATTCTTAACTACTGTGCCACCAGGGAAGCCCCTGAATCCCTCTACTCTTAATAGCAAATTTGTATAGCTCTTACTGAGAGCTAAGCACCGTTCTGAGTGTAATCTAACCCTCCCAGCACCCCTGTGAGGTCAGTAGTACGACTATCGCCATTTTATCGACGAGGAAACTGCAGCACAAAGAGATCAAGTACCGGGGCTGGTCCTCCAGCTAACACTGGTTAGAGCTAGGATTCAAGTACAAGCTGTTTTGTTCTGGAGCGCGTGCTCTTCACCGTCACGTTATACTGCTGCTCATATACACATTCTCATAATGTGTTTACTGTGTTTCTCTTTGTATGTGTTTTTACCCAGTGTGTATGTAATGTGGACATAAATGGCGTTGTGTTATGTATCTCACGTCACTTTCTATTTTGTAAACTAAGCTCTGTGAGTTTAAGAATGATCCATGGTGCTGTGTCTACGCTGTTGATTCCACCTGCTGCAAACAGCCCATGGTGTGCCTCTGTCACACCGTCCCTGTCCCTCTCCTCTGAGCAGGGCTCACAGGCCTTGCAGGACTGGCCGCTTCTTTCTTCCTCCCTCCCTGAGGGAAGCCTTTGTTCTGGAAATGCTGACTTCCTCGCCCTTCCCAGAATGTGCACCAGTACTCCACACCCCTGCGCCTTTGCTCTTCAAGGCCGATGGAGCATTCCAGATCATCTAGTTCCATCTCCTCCTTTCACAGATGAGGAGAGAAAGCTTAGGGAAAAACGGCTGCTCAAGGCCGTGCAGCCAGCGCCCCGCTCCTGACCTCCGTCCAGCCTTCTTTCCTCTCCTACTTCTCTTCCTTCCTCCTCTGCCTCTCTTGGCCCAAAGCCTCGTCCCCCTCTTCTCCCTGCTCCCCTCACTGGCTCCCAGAGGGCAGGGTAGTTAGAGCACAGATCCCCTCTGTTCCCGTGTGGGCTCTAGCTGCAGCCCCGCACAGCCTCCCTGTTGGGGGAACCTGTGATTTGCTGTCAAATCGTGTTCCTGTTGCAACACAAATCTGTGATTCCTTTCTCTCTGTTCCCAAACTTATCCCAGCCCAGCTTTGGACCTAGCAGTGGGAGGCATGCTGACGTGAGAGGCCCAGTTCCTGCCCTCGCATCTGACCTTCCTCCTTGAAGCTTTGTGCTCACCGGTCCCACTCTCTTCCCCCCGGACCCCCCTTCCCTTCCGTTCATTTGTCAGCTAGTTGTTAACGATCTCCTGTATCTCCAGTGTGCCAGGAACCACACCACTACCCTAGAGATGATTCGGACATGAGTGAGATGTGGCTCCTGTCCTCAAGGAGGTTATAAACCAAATGGGGAACTAAGAGTTAGACATGCGAGAAGCTAGGGATGCTGCAGGAGTTCATAATGCAGCACAGTGACGGGAGGGTCACAAGGCCAGTGAGGTCAGTTGGCCTCACTGTAGGGTGGAAGGGAAGGAGCCTGGGTAGAAGGAGCCTGGGCTAGAAGATAACTGATCTGCGTTGGTGTCCCATCTCATCCTTGCTGCTTGTGTGACCTTGGGCAGCTACTTGATCTCTCCGAGCCCGTGCTCCCTCTTCCGTGAAGTAGGGATGATGCCCAGTGGAGTGACTGAGGGCTTGTGGGCAAGGCTCCCAGCACTGTGTTGGCACATAGTAGGTGATCAGGAAACAAAGGGCTCTGAAAGTCTTCCTCTCCCTGACCCCCTGCACTTTCCCCTCTGACCCCGCTCTCTCTCTCCTGCATAGGAATTACTCCCACTTCCACCACCCGATGTATGGGAACTGCTACACTTTCAACGACAAGAACACCTCCAACCTCTGGATGTCCTTCATGCCTGGGGTCAACAACGGTGCGCCATCCCTGACCTCGGCCCCAGCCCCTCCCCCGCGCTGTGCACCCACATTTACCCACCTTGAGCCCGCGTCCTAGTGATGTTTGGGGCCTCACTGCAGCATGCCCATCTGTATCCCGGAAAGATCCTCTTTGTTTTTTCTCCCCCGTGGGCATCACGTGGTGCATTCCAGGTGTGGTAGGAATCCTGTCCCAGTCCTGCCTTCCGCTGCCCCTCACCCCAACCCCGCATCCAGCTCAGGGGTTGCCAAACCCATTTGCAGGTCTTCCTGAACTTGCTGCCCTGGGAGGCTTAGAGACGAGGCAGGGTGGGCGGGTGGGTTTCCACCCCCAGATGCTTCTCCCAGACCCCCCTCACTCTGTTCCCTCTGCACCCCCAGGTCTGTCCCTGACGCTGCGGACGGAGCAGAATGACTTCATCCCGCTGCTGTCCACGGTGACCGGGGCCAGGGTGATGGTGCACGGGCAGGATGAGCCTGCCTTTATGGATGATGGAGGCTTTAACCTGCGGCCTGGTGTGGAGACCTCCATCAGCATGAGTAAGGCAAGGAGGCTGACTGGGAGGCCTGGGAGGAGAGCCTCAGATGAAGGGCGGGGAGAGGGCCGGGGAGGGGTGACAGCCAGAGGACCGAAAGAGGTCGTGCAGGGGGAGCCTCGAGCGCTTGGAGGTCTTCAGGAGCAGAAATCAGGGGTGAGGGCCCCGGCCGAGTGGGTGTTAGGAAGTAGGGATCCGGAGGGGTGAAGCTCGGGCGAGAGCACCGAGAAGGGGTGCGGGGCATGCTTGGGGTTCCAGGGGATGCTCCGGGCCCAGTGTCCTTGGAAGTAGTCCCGGGCGTGTGTTTGGAAATGGTGAGGCAGATAGGAGAGGAGGTAAGGTAGGACATACAGCCTGGGACTGAGGGAAGACAGAGGCCAGGAAGAGGCCTTGATAACCAGAGGTCTGACCTCTGACCTCTGACTTCTCCATGTCTCCGCATTCGCAGGAAGCCGTGGACAGACTTGGGGGTGACTATGGCGACTGCACCAAGAATGGCAGCGATGTCCCAGTGGAGAACCTTTACGGTACCAAGTACACACAGCAGGTGAGGCTCAGCCTGTTTCTATGGCGACCATCTCCCAGCCCTGCAGTGCAGGTCAGCCAAAGCCACAGGGTGTGTGGGGACGGGTGGAGAGAGGGATGGAGGCGCATTGCGGGGACTGGTTTGTGCTCCCCTCCCCTGCCGTTTGGAGCTGCGTCGGGGAGGGCAGTCCTGACCCCCTCCCCCTTCATTCTCCCCTCCTGCAGGTGTGTATCCATTCCTGCTTCCAGG
This sequence comes from Phocoena phocoena, assembly GCF_963924675.1. Lineage (NCBI taxonomy): Eukaryota > Metazoa > Chordata > Mammalia > Artiodactyla > Phocoenidae > Phocoena > Phocoena phocoena. The sequence goes on from NC_089229.1 coordinate 96,332,543, forward strand.
TGAACATGATCAGGGAGTGTGGCTGTGCCTACATCTTCTACCCGCAGCCCAGGGGTGTGGAGTTCTGTGACTACAGGAAGCATAATTCCTGGGGTGAGACTGCGGGAGGCCCAGCCCCACACCCCACTTGAGCCCAGGACAATCCCAGGAGCCCTGCACCCTCAGTGCCCTGGCTGTGGCTTCTGGCTCCCACGGTCTCTGGCGGGTTCTCCTGCCGACTCTTGCGTTCCGGCCCTTAGATGCTACCCCTCTCTGTTTTCCTCTCACTCTCTGTGTCTCTCCTCTATCTCTGTTCCTCCCTCACAGTTTCTCTCTCTCTCCGTTTTGGCTTCTGTGTGTTTATAATGGGATGGCCCCATTTAAAAATAACTCGCAGCAAAAAGGAAGGAAGAGCCATGAAGCAGATCTCTCCCGGGTTCTGCGCTCTGACTGTAGCTTCCCGGCTCACTCCCCAGGGCGCCAGCCAGGCCGGTGCTGGGCACTGGCACTGGGGGCAGGAAGAAAATACTAGACGTTACTTGCATCTGCCTCATTCCCTAACATCTTCCATTTTATGTATGTTTTATAATGTACATAATGTATCAGTGCAATAGGAGTGGGTATGTCATTTAGAAACCCAATACATAGATTGGAATGGCTTACGGAGGAACGTTTTACCTAGAATCTGGAGGGCACTAGATTCTCCTCCTGACCCTGGTCTAGGAGCCGACCAATCCCTTTTCCTTTTTTCTACAGCTGAGTTATTCAGCAGGGAAGCTGTGCTTAGAGAGAAAGAAAATCCCCAAGAGACTAGAAGATAGAGGGCAGGCGTCCCTGTGCACATGCCCTTACCTGGCACAGCTGACCCCTCCAAGGGGACGTGGCAGGGGCACAGCAGACCCTAGAGCTGCGTGCTGCTTCTGTCTTGGCTCTGCTGTGTTCATCTTTCTGCCTACTTCCTCTCCTGGCTCTGCTGAGCTCAGCTTTCCCCCTGCCTGTGCTCTGCAGTCGGCCTTCCGGCCTTCCGATTCCTGGCCCTCTGGCCTTAGAGCATCACAGCGCATCAGAGCTGGAGGGAAGCTCAGAGGGCGTCTGGCCTGACGGGCTTCTTTCTCAGATGAACAAGCTGAGGTTCCCGAGGGAAGACGCGATGTCCCAGGACGCGCAGAGCAGGGACTCTGCCCACTGCTCCCCCGACCCCCAAACAGTGATTGCTAAGTGGTTGTGAATTTGAAAAAGATCTTCGAGAGAAAAATAACACTGCTGTTTGCTGAGAAGCTGTGAGGATGAGGGAGAGGAGCTTGGCTGAAAACACAGTCTGTTGAGTTTCCTGAGGATGGCTTACTCCCAGAGAAAAGGGCCTAGCTGTTTCCCACTCTTCCTAATTAAAGATTAATTATGTAATTAATAATATAAACCCTGGTAGACAGAGAGATTTGGGTCAGAAATGAAGAAGGACTTCCGGACGGGTGACTAAAAGTAGCAAGAATGACAAAATAACCTGACTTAGAACTTGGGAAATAGGGGTGAAGGGCGAATTCATGGTCCCATTATTTTTTTTCCTTGGTAACAGCTTTATTGAGGTAATTCATTTCCCGGATAACTCACCCAGTGAACGTGTACCGTGGAACTTTAGTGTACTTTCAGTTTTTAGCACAGTCATAGAGCTGTGTATCAATCAACACAATTTAGAACCTTTTCATCACTCCAGAAAGAAACTACGTACCCATTAGCCCTCTCCATCTCCCCTTTCCCTGCGACCACAGGCTCTCTCCCTGCCCCTACCATCCCATGCCCCTCATAACCACTAATCTCCTTTCTATCTACCATAAGATTTACCTGTGTTGGACATTTCTTATATCACAATATGTGATCCTTTGTGATCGGCTTATTTTCATTAGCATAATGTTTTCAAGGTTCATCGCTTTGTAGCACACATCAGTACTTCATCCCTTTCTATGGCTGAATAATATTCATTGTGTGGATGGACCACATCTTGTTCATCAGTTGATGGACCTTTGGGTTGTTTCCGTTTTTTGGCTCTTGTGAATAATGCTGCTCTGAACGTCTGTGTACAAGTTTTGTGTTGAGTTTTCAGTTCTCTTGGGTGTGGAATTGCTGGTGCATAGAGAAGTTCTATGTTTAACCTTTTGAGGAGCCGCCAGACTGTTTTCCACGACGGTGGTACCATTTTACATTCCCGGCAGTGATGAGTTCCAGTTTCTCCACATCCTCACCAACACTTGTTATTGTCTTTTTCCATTATAGCCATCCTAGTGGGTGTGAAGGGGTATCTCGCCGTGTCTCATTATTCTTACACTAAAATTGTTCCCATTTCCTTCTTTGACTTTTAAATGTTTGTCCATATCCTGTGCATCTTCACAGAGGTGTACCCTGGTTGATTTTATTTTTTATTGGGCTTAGCTTAATTTCTTCAACATCTTCTGGTGCTGCCACTCGGGAGGCATCACCGTGACGCTACGTAATACTCTTGTGAAGTGGGCGCCAGGGATCTTGGGAGACCTCTTGGGTGTGGGGTGGAGAAGGCTGAGGGGGCCTAGGGAAATGAGCACATCTCTGCACCCACAGGCTACTGCTACTATAAGCTCCAGGACGCCTTCTCCTCAGACCGCCTGGGCTGTTTCACCAAGTGCCGGAAGCCATGCAAGTGAGCATCCCCCCCACCCCCCCGGAGCGCAGGTTGGGCAGCTGGCTGCTTGGCTGGGTAGAATACGGGGTCCTCAGCCCAGCTTTGAGTGGGAGAGCCTCACCCCCCAATCACTGAGCACCTTCTCCGTCCCCAGTATGACCACCTACAAGCTCTCTGCCGGTTACTCACGATGGCCCTCGGTGACATCCCAGGTAAAGTGTGTGTGTGTGTAACATTGTGGTCTTCTGGGCATATGCTTATGGTTGTGTATGACCCCACCCCATCCCTGTAAGCCCGAAGACTCTGGGGTGACCCCATTGACACCCCAATCCTTTCCCAGGACTGGGTCTTCCAGATGCTGTCCCTACAGAACAATTACACCGTCAAGAACAAGAGGTCAGTCCTACCCTGGTTCCGGCCCCGGGAAAGGAATCTTTTGGAGGGAAAACAGACCTGGGAAGAGGGGTCATTGATACGGTTGATTGGAGGAGGGTGTTTCCGAGTGGCAGAGAAGTTAACCCTCTGCCGTTTCTTCCCACCCTCTCCCCAACGCCAAAGAGATGGGGTTGCCAAACTCAACATCTTCTTCAAGGAGCTGAACTACAAAACCAACTCTGAGTCTCCCTCTGTCACGGTGCGTCCTGCCTCACTGAGGCTGGGGTTCTCGTGGGGATCTTAGCGGGGTGGCTGTCCGTAAAGACGAGGGATGGCCTCTGTAGGCCAGAGGGTTTGGGCCCCAAAGCGGAAAGGGGATAGGGCAAGGGTGAGGATTAGAAGGTGGGAAGGAGGATGCTCGCTGGGGGTGAAGTCTCTGGGGCAGGGGGTGACGGACGATGGGGAGAAGGCCCCTGAGACAGGTCTGGGTTTCAGCTGTCCCCGTCGTGGCCTGGTTCTTAGCTTTCCCTGGAAGAAACCAACCAGTGGCCGTGTGCTCCCAGGGGAGGGGAGCAGAGGCCAGGGCCCCGGGACCAGGAGAGGCTGAGCGGGCTGGCCGAGGGCCTACGGGCAGGTGGGCAGGGTTCCTCTGCTGAGTGGTCAGTGTGCCTCTCCCCCTTACAGATGGTCACCCTCCTGTCCAACCTGGGTAGCCAGTGGAGCCTGTGGTTCGGCTCCTCCGTGCTGTCTGTGGTGGAGATGGCCGAGCTCATCTTTGACCTCCTGGCCATCACATTCCTCATGCTGCTCCGGAGGTTCCAAAGTCAATACTGGTCTCCAGGCCGAGGGGGCAGGGGTGCCCAGGAGGTGGCCTCCACTCCACCTTCCTCCCTCCCCTCCCGTTTCTGCCCCCACCCCGCGTCTCCACCCGCATCCCTGGCGGACCCTGCCACCTCCCTGGCCTTGTCAGCCCCTCCACCTGCCTATGCCACCCTGGGCCCCCGCCTGGCTCCATCGGGCTCCATGGAGGCCAGCTCGTCTGCCCACACTCCGGGGGAGCCCTGAGAGGGAAGGGCGGTGTCCCCTCCCCACGGCAGGCACTTCCCTCGGTGGGCGGGGACCAGCCTTGGCAGGATTAGAGAATGTTTGGGGCTGCCTCTCAGAGCTGCCCAGCTGCCTGTGCTGTGGGGCAGGGAAGCAGGCTGGATAGGGGGCTGAGGAAATTGTCTGGAGAACCATGGCCAGCATGGCCTCGGTTCCTGCCCTGTACCCGCTGGTCCTGCCTCAAGAACACTCCGGTTTCCCCACCCGAGTGCAGACAAGTCCTCTTTTCCCTTGGATCAGCCAAGCCAAACTTGGATCTTTGACAAAGAACTTTCCTTGGAAACAACTGACCACCAGAACAAAACACAAACAAGGGCACACAAAGCCATGCACGGTTTCCTCCTCAAAGATGACTGGATTCAGCCCCAGAATGGCCCTCCACGCTGCTTTCCAGGGACACAGACATTTGCTCCTCTTCTTGAACTTGGGTGGGGAACCCCACCCAAAAGCCCCCTTGGTTGGTTGCTAGGCAATTCCCTTTCCCTGACTCTCAGGGCAGGGGCTGGAACAGCTCAGTATAATAAAGACTTGGCCATTCCCAGTCGGAGTCCCAGGACTCTTCCAGCCTCACGACCCCATGCCCCCACGGAGCCACACCCCAGCGCCTCTGCCCTGCATCCCTGTCCTTTGGAACTCTGTGTCTCTGCTCAAGCTATTTCCTTAGCCTGGAAGCTTCTCCCACCATCTGCTGGAGAACTCCTATGCAACCTTTAAACTCCAGCTCAGATACCATTACTTCTGTGCAGGCTTCTGCCCCGTCTTGTCTTGCCCAGGCGTGACCACTTCCCTATCCTGTGGACTCCCATAGCACACCAGAACATCCATGGAACTGCAGATGTTGCATTTTACTTTCCTGTTTGTTTGTGTCTGCGTCCCCAGCTAGGCTGAGCTCGTTGTGGTCGGGATTGAGTCTTGTTCATTTATGGATCCTCAGGGTCTAGCCCAGTATCCTGCTTGGAGCAAGTAGGCAGGTACTTAATAAATGTTGCTGCATAAAGAATGTCTGGAGTGCTGGATGGGGGCACCATGAAAGGGTCAGGGAGTGGATGCAAGTCCTGGGTCACTGTCCAAGCACCTGGGAGGTCCCGGCTTGGGGGGAAGGGACAGTCTCCCGTACCCCTGGCTGCACTACGGAAATGACCATTCTTCGGGGGCCTTAGGAGAGACAAACTATCTTGTTAGTTCCTCCATGGGCATTGCTGAGCATCTGCTATGTGCCCATCACCATGTTCAGGTGGGAGGTGAAGACAGGTGCCCTTCCGTCAGGAGACCTGCTGTGCGGTTCCTGGGATGATGTGCCCCTGTCCGCGGCCTGAACCTCCTTTCCTTCCCAGCCTTGGTTACCACCACGTGTAACCCTCTGCATTCGCTGAGTACCACTCACCACGCAGCTGCAGCGTCTCCGCCCTCATCTGCCTTGTCTGCAGCATCCTCACCTGCCTGCCTCCCCAACAGCTGCCCGCTCGTGGTGGAGGAGTATGAGAAACAGGCCAGGCTCCTAGGAACCTCAAAGCCTGTACATTCTCACTCACGTCATCACAGAGAGAGCAGCATTGGGAATCTCTCCAGCTTTTATTTATTTTTATTATTATTATTTTTTTTTTGCGGTACGCGGGCCTCTCACTGTTGTGGCCTCTCCCATTGCGGAGCACAGGCTCCGGACGCGCAGGCCCAGCGGCCATGGCTCACGGGCCCAGCCGCTCCGCGGCACGCGGGATCTTCCCGGACCGGGGCACGAACCCGTGTCCCCTGCATCGGCAGGCGGACTCTCAACCACTGCGCCACCAGGGAAGCCCCAGCTTTTATTTTAACAAAGGACAATTGAGGGATGTCTGAATCGAACCCGGGTTTCCAGACCCCCCGGTTCCTTCCCCCATTCCAGCATCAGACCTGGAACTCAGAAGTCAGCCTTCCTCATCCTCTTTGGGACCACTTCCCCTGCTGCCTTGGTCTTACTCCCCTCAATTGTAATCTCCCCGTCCTGAGGAGCCACGTGAATCTTGGGAAAGCTGGGGGATGGTGGAGGGAGCGGGAAGGTAGGAAAGGTCGTGACGAGGAAGTGGTGTGACGACTCCTGACTTCCCTTTCGTAGACACAAGACGATGAGGGGAAAATGCTGGTGTCACAACAGTTTCCTCTCAGAGCCCTCAGGTTCAGCCTGCTCTTGTGCTCTCTGGCCACAGCCTATCGTCAGTCCTGCCCCAGCCCTCCCTGGCTCCGTCTCCCCTGGCTGCGTGGGCAGGACCTGCGGGGCAAAGCCGGAGCTATTGCGGATGACAGCAATCAGCCACGCTCCCCCTCCTTCCCCTTCTCCCCCAGCCTGCGCTGGAGTTTCTCCTGCCAAAGGCATGTCCACCTTGAGCTGTTTCCTCCTCTCCTCCATCCCTCATCTTTGTGTTACTCCTGGACACTAGGGTAGTTTGTTTGTTTTTTTTACCTTTAAAAATAGTTTATTTCCTTCTTCACCAACACACAAAGACACGCACCTTCTGACCATTATTCAAGGCATCACAAATTCCATAAAAACTTCTATTAATGTATTTGTCTTACATGATTCAAGATAAAGTGGATTTTAAAAGCAAACGGATGCCGGTTACGGGGGCCGGGAGGGGACTAGGGCAGGTACCAGTAATGCAGGGCATGCGTTTTTCTAGAGTGTTTATTGAAATCGCCAGTAACTTGCACACTTGCATCGTATGAGTAGTTATCCAAAATTAGCACATCCAGGAGAGGTGCTCCTAGTTTCTCTGTCCCAGGTTGATCAGACTGGTAGAGAAGAGAGTTGCAGTTGCCTCGCTTTCCTTACTGAGCTTATCAGGTGAAGTGACTTGCCCAAGTTCATGATTCTTACAGAACCAGCTTGGAAGCCAGGTCTTCTGTGACTCAGCCTGTTTTCCTGTGACACATGGAGCTGGGATGTCAGGGGCTGGAACCCACGTCACCCCGACTGAGAGAGAGCTCAGTGCCCTTTTGATGACTCTGCTACTGTGGGGCCCGTGTGTGTGTCTGTGTGTGTGTGACACGTGATGGAGAGATAGGGCTCTGTTATCTAAAGCTCTTTATACTCTTTATCCTTTGCTTCATGAGCCCTAACAGCCAATCCTAGTTTGCCCCTGTCCTATTTCTCCAGCTCTCCCATTGTCTCCCTCGCCATGATTTCTTCTTCCCCTGGAGGGATTATGCTCATATACCCTCACCTCCTCCAAGAGACTGGTTAGCTGTTCATATCCCTAGATCCATGCACCTCTCACCATCTTTTGTTTTGTTTTGTTTTGTTGCGGTACGCGGGCCTCTCACCGCTGCGCCCCCCCCCCCCCCCCACTGCGGAGCACAGGCTCCGGACGCGCAGGCTCAGCGGCCATGGCTCACGGGCCCAGCCACTCCGCGGCATGCGGGATCTTCCCGTACCGGGGCACGAACCCGTGTCCCCTGCATCGGCAGGCGGACTCTCAACCACTGCGCCACCAGGGAAGCCCCTCACCATCTTTTCTTTTAAACAGAATTTTATTGAACAGTTGAATACCACGTGTCTCAAGACTTTAAACCTGCTGAGTGAATAGGCATTTATCCTAAACAATGAAAGAAATTCTCCTTTTGTGCCGGGCTATGTGTAATGGCATTGACGGTTGGCACAGACTACTAAAAATTCCTTGTAACATTAAAAATAGGACATTGACACCTGAAACTAACACAACACTGTAAATCAACTATATTTCAATAAAAATTAAACAAAAAATAGGACACTGAAGTTATTATTGTGAATACAAATGATTACCGTTGCTACCACTGACTGAATGCTTAGTATACGGCAAAGCCTTGCTAAACACTTTACAGGCGTTTGCTCATCAACGCGTGCTTCCCAGTTCTTACATGAGGAGCCTGTGGCTCTTCTGGCGTCTTTACACTGGAAACTGGGCAATTGACTCTTGCACTTTATTTCAGTGACTCTGCTTCTATAAGAGCTCTGCTTCGGGTCCATGCGTACTGTACCTGGAGCCTCCCTGTGTGTTGGTGGAGGCGACCTCCTTCCTCTGTGAGTCCAGCTTCAACCCTCTGGTTCCTCTGAAGCTGGAGGATGGGGTGGAGTGAAGTCAGCCAGAAGTGGGGGCGTCCAAGCTCCGTTCACATCCACAGCTCTGTTCCTGGGATCACAGAGGGGCACCAGGAAAGGGCCAGGGAGGATGGATAGCAGCGTGGGGAGTCAGCTGGTGGATCAAGCGGCAAAGGGGTGAGTAGCTCTGATTCCAAGTCACAAAGCCCTAGGACCTCACTCCTGTCTGGTCTCCCTGCATTTCCAGCAACGTCAGCGGCTGGAGGACCCGGGGCCTGGACTGGGTCTAGGGAAGGTCATTGTGGCCAGAGAATATTTGGGTGAATGTTGTACCCTTGTTGTGGGATTCATTTGGGAGATGTCCTGCACAGATAAGCATGGCATAAAATACCCAAAGAGGGACTTCCCTGATGGTCCAGTGGTTAAGAATCCGCCTTCCAATGCAGGGGACGTGGGTTCCATCCCTGGTTGGGGAACTAGGCCCACCTGCTGCAACTACTGAACCCCCACGTCTCAACTAGAGAGCCCGCATGCTGCAACTACAGAGCCCACATGCTCTGGAGCCTGTGCGCCACAACTAGAGAGAAGCCCATGCGCTCCAACGAAAGATCCCGCGTGCTGCAACTAAGACCCGACGCAGCCAAAAATAAATAAATATTAAAAAAAAAATACCAAAGAATCGGGGTGGGCGGTCTGACTCAGAAGGACTGATGGAAAGCGGTAATTATGTGTCGTAGCAAAATGGGCCCTTAGTCTGAAGTCAGGAGTCTGGGGGCTGGGCTGGCTCTGCAGGGCACATGACCTGCGTGTCTCTGGCCCTCAGTTTTCTCGATTATAAAACAACGGGGCTGCGGTAGATTATCTCCGAGCGCAATTCGGATTGATGTATCGTAATATTTGGGAAAGGGGCACTGGGAACGTATTAGTAATACCTGATGGAGAGAGCTGTAATTCCACAGCGTTGTCACGGATGTGATCTCATTAGGACTCATGACATCATCTTCCCCACGAAGGTAGGCCAGGCACTGTCGCTCTCATTTCAAAACCGAGGTCTTTTGAGAGGTCCCACCACCGTTTGGAGGCAGAGCCAGGATCCGCTGTAGGGAGCATCGCCCAGCAAAGACTGGATGAGAACTGGGGCGGAGGGGGTGGGGCAGGGAGGTGCGGGGCGGCAGGGCCCCAAGTCAGGGTTAGGCTTTACTCTGAGGTTTGGGCTGGAGGCGTAAATTCCTAAGAAAGTGAGAGATTACGGTGTCAGTGGAGAACTCCGGGGAAAGGGGAAGGGGTTCTAAGGAACACTGAGGACGTGTCTGGCATCAGACGCTTACCTGCCGGTGTCAATAAATCCTGCCGGCAACGTCACGAGACAGCGGCTCTCCATTTTGCAAACTGGAACACAGCACCCGAGTTTGTCCAACACCACCCACGTAAAAAGTAGAGAATCCTGAGCTGGAACCCAGCGAATCTGACTCCAAAGCCCCGAGTCCTTCTACTGTGGTTCATTTGGGAAAGGCCGGGCGATGGGGGGAGGGGGCAGGGGGCCGGCGCTCCTGGGTGTCTGGGTGGGAGTGGTCAGACCCGCGCACGTGGCAGGGCAGCTGGATCCGGGCGCCCGCGCTCGCACTGGGTACAAAAGGTTAAGGCACCTTGGCCCCCTCCTCCCCCCTCCTCCCCCCTCCTCCCGCCTCCTCCCGCCTCCTCCCGCCCCCACCCGCCCCCACCCGCCTCCACCCCGGCTCTTCCTGTCCTGAAGTTGCAACACCTCCCTCTCCCTTCCCCTCCCACCTCCTCTCTGCTTGACTTCTCTCGGAGTTCTCCGAACTCAGGCTGCAGTGCCGGCCTTCCGGGTTTGAGGTCCCCGGGACCCGGCTGTGATCCGCGCCCCAGTCTCAACCCTCCACTCCCCTGCCCGACGCCCGGGCTCCACCCCGGACCCTGCTCATCCTGGGACTGTGTCGCTGCCACTGTCGCCTGTGTCCATCACTGCCTGAGCCCGGATGGGGGAGTGAAAGGCCACAGCTGGCCGGACATGGGCCTCCCCACCGTGCCTGGCCTGCTGCTGCCACTGGTGAGACGGGGGACGGAGGGCGGAGTGGGCCGATGGGCCAGCGGCGCCTGGGGCGGGAGAGAGCCGAGGGCCGGGCCCCAGCCTCAGGCCTGCGCGGCCTGACCTCAAACACTGCCCCATTCATTCGCTGCCCTGAGTCGGGAGCAAGGGAGAAGTTTGAAAGGCAGGGAGGGAAAGGGGTTCCCAGGCTGCCAGGAAGACGGGGGCAGGTGCCCACGGCGGGGGCGGGGGAGTTTGTTAGGAAACCCAAAGGAGTGGGAGACAGAAGGTCTGTCCTCTCAGAGTCCGGATGGTTCTGCATTGTGTCCGGCAGGTCAGCGGTCTTGGGCCGTGGACAGGCGAGGCTGCCGGTGAGCCCGGCTGAGCACACCCTGCTGGAGGGCAGGGACTGGACGCCAGCGAAGTGGGGAAACTGAGTCTGGGAGAGGCCCTGGCTTGGGGCGGGTAGGCTTGGGATGCTGTGTGTTGGAGGCATTTGGGAGGGGGATCGGTAGCCGGATAGGCCTCCCCAGGCCCAGGCCTCCCACCCGGGGGGCACTCTTCACCCTGGATCTGTGGCCACTGTCTGTGGGCCTGACCCTCCTGCCCCGCCTCAGAGCCCTGGACCTGCCCCCCAAGCCCTTCCCACGGACCCAGACAACAGAGCACTTGCTTTCTTCTTCCACAGCTCAGTTTGGGGAAGTTGGTAGACAGTTGTTTTCGTCACTGGAAAATGTCCCTTTCTCTTGCTTCAGCCCTGTTTCAATGTATCCCTGACCCCTCCACGTCCTGCAGTCGTCCTGCGCAGAAACCCAGCCCCTCGCCTCCACCTAGCTGGGGGCACTGCGTTGGTCACTTTCTTCAGGGTTCCTGCTCTTCCCTGGCCCAACCGCCACTCCCCACCTCTCCTCCCCCCACCACTCCTCCCCCACCTCTCTTCCCCCCACCTCTTCTTCCCCCAGGGTCTTGTACTGTGTCGCCAAATCATCCCTTTCTTTTCTGTCCCATCTCCTCAGACTTCTCGAGTCTCCTTTCTGAACCTTTCTCTCCAGTTCCTCCCGCTCCCTCTGCTTTAGTCCACGTTTCTAGACCCTAGTTCCCTGGCAGCACCCCGCCACCTCCTGTGGCCCCTGGCCCACCTTTCCCTCCTGTGCAGGCTGTCCTCCCCAGGGGCTCTCCCTGCTCCCCATCCAGCTGCCCTGCCTTCTCTTGTCTCCTGGCAGTAAATCCCCCCGTCCTGTCCTGACTCCCTCAGGGACTAGCTGCCTGGACTTGAGCAGGTTGACATAACCCTTCATGCCTTGCTTCTTTCTCTCTAAGGTGGACAGAATCGTCACTACCTCATAATGTCGTTGAAGATGAAATAGATAAATATATATTAAGTATTCCATTCATTTCTGCCTGCTCGGCACTAGATACTCTTTTAGGTGCTGGACTTACAACAGTGAACAAAAGTCTCCGCCTTCATGGAGTCTCTATTCTAGTACAGGAACAGGGTATAGCAAACAGAAAGCACTCAATAAACGTTAGCTTTCCTATTGTTAATAGTATCAGTAGTGGTTGTAATTACTCAGTGGCTTCTGCGTTTGGAAAACAGAGGTACGGGGGAGCCTGAACAGATGAAGGAATGTGCCTGGGGCTGCAGCTGATCCAGCCCGGGTTGGGGTGTGACAGCTAAGGGACCAAGCTCAGCCTGGAGCTGGAGGGGAAACAGGAGGTGTGCGGTGCTGGGTGAGGCTGTCCACGGGCTTTCCAACTGCCCGCCACTCAATGGGCAATGCAGGGAACTGTGATTGTGTGGCGGCGGGGGGGTGGGGGGGGGTGGGGGTGGGGCGGGCGTGGAGGTGGGGGAAAAATGCGGGAGAGACTGTAACAGAGCACATAAGATCTTGCTGCTCTCAACGAGCGGACAGTCTTGGAGCCAAGACAGCTTACAGCAAAAACTGATTTTAGAGCACTCCGGGGAGAAATGCCCACAAAAGCATTGCGATGTGGTGCCCTGGAACACCCATGGGAGGCAGAACCGGGAGGGTTGTGAGCGCCGTCCTGCTGCCTTTTCTGCTCAGTGGACCTCAGCTCCAGCGCCCGCGCTCCCTGCAGAGACGCAGAGTCCACAGTCGCCCGTCTCTGACCCAACTGAGAGCTCAAGCCGTGTATTCACCTGGGCATCCCTGCGGGACCTGCGCCTCTACCGTGCTCCGTAACTGTTTGTTGAATGAATAAAGGATGGAATGAGGGACGAAATGCCTCATAGAAGAGTGGTTTTGGAGCTGAGCTTTAAAGCCACTCACTGGCAGTAGGCTGGAAAGAAAGGGGACTGGTTTGAGGTAGAGCGGAGGAATGGAGAGATGGGATTTTGTGTTGGGGGCTGGTGGTGGCAGGAAGCTGAGCACCTTGGCTGCCGGGGAAGGACCCTGTTGAGGAACAAGAAGAAGTGAGAAAGAGAAAATTGGAGGAAGTGGGGGAAGGGATGGAGAGAGAGTCCTGACTGTGGTCCCAGGTAGAGGAATTCATTCATTCATTCATAAATGGTTCTCTCAGGGCCGCTGCACCTGGGCATGTGTCCAGTATAGCAGTGAGGTACCTCTGCAAGTTCTCATTCAGGGAAAGAGTGACCCATGGAAATGATGTTTGAGGTCCGGCCCCAGAAAGGAAGATTCCCACACCTGTGGGTGCAAGTTGAAGCTTAAGTGCAGATAGGAAAGCGTGTAGGATGGATTGGAGCAGGAAAAAGGCGGGAAGACGGTTGCAGTGATCCGGGTGTGAGGCAACCCCTGGACTTGGAAAGGATTGAGAGGTGACATGGGACGTCTGGCAAGATGGACTACAGACCGGATGGTAGCACAGGAGGGATGGGGGCTTTGAGGAGAGAAGGGTGGCAAAGAGAACTTGATGGTGTGACATTTGTCCAGGTCAGGAGGTCGATGGATTTCCTTTGGGGCATGTTGAGGGTCTGGAGAATAGCCAAGTGAAGTGGGCATCTAACAGGCTAGAGCAGAGGTTCTCAGACTCATATCTGCCTTTGTGTCGTTCGTAAGTGACACAAAACCTTCACTCACCAGGGATGCTCAAAAGGAGAGGAAGGCTTGTCAGCATCTCCTGTGAGGGTGTTTGCGGTTGTGCGTGTGTGTGGGAAGGAGAGGGGAACCCTCCCCTGGAGATAAATATATGCCTACAGGGAGGCACTGACTCCCATCTTCCCACTTTGGTTTTCACTGGCCTTGACTGGAGTGGAAGACAGATAGTCATGAAATCACCCAGTCAAACCATATTTATTGCCCTCTTCCATTTCTGGGTGCGGAGGACTGGACATTATCTCTGACCAAAACACTTTCTCATCTCTCATCGCATAGTTTATGGTCTGTTTGGGGAGACCGTATCTACTCACCCTAGGTAGTTATGGTAAGAGCCCAAAATAGGTATAATTTACTCATATTTTTAAAGTTCACAGAGTGGTTGTGTATCTCATGAGCTGGAGTGGGGGGAAACCTCATTAACGGGGGCTTTCGGGGAGGGAGGCCGGGCCTCAACTGGGCCTTGGAGGAGAAGCTGTCGTGAGCTCCCCAAAGATTTTGACATCAAATGAACACAAGACATTTTAAGTTAATGAACAGATGAATGCAGGACGGGACAGTGAGGTTGCTGGGTGGGAGCTAGACCACAGGGTCGCTCTGCTGTCCACCCCTCTGCCCCCAAGCTACAGCCTCAGCACAGGAAGTCACACTTAAAAGCCTCCCTAGGCGGAAGTTATGGGGGAGCTGGAGGGGTGCTGGGCCACCCCTTCAACTGTCTCTCCACAGGCACCCCGGCTTCCTGCGCTTCCCCTGCTCCAGGCCACAGGCACTCAGGCTGCCTGGGGTCTGGGCGCTCAGAGTTCACCCCCTATCTCCGCTGTTTTTCTGCAAGATGCAGCGGCCAAGCACTGGAGCCAGCCAGTGCCAAGGAATGGTGCCTGCTGGCTCCTGGGGTCGGAGTGGGCTGGCCCCGGGGGCTGCTGGGGACTGGGGGGGACCCGGGGAAATGGTGCTGCTTGTCTTACATCCCGTCTTGCTCGCTCCCTCCCGGAACTGGGTGCTCAGGGCTCTGGAGTTTTGCCTGTGCTGTGGGAGGGGCGTGTGGAGCCTCAGAACCACCGCATTTCCTAAGGATTGTTTGAGGACCCCAGGGAGGTGCCCAAGCCCAACCCAGCTGGCCAGAACCAGTCAGGCTGTGGGAAGGCAGTGAACCCGGGTGGGAGGGCAGCCTTGGTTTGCTCCCTTCTGGAACTGGGAAGTGTCGGGGGCGGGGTGGGGCTCACGTGAGAAGCCAGGGAAAGGACAAACCCGCAGAGAGACTGGCTGAACCCGGAGGAGGAGCCTGGACGGGGCTGGGTCTGAAGGAAGGATGCTGAGGGGTGGGAAGGAGCTGAGTGGCCCTCAGGGAGGGGCGGGTAGTGACCTGATGGGAGGAAGCAGGGGGTCGGCCGAGACTTCCCTTTGGGATGGAATGGGATAGGGAGCCGTTTCCCGAAAAAGTGGGCCAAGGGGGACTGAGGCCCATTGCCTGGCTCCTGGGAGGAGAAGGGGAGGAAAGGGGCCTCTGAGTGGGGATTGGAGGGAGAGACTGGCCCACAGGATCGGGTCCCAATTGCAGGCTGGTCCCTTCAGCCTTTTTGCTGACTCATGACCCTTGAGGAGCTGGGGAAGCTGCTGGTTCCCTCTCCCTCCCCTAGATTCCCTCCCTCCCTCTGGCCTGAGTCACCGGGCAGAGCTTCTGGGAAGAGATTTCCCTTTCCCGGATCTGACTTAACCCCCAAAGTGCTGGAGATCGCGGTGGGAGGCACGTGGACTGAGAAGGTGCCTCTCCCTCCTCCCTGGGAAGGACCCCCACCCCACCCCAACCCGCCGCCGTTCTTTTTCCTGATGCTGTCTCTGCCGGTTGGCTCTGCTCCCAGCCTCCAGGATGGAATTCCAAGTGCCAGTGACCTTAGGTGCTGTGAGCCCTTCTTCGGGGAAAGGAACCACACTCTCAGGACTGGGAAGTCCTTCCCATAAACACTCCAAACTTTTCCTGTTGCTCTGGAAGCCTCAGCCCTGTTCTCAGGGGAGGTGGCACAGCGCTGGAGTGGCCAGGGAAGGGTGCTGCCTCTGGGTGGGGAGGGCGCCCTACACCCCTGGGGGGTGGCAGCTGGGTTTCTGAATGTGGCTTCCCCTGTGTGGGGCTGGGGCGGGGGCTTGGGCTTCAGGGCCGCTGCAGCGACACCTAGCGGGGGACTTGGGTGTGACCTGCCTACAGCCTTGGGCTCCCAGGCCCTCCTGTCCTGGGCTGGGGTTTCTGGGATCTGATTAGCCTTTTGCTCCCAAAGTTTAACATCCTTGGAGGACATCCTCTTATCTTCATATAAGGCGGGCTTTATAGCAGAGAAAACAAAATCAAGGGCCAGGGAAAGCCAGGAAGAGGCTGGTAGGAGGTGAAACAGCAAAGTCTGGGTTGGAGCTCAACACAGCCTCCTGGCTGTGCCGTCCCAGCTCTAAAGCCAGGGCTGGGCGAGTGATTCCGGGACGGGGGGCCCGGCCTGGGGCCGGAAAACAGGCTCCCCGGACACCCCGATGTGCAGAGGGCAGAGGGACTCCCTGGCACGCCCTCAGCTCCTGGCTCGGTGGTCTTTGAGCCAGACCCCCAGCCTCCAGCCGGCTACGATTACATGTAACCTCCATGCCTGTGCCCACTCCCGCCCCACCTATACCTCATCACCTTTCTACCCCCATCCCTGACCCTGAACTTGCCCTTTTTCTCCACTCCCCATTTGCCCTGGCCAACCTGGGGTATTGGTGCAGGTTTACTGGGGGAAGGGGATGCAGCACGGAGTCCGAGGGCAGGCTCCTGAGTGAGGTTTTGGTACAGATTTACAAAGAAACTCTTCCTGTGGCTTCTGCCCGCTGTCCAGGAATGGCCCCCACGGGGACATCACTCACCTCCACTCCAATCTGATGTTACAAAAAACCTTTTTAATGGCATAACATAGTTCAGGAAAGTGCACAGATCCTAACTGTTCCCCTCCGTGAATGTGCACAAAGTGGATGCACTGTGAACGCAGCACCCAGATGGAGAAATGCCACCCCAATCTTTGGGGCTACTCGTCGGAAGGAAGGGCCTGTTCCCAACCCAGAAAACTCCTTGAACATCTGCCCTGTGTCCAGCAGTAACAGCTGCTTTAGGGAGATAAGGATACAATACAGCCCGTGCCTGGAGTTTACCAACCTTGAGTTGGAAGGACAGAAACGCACGCACAGGACAACCAGAGAACAACTAGATGGCACTGTACCGGCAGCCTAGGCTTAGAGGAGAACGTGGCGTGTGAGCGGGAGTGGCCTGGGGAGAATGTTCCGCTGAGAAGAGACTTGAGCTGGGAAGGCTTTAGACTCGCTCCCTCTGAGACCCCACCCCTCCCTCTCCTGATGGGGTCTTCTCCATCTGACTCTTCCCCAGGTGCTCCGGGCTCTGTTGGTGGATGTGTACCCCGCGGGGATTCATGGGCTGGTCCCTCACCCCGGGGACCGGGAGAAGAGAGAGAGTTCATGTCCCCAAGGGAAATATAGCCACCCTCAAAATAATTCCATTTGCTGCACGAAGTGCCACAAAGGTAGGAGGAGGGGGTAACCGTGGGGCTCCTCAGGGGGCCCTGCTTCTCCCTTTGCTCTTTCCTGATGTTCCGGGACGTGGGGGCCCTGACTTGGCTGCCTCTCCAGGGCTGGGAGTTTCTCCCTCCTTTCCTCTCCCGGGGACTTCGGGGAGGTACCCGGGCCGTCCTGGGGCTGGGGCTCCTGGCTGCAGCCTAACCCCGACCCCCCAATCACAGGTACCTATCTGTACAATGATTGTCCGGGCCCGGGGCTGGACACGGACTGCAGGGTGTGTGCCCGCGGCACCTTTACCGCTTCGGAGAACCACCTCAGACAATGTCTGAGCTGCTCCAAGTGCCGGAAAGGTAAGTCTCAGCAGGGGGGCGGGGCTCTAAGCCGACTGGGTCAGGTGGGTGTGCGCGTCTTGTCTCCAGGGGAAGGTACGAAGCTGTGCTGCTGCGGGCGGGCAGGGATGCATGTGCGCAAGTGAACGAACGCATGGGTGTGAGCGTGCGTTACCCAGAGAGACACACCCGCTGGGGACAGCGGGAGCTCATACCCCACCTACTCCCCGCACCAGAAATGTTCCAGGTGGAGATTGCTCCTTGCGCAGTGGACCAGGATACCGTGTGTGGCTGCAGGAAGAACCAGTATCGGAAGTATTGGAGTGAAACTCTGTTCCAGTGTCTGAACTGCAGCCTCTGCCCCAACGGCACGGTGCACCACTCCTGTGAGCATGGCCCTCCCGACCCAGCTGGTCACCCCGTCTCCGGAGGGCGGTCTCCAGCTTGCTGTACCCCTGCCCCCGCTGGTTCTCCCTCCGGCCCTCAGGGTGCTGGGCCATCCTCCTTCAGCTGTGCCGCATCTCTCCCTACAGGCAAGGAGAGACAGGACACCGTCTGCCACTGCCATGTGGGGTTCTTTCTAAGAGAAGCTGAGTGCGTCTCCTGTGCTCAGTGAGTACTTCTGCTGGCTGCTGGGCACCAGATCGGCATGGGAGAGGGAGACTGTGGGAGGTGCTCTGGCTCCTCCAGGCTGTTTGGATGGGAGACACTTCATGTCAAGATACCAGACAGTCCTCCCTGCCCCCAACTTGTTCCTAAAATCTCATGAAGTCTCTGTGGATAGAGGCGCATACCGCAAGGACTTGAAGTTCTTTTTAGACATTCAGATGTTTTTTGGAAGACGTTCAGATTCTTGGGCAACAGACCCTACTATGGATTCTAGGAATACACTTTTACATCTCTGAAATCATACTACATCTTACAACAGCTGACGGTGTATCATGGTTCAGTTGGCACCTGTGCATGTGTGTGTGTGTGTGTGTGTGTGTGTGTGTAGGATGTAAATCGTAATGTCTCTGATTATTGATCTTAGGTTTAATGCAGTATGCACTTTCCTCCCCAGTCCCTTTGACCACACCTCCTCACTCTTTCTGGCTCTGCAGAGGCTGTTCTTGCACACTTGCTTGCAAAGAGGAAGCTGAGGGTTCTAAAGTTGAATTGCCCTGGGTTTAACATCTCAGGCTGTGTGAGCTTGGGCAAGTGACTTAACATCTCTGAGCCTTAGTTGTTTTTACCTTTAAAGTAAGGATAATGACACCAGGTTGGCAAAGCTGTAAGAACCACAAAAAATAGCCACAAAGTGTCTGACAAGAAACTGTGTTCTTTTTCCCACGAGTCTCTTCCCCTTAAAAGCACTTCTACACCCCTTCCATGTGGTTCTCACCAGGAGCTTGTGAGGTGGGCAAAATAACCTCTCCCTGCTTTCAGATTCCTGCTGAGAACTCACCTCGTCAAGTTCCTTCTAGGACCCCTGATGTAGTTCTCATTAGTCCATGCTGCCCAGTGCCAGCTCCAAAACGGGAAGGTGCGCTTGTTCTAGAGTGTTCTCTGGCTGCCCCCAGCAAGATGTGTTTTTTAGTTGTTCACATGCGTGCTAGACCCCTCTCTCGAAGTTAGGTGCTGTCATCAGCAGTGTCATCTAGAGAAAAAGCTCTTTAACCTTTTTTTCACTGGATTCTCATCAGTAAAACAGTGATAAAATAACAATTCAATGACAGTCAGCATTTATTGAGGGCTTACTATATGTCAGGCATAATTATCTCACTTAATCCTCAATCTCGACAGTGGGTAGGACCCCTGTTTTACTGATGAGGAAACTGAGGCTCACAGGTGAAGTGATTTGCCTGGAGTCACACTGCTAGCCAATGAATGGGGCTGGAATTCATACCTGACTCTGACTGCTTTTAACTCTTTTTCTACATAGCGTCTTCTTTTTCTTTTTCTTTTTCTTTTTTGCGGTACGCGGGCCTCTCACTGTTGTGGCCTCTCCCGTTGTGGAGCACAGGCTCCGGACGCGCAGGCTCAGCGGCCATGGCTCACGGGCCCAGCTGCTCCGCGGCATGTGGGATCCTCCCAGAGCTGGGCACGAACCTCTGTCCCCTGCATCGGCAGGCGGACTCTCAACCACTGCGCCACCAGGGAAGCCCTCTACATAGCTTCTTCAAGATCAAATCCAGCTCTAAAATGAAATGATTTGGGGATTAACTAATGTTTCTTTCCTCCGCATCAATTCCCAAGATAGGATTAATTTCCATTATATCAAGAGATAGCTAAAATATTTGTAAAGCCAAGACTTTCCAACAATCTGTGTGGTTTTTTTCTTTTTCTTTTTTTCCTGTATTCCTCTTACGGTGGGCCCCTACTCACCAGCACTCTCTCTTCTTTTAGCTGTAAGAACACGGAGTGCGAGAAGTTATGTCCAGCTCTACCTGTGACTAGTAACAACGCTCAGGACCCAGGTGAGGAGAATTATCCTGGTGCCCATGCCCATGGACCCTTTCCTAGTCATGCCCCTCCCCATCCGTCCTGCCCTGCTACCTCCAGAGCCCCTCTCCTCTGACCACAATCCGCTCTGTTTCCAGGCACTACAGTACTGTTACCCCTGGTGATCATATTTGGTCTTTGCCTGGCATCCTTCCTCCTCATTGTTTTAGCATGCCGATACCAGCGGTGGAAGCCCAAGCTCTACTCCATCAGTGAGTGGGGCCTTTGGGAAGGGAAAGGGTGCTGGTAGGAATGCAGGAGGAGGCTTCAGAGGAGGCGGGAGGGAGGGGTGCACAGGCATGGAGGGAGATGAGTGTCCCCTTAGTTTGCTGGCGAGGACCCCACTGGCACGAGGTGGTCTTGGACGGCTGGTGAGAGCTCATACTGCATCAGTAGCTCTCTCGTCCCTGGGGCCACATAGGCCCTGAAGCATGTCACCACAAGTACCCACCGCCAGCCCCATGATGGGCGCCAGGGTTGAGAGAGGAAGTGAAATCTGTGACGCTTTGTCTCTCTTTTCTCAGTTTGTGGGCAGTCGGCTCCTGTAAAGGAGGTAAGGTGAAACCGGGGAACTACCCGCAGTCTTCCCTGACTGTCCGTTGCCATCTTGTAACACCCAAATCACCCGGAATCACCCTTCGTCCTGGGGCTCCCCTGATTCCCTCTAGCCCCAACTCCCGTCCGGAACCCAGAAGGAGGGCTGGGGCTGTATTTCCTCTTCCCCGCTAATGCTGTGCCTTCTCTCTCTCTCAGGGGGAGCCAGAGCCCCTGGCCCCGGCCCCAAGCTTCAGTCCCATCCCGAGCTTCAGTCCTGCCTCCAGTCCCCCCTTCACCCCCTGTGACCCGCCGTGGTCCAACTTCAGAGTCACATCACTCCCCAGAGAGATGGCCCCGCCCCACCAAGGGGCTGGCCCCATCCTCCCTGCGCCTCCAGCCTCCACCCCCGTCCCCACCCCTGTGCAGAAGTGGGAGGCCAGCGCCCACGGCGCCCCCAGCGCCCCCGCTCCGCTCGCAGATGGTGAGTTCCTCATTCATCCTCGCAGGGAACCCCGGCCGGGGAGGCGGGTGGGCGTGGGCCGGGCGGGGAGGGCCGCCGCTCCGGGCTCACCGCGCCGCCTCCCGGCAGCTGACCCCGCGACACTGTACGCTGTGGTGGACGGCGTGCCCCCGTTGCGCTGGAAGGAGTTCGTGCGGCGGCTGGGGCTGAGTGATCACGAAATCGAGCGGCTGGAGCTGCAGAACTTGCGCTGCCTGCGCGAGGCGCAGTACAGCATGCTGGCGGCCTGGCGGCGGCGCACCCCGCGGCGCGAGGCCACGCTGGAGCTGCTGGGCCGCGTGCTCCGCGACATGGACCTGCTCGGCTGCCTGGAGGACATCGAGGAAGCGCTGGGCGGCTCCGCCCCGCTCGCGCCCGAGCCCCGCCTTCCCCGATGAGGCCACGCCCCGGCCCCTGCGGGCAGCCCTGAGACGGCTGCTTCCTGCCCCAGGCAGCCTGGAAGGACCTGCGAGATGCCCTCTGGATCCCCGTTTTTCTGGAGGGGAAGGGTCTTGGCGGAGCAGGCATGATCCGGCAGCCACTTGACCTGGTGCTACTCCCTCAGTGTATATCTCAGCTGCCTGAGCATTGCCAGCGGGTGAGCTGTGTGTAGTGTGTGTGTCAGAGTGTGTGTGTCTGTGTGATGTGGAGTGTGTGTTACTCGTGAGAGAGGCTGAGTGTGCCAGGAGCCCAGGCGGTGGCTGCGGGGATGAGGGGCGCCTCTTTGCCCATTTTGGACTCGGAGAACCCAGCAAGGCTGCTTGGGGGCCCCTGGTTGGTCCCTGAGCCCGTTTCACAGTAGATAAGCAATCTTTGTTTCCATTATGTACACTAATAGAACCTTTGTCCCCCTGCCTGGACAAGCACAGAGTAAGCCGAAGTGTCCCAAGGCAGGGGAGGCACAGAACAAAGGGCCCTCCCGCTGGAGCTGTGGACTTTTGTAAATACACTAAAAGCCCGGAATTAAAGCTCTGCTCCTGGAGGGAGTGGCCTTTCTGCGTGGTGCGTGTGGGAGGGGGGCCAGAGCCGTGATCCTGGCGGAGTAGGGGGCGGGGGGATACCTCACCCTCGTGCAGCCAGTAACAGAGGAGTCACCTGTGCTCAGCCTGTGACTCCTCACCCGCCAGGTTCTCTTTGCCCCGCCCTCATCTAGTGCTGGTTGGACGGCCATCTTTATGCACAACTTTATGTGGGACTCGTGTGTCTGTGGCACATCGGTGTACAGCTCTTGATCCCCAAAGTCCTCAGAGCAGGAAGGGCAGGGTGCCTGGGGAAGTGTCCTTGAGGTAGAATCCAGGGGTGGAGGTGGTGACCAGCACTCTTAGGGAGGTATTCCCTCACGCCTCTCTGCAAAGGCAAGAGGCAGGTGTCAGGTAGGCAGACATGGGGTGAAGAGTGAGGCTAAAGGCCCCTCCCCGCCATGACCCCCCTCTGGTCCTGCCCTCCTGTGTTGTCCCGCCACCCCCACCCCTGCCCCGGCATCCCCTCTGGCTCCATACTGGCCTTCCCCTCCGCTCCATCCCACGCCAGCTTCCCTTCTGCACTTACGATGTGGACAGGGGCGTGTCCAGGTGTATGACGTGAAGCCCCCGCATCCTCTGCAGTTGGACCCGAGTCAGCTTCCGAGGTCTGCTGTCCCCAGGCTCGGGGACTCTCTCAATCCTTTGGCTGGCCAGTTCCTCCCGGATCTCTTGGAGCATGTCCTCGGCCCGGAGCGGGTGAGGGGAGGGGCTGTAGCCGGGTCCCAGGAAGGGCCCCTCTTCCTCATCCCATGAGGATTCCCAGGGGCTTTCCCCAGAAGAGTCAGTGTGGGTCAGGGAGGGGGAGAGCTGCCCCCGAAGTCGGGCCCTATGTAAGGTTTCCACTACCACATTCTCTCCAACCGAGGTCCCGCCTTCTTCCTCAGACCAGGTCGGTGGGTCTCCCCTGGGAAGGCTGCCTCCTTTCTGGACACTTGCCTCTGGCAGTTCAGGGGTGCTTCGGCGTTGGGGAGCTTGGGGGTCAGGAGGGTGGAGATGCAAAGGAACATCTCGGAGGTCCAGGGTGGAGAAGGTGCGGCGAGGGTCCTGCCGAAGGACCTTGGAGCGTAGACGGCTTGGCAGAAAGTGGGACGCCTTGGGGGAGCCTGGGATCAGAGTGCCATAGCCAGAGTCCGAGGTATCATCTGGTACCAAGGGAGCACCTTCATCTGTGTCTTCTGTCACCACCAGCTGGGGGATGACGGTCGAGGACTCAGGAGTCCTACAGTTACTAGCAAATGGTCAGAGTCAGATGCTGAGGGGTCAAGTTCCAAGTCCAGGGAGTCTACCTTGATCCCTCCATCCAGAAATGGGCCCTCCTCCAGACTTATTTTGGTATCACTCTTACACCGCACTGATTGTTTTTCTCATCTCACTGGCTAGACTATAAGCTCCTTTAAGGCATTTTAGCCCCTGCACTCAGTCCAGAAACTTGTTATCAAGTATTTGCTGAGTGCTTCCCGAGCTCCCCTGAGGTTATCCCCCAGTGATGGAGTCTTTTTTTCTCTATAACCCTGCTGCTCAACAGCTGTGTTATTTTGGGTGAAACTCTCACGCTCTCTGGGGATTTGAACTAGCCGGGTCCCTGCAGTTCTGACATTCCGCAAACCCATACTGGCCTTCACTCTCCATCCCCGGCCTGGGGAACCTGATTCTCTCAGGGAATTTGTGCCTCTCGTGCCTGTTTCCTTCACCCTGTGCCAGCCGTAGGCTGGCTAACCCCATAGGCTGTCTCATGTGGCCTTTCGCACGGCTGGTGTCAACCTGTAGCCTGGGTTCCTCAGTCTGGTCCCAGTCCCCCCAAAAGCTGTAATACCATTTCCCAACCTTGTGGGCTCCTCTGCCCTCCCTCCCTGCCTGCAGCCCCCCTCCTCTGGGAGGCCTTGTACGCCCTGTAGGTCTTACCTTCCCTCTGTGCTGCTCTCAGAGCCTTCCACCGAAGGCATGGAGGGCCTGGGGCCTGGGGACTCCCCGTCCCGGTCCTGATAGAGGGCCAGGAGCTCCCTCTTCTGTTGGATGTACTCCTCTGCCTTCAGCTTTTGCAGGGTGACCTGGGGTGGGGATACTTTCGTTAAGAGCTCTCATTTATAGAGCACCTGCTGTACGCCAGGCACCATGCTAAGTGCTTTACATACATTATCTTGCTCTCTCTTCACCACCGCCGCCCTATGAGGCAGATGTTTTTGCTCCTACTTTACTCCTGAGAAACAGAGACTCTGAGGTTAAGTAACTGCCACGGTCATGCCGCGGGAAAGTAGGACGGAGCCAGTGTTTGAACTCTTGAGCTGGTCCTAGGATGTGTGGGGTAAACATAAGGCCCCTTTTCCTACTTGTACGTTCTTCCTGCCTCTCACATCCCCTTGGCAAGCCAAGGTCTGGTCTGTTTCTTCCTTCAGGAAGTCCTCCCTGATTGGTGGTGATGGTGGCATAATTGCTCTGAATGATGCTGGGCCCTCAGGTTACTCTTTCTCCTACCACCAGGGTGGGCAGGGGCAGGCTTTGTCCTGGGTTGAGGACTTTGTTGTCCTTCAGAGTTGACAACAAGACCACCCCAAGAGGAATGGAGAGAGGATACATTATATTTTGTCTTCCTCAGCATTTTCATACAGGCGCCACCGGAATAAAATAGTAATATCTGAGAAGTGGTTTATGAAGCACCTCTACATGCAGGCGGTCATTTGACACACACCATCACCCTGCAGTGTATTAGCCAATTTTACAGATGGGAAAACAAGACTTAGAAAGATGAGTGGACTTGATCCAGGGCGCACAGGTAGAGAGAAGCAGAATTGGGGCTGGGTCTTTCTCTGTGAGTCCTAGTTCAGTAACTGCACTATTTTTCAAGGGCAGCCTTAGAAAGGGTCAGGAATTACCAAAGGACAACTTTCTCTTGGGGGAGGGGAGGGATGGCAAGGGAACCCTTGGAGAGGCCAAAGGCGGAGGCTTGGCAAAAAGAGGTGGTGGAGGCTACTGGGGGCGGTGCTGATACCAGCACCGGCTGGAATGGCCTTATCATTGTGCACATATTGAAGTACTTTCATGCTGGTGAGCAAAGGGCTACTGCCCAAGCCTCCCACCTTCCTTCACCAGGACTACCCTGCCCTCCAAGATCCAGCAAAGGAGGGATAACATCTGGCACAGCAGGGGGCCTCTAGGATCATCACCACCACCACCCACCCACCCTATCCCCGCCTCCCCAAGCTCTACTCTGATTGGTTGATGCCCGTTCCATTCTGGTTATTAAAGTAATTTGAATATGCCCCTCCCCTCACCCCCTTCAGGTATATGAACAGCAATTCTTAGGCAACTCTGGACCTTCCCAAAGCCTCTCCAGAAACACAACGGGGTGGGGGGTAGCTGGGTCTGTACAAGAGACATGTTGGAGAAAAGGATGAACAGGGACAGGAAAATGACCTCAGCCTTGTATTTCCAATTTTCCTGCCCTGGCTTCCCAGCCACGGTCTCATGCAAGGATTCTCAGCAGTCTCACAAGACTTGCACTGTCGGCCAGAGCCAGGGATGATGGTGTCTGGGGGCAGGAGACCAGCACACCAGGCCAGGTCCTGTGACCTTTTCCGCATCTCCCAGCCGTGCAGAGTAACGAGGGTGGGAGGAGCCGCTCTTGGGGTCAGGGTGAGGCTGGGGCAGCCTGCTGAGATGCCCTTTGGCCCCATATGACTCAAGTTCAAGTTTATCTTTGGGATGTCCAGGATAGAGATGGTGTGTGGAGGAAAAGAACTGGGAGGAAGGCAGCTGGGGGGTGGTCTGGAAGGAACGTCTGTCCCATACAAGCATCTCCACTAAACTCTCCCGTGGGCCCACCTGGGAAGAAGCAGGGAGGCAAGGGGTGGGGTGGGGATGGAGGACCCGACACCTCAGGTGCCAGGGACCGGGCTGTTTGAAGGGCCCCCGGCCACCCCAAAGGCTCTCTAGCAACCCTGGGAGGATTTTCACAGCTTGGGTAGGAGGAGAGACGTGTTGGGGGCAGGGTGGGAAAGGAAGAGGAAACTGGTACCTGGGCCTGAATGTGACAGCCCCACAAAGCCGGGAAAAGGGAGGGCTCCCCCGACGCCAGGGTTCTTCTTCATTGCCCTGGTGGGGAACTGAAGCCTTGGGAAGAAATGCCTCCTCTCCCTGCTGCCCCTGGAGCGGCTCCCAAATTCACCCGCTGCCCTCCCCAAGTCTCCCATCACGGACGAAAACCATCTCTTGAAGGTGCCCTCGGCCGGGCACCCCTGGCCTTTAGAAGATGTTGGCACTTCTAAAGTTGACAACAAACATGTATGGGACCCCCATGAAGTGCCGGGCGCGTGTCAAGTAGCTTACAAACATAACTCTCCCGTCTGTCCTGCAAGGTGGGTCCCATCATCCCTGCAGTTCCCAGGTGGGGCCGGAGCTGAGAGAATTGACGCAGATAATGAGTGAGAGCTGGGCTGCGGGCCCTCCGAGCCCACCTCTTTCCTCCGTTCACGTCTTGGCCTCGTCTCTGATAGCTCCTTGTTCCCAGCACTGGTTCATTTTCCTCTTCCCAGCCCCTAAATATGGGCATTTCCCAAGATTCAGTGTCTCTCCTCTTGAGAAGCTCATTTTCTCTAAAAGCTGAAGCCACACAGACAGACCCGCTAGGAATAAATCTACATATGTACGATTCTGTAAGGCGGAGAAAAAACACCCTGACCCCTAGGATCAGTAGGTATTCTACGGTCCTCTTCAGTTTACAAGGACTGGTGGTAACTGCGAAAAGGATTTTCCCTAAGACTTTGGTGTGAGGCAGTAGGAGGACAAACTCATTTCAAAGTTTCAGGGTTCTTGGTTTTGCAAGGGGACGTGGGGAGCTTGTGCGCTGCTCGGTTAGGTATTGGAAATGCCTTCTCTACCTCAGTTAGCGTGGAGTAAAACTCCTGGGGGCTAAATTAGTTTGTGTAATAAAATACCAGCAATCTTTAGTGGTTCCCCTGGGGGTTCTAAGGAGAAGGTGGGGGGGGTCTCTTCTTGGGCTGGGGGGCGGTGGTGTAGAGAGGAGGCCCCACTGCAAAGAGAGAGGGGACTCTGATCCGGCCTGGAGCAGGGGTCAGGGCAGATGACCCACACCCTGTCCCCTACCTCTGGCTTCCTGGACGCTGTCACCATCGTGTTTAGGTATCCAAGGAAATGACAGCCCCGAAGGGCTGGAGGACACAAGATCTTGAGGTTCAAGATCTTTCATCCTTTTTTCTTTTATTTTTTTAATGGCATAAACCTCCTATTTATTTTTTACTCTCATAATTCCGAATCTTTAAGTACAGTGTTTAAACAGAGACTAAGCTCTGGTTTTCCTTTTCTCGAATAAGCTCTCCACATCTTGATACGATGCCATAGGTAAGACTGTGGGAAGAATGCTTAAAATTGTTTAAAGGACAAGACTGTTTTTACGCATCCTCCAAAGTTTCAAAGCCCTAATTACCCGATGTGCAAACGGCAAATCATTATAATCTGCTCATTAAAGCAAGTCCTATGAGTAGCACTACTTTGATTTAAACTCTTTAAAAATAGTGCGGTTGCATTCTTTAGAAATCGTCTACACTATGATTTCTTGTTCAAAATGCCTCTTCTTTTTATAAAAAATTGAGGTGTAATTGACATATTAGTTTCACGTGTACAACATAATGATTCCACATTTGTGTACATATGAAGTGATCCACACGACGTCTAGTGAACATTCGTCACCGTTGTTACAGTTTTTTCCTTGCGAAAAGAACTTTTAGGATCTGCTCTCTTAGCAATTTTCATAGTTCACCCTCATTTCTCGCCTGAACTCTAGTCTGTGTTTCCACAAACCCCTGAAAGGTCTCCACTTGGCTGTCTCCCATTACCTCATTTCCAAAGTGCTTCTGATTAAAAGTAAACCTTGCTACCCATGCCCCACGCCACCCAGGAAGCAACAACTAGACAAACAGGTTTCCCTTTCTAATGATCCCAGTTGTCATTGCCAAAGCAGCCTTTCACACAGGAACCTCGGAAGCAAGTCATCCTTTGTCCTTGTGGTCCTGAGTTACCAAGGCACCAAGTTGCCTACTTAATCTGAATGGTTTCTTTGAATCTTCCCTATGAGACAAGGACTGTTATTATTTATATCCATTTTGCAGGTGAAGAAACGGAAGACTAGGGAGGCCACATAACTCACCAAGGGTCACCCAGCTAGTAAGGGGCAGAGCTGGGGTCTGAACCATGGGCTCGGTAGAGGCTTCTATCGGTCTCCCTAAGGCTCACCTGTCTCTTCTTTCTTCTTCAGCTCCTTTCTTCTTCTTTTCTTCTTTTTTTGCACCATGTCCCTAAGGCCGTGGCACTCAACCTCTATGTTTCATCCGCAAACTAGTACGGGAAATCTCCTGCCACCAATCTCTCCTGCCCCCAGCCCACCTGTCACATTGCCACCTGACAGTTCAAGACAAAACACACGGATTTCACCATGGCCTTCCCTTGCTCAAAGAATCTATGGTGGCTCTGGTGTCAACTTGGCAACCCAATTCAATTCAGTCTCGTCCAGCCCACCCTCTTCTACAGGCGCTGGGGTCCCCTAGAACTTGGCGTCTCATCACTGGCTCCACACAAAACCCTTCCCTCCAGACTCAGACAGACATGCTGGTTGTCCCCCAAATAAATCCAGCCCAATTTCTCCCTTGAGTCTTCTGCTCAGGGTCTTCCCCATCCTTAAAGTCCAACTCAAATCTTCCCTCTTCTTTGGCAATCCTGCTCCTGTAGTGGGTTGAATAGTGGCCCCAGAAAGATGGGTCTAGGTCCTGACCCCCAGAATCTGTGAATGTGAGTGGCCTTGTTTCGAAAAAGGGTCTTTGCAGATGTGCATAGACCCTCAGTGCAGGATCTCAAGAAGAGGTCATCCTGGATTTTGGGTTAATGACCAGTGTCTTTCCAAGAGACAGTAAAGGGAGATTGGGACACAGAGACACATGGAGAGGAAGACCACGTGAAGATAGAGGCAGAGAGTGGAGTGATGCTGCCATAGGCTAAGGAACACCTGGAGCCCCCAGGAGCCAGAAGAGGCCGGGAAGGATGCTCCCCTAGAGCTATGGAGAGGAAGCATTGCCCGGCTGACATGTTGATTTTCAACTTCCCGCCTCCAGAACTGCGAGAGAATGTTTCTGTTGCTTTAAGGCACCAAGCTGTAACCAATATGGCTCCATCCGGGTCTCCCTCCTTTTGAACTCCTTCGGCTTTTGTTGCATAAATCTGTCCCCACTGCATCACTCCACTCCACTAGTTAACATTTTTACTGCCTCTGTGTCACTTGCAGGACAAAGTTCAAGTTCCCCGGCACGGCATCCAGGGATGGGCATGACCTGGTGGCACCTCCCTCCTGGCCTCTCTGCCGTTGTGCCGCCCTTGTGCTTGGTGCCCTGGTAACGCCAACCACTCAGCTGATGGTGAACTCAACACACACAACTGCTTCCGATTTCCGACCCTCGCACACTCTGCTCTCCATCTGGAATGCCTTTCCTGCCCACCTTGTTCCCCTGACGTGCTCCTAGATATCCGCCCGCGGTGCTCAGAAAGTAGCTCCTCTGCGAAGCCTCCTCTGTCCTCTGAAGCACCTGTCCTCTGCACTGTCCCTCTCCCAACCAACCCACCAGGCAGAGCGAACCACTCGCTTCCCTGTCCTAACTCCGTTCCGTCCGCACGTTTCTGTTATTTGCGTACTTGTTTGTCTAGCTAGGCTGCAGCGTGTATTCTGTGAGGGAAGAAATGGCATTGTATTCTTTTCTGATTCCCCAGCACCCAGCCTGTGCGCACCCAGCAGGTGCCCCGTTCATGTCTGCCGAACGGAAGCTCAAGTTCAGCAGTTAATTGTTTCACAGCCCCGGAACCTTCAGGGGAGGCTATCTCGGCTCTCCCAGGGACTGGTACCCTAGCTGGCCAAAGGCTTTCTTCTGTGCTCTTTTTTTTTATACTTTTTTTTTTTTTGGCCACACCATGCAGCTTGCAGGATCTTAGTTCCCTGACCAGGGATTGAACCTGCACCCTCGGCAGTGAAAGCGTGGAGTCCTAGCCACTGGACCGTCAGGGAAGTCCCTCTTCCATCCTCTTAAGGTTGGTCAAGGCTGTGTCTCCATCTCGAGGGTGCACCGGAGGGGCAGGAGGTCCAGTCTGAAGCTGTGTGCACCCCACCCTCTCTCTCCCCTTCCTCCACTCTTGTGCACCGGATCTGAGCTCCGGGGCCCCGCCATCCCCCTGCTCCCACACCTGGCTTCACATACCTGGGCCTGCTGGGTCCTCTCCAGCCACAGGGCACGGTCTGTAGCGCTGGGACAGTGCACAGTGAGGGCGCTGGAGACACACTGGAATTCGGTGAGGTGGATAAGCAGGAAGCTGCCTGGGTGGAGGAGAAGGTCTGCTTCCAGGGCTGGACTTTATCTGATCCCCTTCCCAACCTCTCCTTCTCCAGCTGATGGGAAGGGAGAAGGAAAAGTTTCCCCCAGGAAAGACATACTCGCATCTCGGAGCGGTCGGCACACAAGCTTCTCCAGCATGAGGGGCGGGCGGATAACCTTGGCTTTGTCTGCCCTGCGAAGGGGCTTGGTCACCAAGAGGACATCAGAGAAGAGGAACAGGTACACATCCAGCTGGGGGCAAGCGAAGAGAGAGACGAGGGTCAGCTGGAGCAGGGAGCAGGCGGGACAGGGGTCAGGGCTCACGCATGGGTGTGTGGGCGGGTGCAGAGCTGTGGGATAAGACAGCTGGGAGCCGTGCTGCTTTGGGCCCATCTCTCACTTTACAGGTAGGAAAGTGGCTGACTCAGGGCCATGCCAGCAAGCAGAGCAAAGCCAGAACCACGTCCTCTTCCCAACACACACAGAAACACACACAAAGACACACACAGACACACATAGACACAGACACACACACAGACACACACAGAGACACACACAGACACACACAGACACAGACACACACATACAAAGGCACAGACACACATACACACACACATACACACATAGATACGCACATAGACACACACAGACACACACACAGATACACATACAGACACCCACAGACACACATAAATACACACAGAGACACATAGACACACAGAGACACATATAGACACACACATAGATACACACATAGACACACACACAGGGACACACACACATAGACACATACAGACACACATAGATACAGACACACACACAGACACACACATAGACACATACAGACACACACATAGACATACGGACACCCACAGACACACATAGATACACACAGAGACACATAGATACAGACACACACACAGACACACACATAGATACACACATAGACACATACAGACACACACATAGATATACACACAGATACACACAGACACACATAGACACATACATACACACATAGACACATACAGACACACACATAGACATACGGACACCCACAGACACACATAGATACACACAGAAACAGACAGACACACACAGATACACCCACAGACACACATAGATACACATAGACACAGACACACACAGACACACATAGATACACACATAGACACATACAGACACACATAGATACAGACACACACACAGACACACACATAGATACACACATAGACACATACAGACACACACATAGATATACACACAGATACACACACACACAGACACATACAGACACACACATAGATATACACACAGACACACATAGACACAGACACATACATACACACACAGACACATACAGACACACACATAGACATACGGACACCCACAGACACACACAGAGACACATAGACACACACAGACACACACACACATACACACACACACACACACACCCCTCTTCTCCCATTCCCAGCCTTCTGACGCATCCCGTGTCCCACCGTCTCTCCCTTCTTTCTCTTAGCTCTCTCCCATCTTCTTCGCTCCTCCCACAGCCCCCTCACCTTCCCTTCTCGTCCCTCCTTTATGCGTGCAGGCCCCTCAAGCAGCAGCTGCCTGGTGTGCTCAGAAGCAACCCCCAGCATGGGGGCCATCAGGTCCAGCGTGGAGAACGGACGCAGGTTCTGAGGGGTGCAGAGAGCACAGGAGCGGGGCACTGGGCATCCTGCCTCTTGGAGGACAGGAAGCATCCCAGTGCCTTCGTTTCACTCCTTTGCACCTGGCCCCTGGGACCCTCACCCTCGGGAAGGAAGGATGGGCACACACAGCCCACGGCACCTCTGCCTCTCCCGCTGCAGGCCTCGGCTTCATCCGTTTTCCTGGGGGCCTTGCTTTTTTGGACGCCCCCTTCCCTCCGCCTCTCTCACCTTCTCCACCTCCTCGCTGGATGGCTCCAGGACCTCGTAGGGCCCGATGCGCTGGGCTGCAGCCGCCAAGCTCTCCTGCTCTTCACCCTGGCGCACCTGCTTGTTGATGTGTCGGAGGAATGACTCCACCGCCGCGATCTAGGTGAGGGTGGGGTGTGGAGGGAGGACAGCTCAGCTCCTCGTCTGTACATCCCACCCAGACAACGACACCAGTGCCACGCCGGCACACACACGTAAGGAAAGAGACCTCAAGAGTCCCTGGAGATGCGTCCCCACTCACCAGCCCCCAACTCCCAAGGGTCCAGCCCCAGTGGCCCCTACCATGGCGGTCAGGGCCTCCCGGGCGCGGGCCTCGGGACTCCTCTCGAGCACAGCCTGGAGCAGCAGTGGGTACTTGGTGATGCGCTGGTGGGGCTTGATGAGGAGGTCCCCCAGCGTCTGCCTCCCCGAGCGCTTGTGCTTCTCACACCACTGCCAGGGAAGGTGGGCAGGGGTCAGGGGGCTGCAAGCCACCCTCCTGCCCCGCCCCGGGGATACCCTCAGCCTTGGAGCAAGGTCCGCCGCATCCCCCTTCCCCAGCAGCCCCTCTCCCACCTGCACGAAGGTGTGGAAGAGAGGGTTGTTGTCCTGCTGCTTCCAGGCGTAGGCCATGGTCTGCTTCACTCGCAGGCAGTACAGGACGTAGGGCTGGAAGCGCTGGCTGAACTGGAGGGACAGGTGTGGGGCGGGGAGCGGGCAGGGGAAGGAGCCTGGCCTAGATCCTTAGTCCAGCTCCCGCCAATCCCAACCCCCCCCCACTTCCAGCCCCCCTCTCTGGATTCCAAGGAGGAGTTGAGGTTCCGAGGGGCCGACCCGCTGCTGCCCTCTGAGCTCCATCCTCAGCCCCCGCCACGCCCCACCGCTCTGGACCTCACCCGCCATCAATAATTTAGCTGGACCGTTTTCAGGGCACTGCGGATCCCATTTCAGCCCGGCCACGGGGTGGTGACCTGAGGCTTGCCCAGAGCCCTGCTCCTGGGGAAGAGGGCCACAAAGGGCCCCCAGGAGACTGTCCCCCTGCCTCTCTACCCCAATCCAACTCTGCAAGGCCACGTTTCCCTGGCCAGTGAACTGGGAGGAAGTCAGATCCTGGGCCTCTTGCTTTCTCTTATCACCCTTCACGCTCTGGGTACCCTGTGGCCTTTCACATCCCCTCCCCCTAGGCCCCTGAGGGGCAAGTCGCTTAGGCCCCTGCTGCTTGTTGTCGATGGGTCTCTGTCCCGGACATAAGATTTCATGGTCGGTGAGAGCTTAGGTGTAGCCCTTCCCTGAGATAGCTGCCCTCCCTCTGGGGGCTCCAGAAGCCCAAAGAACCTTCGGGACAGAGGTCACACTGGTGGAATGAAGGTAAGAGGTGAGGTGGTATTTAGGGGTAGGGGTCGTGCCCTTGGACCCCCTCGATCACAGCAGGGTGCCAGTGGTATGAGCATTCCAGCGGACAGGACCCCTTGGGGCTCTCCCAGTCGTGCCCCATCCAGATGGGGCCCTTCT
This sequence comes from Phocoena phocoena, assembly GCF_963924675.1. Classification (NCBI taxonomy): domain Eukaryota; kingdom Metazoa; phylum Chordata; class Mammalia; order Artiodactyla; family Phocoenidae; genus Phocoena; species Phocoena phocoena. Next base: position 96,366,058 of record NC_089229.1, read on the forward strand.
CCCCGCCTCACCGACAGGAAGCCGTTTTGCAGGCTGACAGGGTCCAGAGGCTGGCCCGAGGCTCGCGTCTCCTCCAGGGTGGGCCCCAGCACCTCTTCCCAAAAGCTCTGGTGGGCTCGGATCAGGCTAGGGACATTTCCAAACAGGGTCTCAGCTGACACCTGGAGGAGGGAGCGGAACATGCCTCGGCAGGTGACCTGCGGGCAGCACGGGCGGTGGGCAGGCAGGGACGGCTAAGCCCGAGTGGCAGGGGCTGGGTGGGACCTGCAGCCTGCTTGGGGTCTAGAGCAAGGAGGGGAGTGGGGAGGGCAGGGTAAATGGGGGTTGCAATTCCGCTCTGTGACCCCGCCCCCACTCCCTGGGTCCCACACCCCGAGTGCCCACTCACTTCTGTCAGCAGCCCCACTCGTTGCAAGTTCAGCAAACCGGCGGCTAGGAGCTGGATGCAGGGAGGGCTTTCAGCGTCTGACCTCCTCCTCTCAGACCCCGGCCTAGCCAGCCCTTCACAGCATCCCCACCCCCACCTTCATACCGCGAGCCTCTCTCCCAAGACACCGGGCGGGTCTCAGGTCAGGGGGATCTTGATGTCCTGCCCCTTCTCCCCAACAGCCGTGCCCCTTCCGGTCTGGAGAACCGGGTGGGGGGAGTGATTCGAGGGACACGGTAAAGGTCCAAGGATGGGGCCCGGGGGCGGGGCTGCCGGGGATGTGGCGGGGGTAGGGCGGCTCACATCCGTCATGATCTTGAGCTTCCGCACGTAGATGAGCTCGGTGGTCAGTAGCTCCCACAGCGCTTCCTGCTGGTGGCAGAGCTCCCGGCTCATCTCCTGGGTGGGGATAGGGCTGGTTCAGCTGGGGAATGATGGCAAGACCAGCAGCTGCCATCTGCTGAATGCTACCAGATCTACTGCACAGAAACCTTTAACCCTCCACCAATCCTCCAGTGTGTAGGGGGTGTTATCCCCAGGTCACAGAGGAGGCGACCGAGATGCAGAGAGGTTTGCTGTCTTGACGGAGGTCTCGCTAGTATGTGGCAGGGCCGGGATCTGAAGCTACAGCAAGATGCCTCCAAGTGCTGTCCCTGCAGACCCCACTTCCCAAGGCCTTTCCCTCCTCCGGGGCAGAGGTGAGGGGTGTGTGTGTGTGTGTGTGTGTGTGTGTGTGTGTGTGTGTGTGTGTCTAGGACCCCCACGGGGTCAGACACTGTGTCCCGGGCCCACCTTGTGTCCAGGCACCAGCTCCTTCCAGGACTTCTCAATGGCCAGGCTGCTGTCACCGTCCTCTCCGATCTCCCAGTGCCGCCGGTCCTCTGGGGGCAGGCGGGGCATCCCAAACATGCTGAACGTGTGCAGCCTCACCTCCAGCTTGTGGGCTCTGGTGACTTCCTGGGGGCACCGAGAGGGGATTAGTCCTGGCCGCTTCCTGGCCCGGGAACGGCTGCGTGTGTGTGTGTGTGTGTGTGTGTGTGTGTGTGTGTGTGTGTGTGCTGGCAAGTTGCCCTGAGCTTGCGTGAGGACATGCAGGCCCGAGGGACAAGGATCAATCCTGGCTGGGATTACAGGGTACAGGGTGCTGCCGGAACACACATGGAGAGGCAGAAAGGTCTGCAGAAAGGTCCCTGGACAGAGGGGTCTGACCTGGGCTCCCTGACCAGAAAGATAGCTTCCAGGGCTCTCCTGAGACAGAACCCTTCAGAGGGACCTTCAGGTGGAGACCAGAACGGGACTTAGGGAACCAGTGGTCTCAGGAACATTTTGACACTTGCCCATCAAACGGACATCTTTATGAGGCAGCCTGGCTTAGAGATGCTCCCCTGAGAGGTCTCTAGACAGAGCCGCACCCTGCTTCTTGGAGGGGCTCCCATGTTCTCAGCTCTGATGGTCTTTGGAGGACGTCGCAGCTCAGGCTGTGAGCTTGGGGATGGGAGGAGAGGGACCCCTTACCTTGAGTTTGGGGAAGTGAGGTGTCCCAACCCCAAAGGGGCCTCCATGCCTCTTCTCAGGCTCTGGTTCTCGCAGCCTCAGGGGAGACAGGCCTCGGGCCGGGCCAGAACCCTTGGTAAAGCGGACATAGCCTTGGAGGTGTCGGCCACTGGGATCCTGGAGGAGGAGTGGGGGAGTTCTGGGGGTGTCCTCTCCCCACAGAAGTCCCAGACAATCAGTGGGGCCTGGCTTGGCTCCGGACAGCATCCCCTACACCAGCAAGTTGGGCCGGCTCACCTCTCCCCTCAAACCAGTTTGGTGAGAGCCACTGTGGCCCTGAGTCACAGCAGCCACTTCCAGGGAGGCCACTGAGCCAGGCAGGGGCCCGCCGGGCCCAGGTCCCCAGGGGGCCTCGTGCAGAACAGCAGCTCTGGCACGCACATGCCCAGGCTCTGCGTGTGTCCCAGTGTCCCCCTCCAGTCCCACTCCCGTGTGTGCTCCCTGCACCACGGCCGTGCCTGCACGGCGCCCGGTGCACACGCATTCTGGGGCCCTCACAGCCTCCTGCGCACGTGGGGATGGGGGCACTCACACGTGCGGCCTCCTCCCCGGGGCATGTCCCATCCAGCTGGGAGTGGCTGCCCTTCCGTGTGCGAAGCTGAGGCCTGGCCCAGAAGTCTCCTCCTGGGCAGGCCTGGTCACATTCCTTGATCTGCCCATGGCCTGATTTACCCCACAGACATCCTAGTCTCCCTTCCCACCCTCAGCTGCCTCCCAGGGCCAAACCCTCCTCCAGTCAGGCAGGGGGTACCCTCGGCCGGAAGCAGAACTGACCTCAAGGTGGAGGGAGAGCCTAGAGACTGAGAGAAAGACTGCTGCACCTCCACGCCCATTTCTTTGGTTAGCACTGGAGGCCGACAGGAGGGTGGAGCTGGGGTGGAGGTGGGCAAGCCCTCACACCCCTCCCCACCTGTAGAGCAGGAACACCTTGAACCTTTGTTCTTCTTCCAGGCCTGACTCAGAGGCAGGCAGGTTTCAAGGAGCCCACCAGCTCCTCCCAAGTAGAGGTGGGAGTCTGGGAGGTGCCAAACCCTGGGTTTGGTGACCTTCCCCACCAGCTCTGTGCCTGTGACCAGTCTAACAGCACTGAGGGCCTGGCCCCTCCTGGCTCTCTGCCTCACCTGCCCCATCTGTCTGGGATGGGTGTGGAGTCCCGGGAACCTGGCCCAGCACGGCCATCCTCACAACCCACGAAAGAAGGCAGGGGTGCGGGCTAAGAATAGAGCAGTCCAAGGCCTGGCAAGGGGACAGAGACTTGAAAGCCTGGGTGTCCTCCCCCCTGCCCCACCCCGGTCACCTTTGGGACACAGCCTGGACTCACCAGCACGGGGCCTCCTCGGGGATAGAGGCTACCAGGAGTACTCAGGGTGGAGGTCCGAAGCCGGCCCCCATAGGTCTCAATGCGGGAGGCCACCAGTCCTTGGAGGCGACCCTCATTGGGAGGATCAAAGGCGTGCATCCCTTCTCTCCTGGGTCACCTCCCAAGGGTCATAACTCCAATGTTCAGGAGAAAGAGACCCGCTGAGGCTGCAGAGAGAAAATAAGGAATGGAAGGGCCAACCTTGATCAGTGGGTGACACCAGGCTCGAGACAGAGGAGGGAGGGGGAGGGGAAGAGAGGGAAGGGGAGAGGGAAGGCCAAGGCTACTTGCTGGGAGAGCACAGCTGCCTCATCTACGACTTGGTGGGGGTCGGGCACACCCCGACACGCTGGGTAGGAAGCCCCTTGGAACCGTGCCCCTTCCCTCACATTTGCGCATTTTGGGTACCAGCTCCTACCCTGGCCTCAAAGGATGCTGAGGTCCTAAGAGTAGCTGGGAGCAAGGGTCCCTCGGTTCCTGGATGCCCCCAGGCATTCAGGATGCCCCTTGCACCTAGCTACACCCTCCCCTCCTCCAAACACGGGAGTGGGGGATGAGTGTCTGGGGTGGCGAGCTGGAGGGGGCCCGTTGGATGCAGCCCCGCCTGCCACCTGTTTTTGCACAGCCCACAAGCTAAGAATGTTTTTTACATGTTAAATAGTTGGAAAAAGTCAAAAGAAGAATAATATTTCACAACATACGAAGATTATATGAAATTCAAATTTCCATGTCCATAAATAAAGTGTTATGGGAACACAGCCACATCACCTCCTTGGCCAGTTGTCTGTGACTACGTTCCTGCTAGCTGTGACAGAGACCACAGCGGCTTCAGAGTCTGAAATATTTACTATCTGGTCTTTTACTGAAAAGCTTGCCCCACCCCTTACCTGGACCCTCCAGGCCACAGACAGCTATCCGGCCGCTGGCCTTACAGACGAGCCGAGGGGGAGCAGGCTCTGTTAGGTCTTCCCCAGCCAATGGGAACTCCTCCGTGGGGCTGGGAGCCTCGCGCGCGGGGCGCCATCCCCTCCCCCTAAACCTGATAGAGGACCCGCTCACTGGGGCGGCAGGGCCTGGAGAGGAGAGACCTCCTAAGCAGGTGCTGGTCTCCCTCCAGGTGGCCCCAGAATCCCGCGCAGCCCGCCCCTTACTTTTCCTCTGATTTATGAGCAGGGGACAACGTTCCTTGTCTCCCGGGCCCCCTCCCAATAATCCTCCCTCCTAGGGCTCTGAGTCCCTCTTCCTCCCCGGGGTCCTTTCCGAGCTTTGACCCGGCTTCCCCTTCTCTCGGCCCCGCGCCCCCAGCCCCGGCGCCCCGCCCCAGCCCTCCCGCCACTCACCTGTGTCCGCAGGTGTCCCGGCGCCCGCTGCCCGCGCTGCCAGCCCCCCGGTCGCCGATTGCTCCCCCGGCGATGCCCACCTCGCGGCCCGGCCGGGTCTGGGACCGAGCGGCCCGCGGGACCAGTGCAGCGAAGCGCGGGGCCGGGCCGGGAGGGGCGGGGCCACGGGCTGGCTCCTCCCCCTCCCGCGGGCACCGGACCCGCGGCGCAGTGGGCGCCCATGGGGCCCTGGGGACCGAGCGGCTCTGCCCGGGCTGCGGCCACCACCTTCCCCCGCCGAGGAGGGCTCGCTCCTCAGGGACCCCTCCCCGCTTCCCCTCGCCCCTGAAGTCGCCACCCACCCTGGCTTGCCCGCCGCCCTCGCGCGCTGCAAACCCCCCGCGCCCCCCTCCCCCCGGCCGGGCGGCGGTGATGACTGAGTGACCCGCAGCAGGTGCCCACCTCGCTTTGCGCGTGCTGTGAGTGACTGACTAGCCCTCCACTGCCCTGGTCTCGGCCCCGTCTTCCTCCTTTAACCAGGCAGGGGAGCAGGACCCGCAGCAGAAGGGGTGTCGGGGTTCACGGACCCCGGGGGCTCTGCCCCCACCTCTGGCTGTGGAGTCCAAAGTGTGACCCTTATCTCTGCTTGCCGGCTCCAGCCATCTGGTAGAAGGTTGGACTTCACCTTTGCTCTAGGGATGACGTCTGGTGCCAGACTGAGGCTGACCCAACACTTCTCCCATTAACCAAGTCTGGGGCTTGGGAGGACAGGGGTATCAGATGGGGGCACCCACGCTCTTCACTGGCAAACAACCACATTGAAGGCTTCAGGAGGGCGTCCCAGCACCTACAGCCGGCAGCAAAATAAAGGGCGCATTTTCACATTCCCAGATCAGGACACATCATCTGACAGAAACGCTCGACATGGAATCAGAAGTGTCCACGGATGTGTGGTAATTGTCTTCTCACAATCATGAAGCTGAAGACCCAGTGTGGGGGGAGAGGTGGGGGGAGCAGGCCTGAATGCCTCCAGCCCGCCACCCTGTCCTGGGTCTTCCTTCTGTAAAATGGCTACGCGGGGACTTCCCTGGTGGCGCAGTGGTTAAGCATCCGCCTGCCAATGCAGGGGACACGGGTTCGAGCCCTGGTCCGGGAAGATCCCACATGCCGCGGAACAAGTAAGCCTGTGCGCCACAACTACCGAGGCTGCGCTCTAGAGCCCACGAGCCACAACTACTGAGGCCCGCGCACCTAGAGCCCGTGCTCCGCAACAAGAGAAGCCACCGCAGTGAGAAGCCCGCACACCACAACAAAGAGTAGCCCCCGCTCGCCGCAACTAGAGAAAGCCCGCGCGCAGCAACGAAGACCCAACACAGCCAAAAATAAATTTAAAATAAATAAATAAATTTATTTTAAAAAATGGCTATGCGGTGAAGTGTACAGACATCCTCTCATTGTATCACTGGGGAAAGGGTGTCCAATCTCTCTCCTCTCTTTGCTGGCATATTAAACCCACAAATGATCTGAAGTGTTCCAATCCTCGACTCTGATGACTCTGTTGGATCTGGAAGAGGAATCTTTATCCTTTGATACTTTCTAATTTCGTCTGCCCTCCACTATTCTCTTGTTCTGAGCTTGCTGTTATGCGATTGCTCTGTTAGTTCAGAAGGGCTGTTGGCACCTCCAGCTCTCCGCATCCTACCGCCTGCTTCCTGCCTCCCAGTTGATCCGGATCCGTTTTAGGGAGAGAAGTTGTGTGGGGCAGGAATTGCGGTGGACAGAAGCCCTTTTCCCCATTCCTCGTGTGTGTGTGTGTGTGTGTGTGTGTGTGTGTGTGTGCGTGTGGGTGTCTGAGAGAGAGAGAGGGATTCAGGGATGACAAGAGTAGCCATGAGGGAAAGAGAGCCAGTAAACAGGAGGTGCTGATTACTGGCAGTATTAAATGACACCCCACACACTGCTGGTGCCAAGGGTGTCCTCCCAAGTGGAAGGAGTAAGAGAGGAATGGAAACTGAGAGAACACCAGAGGCAAGCCCGGACTTACAGGCGCTGAGAGAGCTGGCTACACTGGGCCAGTGGACACAGGAACGTTAACTCTTTCACTTGTCTCGAGGCTGAGATCCAACCTCCACCCGCCACTGCCCCAGGGCCGGTCTCCAGCCTCTCTGGGAGGAGACATTATCTGGGAAAGAAGCTGGAGGAGTGGCCGCAGGAACGTGTGGGGTGGGAGGCCGGACTCCTGTGTTCTATCTGTTCCATTCTGGCCTCGTCAGATGGTTCGTCTCACAGCCTGCCTGGTCCCTTCTGCGCTGTGGAGAGGAGACCCCTGCCTGCGACAGGCTCAGAGGGGAACACAGCTCAGGGAGCTGAATGAAGCCGGAAGAGCTGTCAGGTTGGCGGGTTGGCCTCTACTGGGGGGCACCTGGGTACGTGTCTTTCTCCCCACCCCGCCTTCCCTCACATTCCGCCCCCCCCCACACACACACTTTTTTTGGCCGTGCCACACAGCTTGTGGGATCTTAGTTCCCTGATCAGGAATTGAACCCGCGCCCTCGGCAGTGAAAGCGCGGAGTCCTAACCACAGGACCACCAGGGAGTTCCCCCTAGCCTGAGTCCTATCCCTCCTCGGTGCCTCCGTTTCTGCCCCAGTGCAGATGGTCCCCATCAAGTCCCCAGCTGGACCCCACAGCTAGTGAGGTGTCTGTCTGTCCAAGAGCAGAGCTCTGAGGATCAAAAGCCTCTGTCCAGTACAGCATGAGGGTGACTTCTGGAGCTGGCGTAGTGGGCCCTTAGTCCCTTCTCCCCTTCCTCATGGGCAGAAAGGTCAGGGAGGCTCCCTTGATCCCTGAACTCTGCCAGCCCACACCTCTCAGGGCAGGGCGGGGGCCAGCTGGGTTAATGAGGAGCTAGCAGGCACTGGCAGTGAGGGAGCTGATGGGAGGTGTGTCTTCCTCCCTCCAGAGCTGGGGGCGGGAGAAGCTGAGGGCTCAGAGCTGGGAGGCACCAGGTCATGTGAAGCAGATAAAACCAGGAGGCCAGGCCATGGGGCACAGCTGACAGCTCCTCAGACCAGAACTGATGCCCTCCGTCCCTGCCCCACTTACTGGCAGTGTTCTCTGTGCAAGGCACTAGGAGTATATAGAATATGCATTCCTAGTATGAAGACTAGTATAAGAATAGTATAATTCCTAGTATAGAGATAGCCCCTGACTTCCAGGAAATTACAAACTAATGGGGAGACAGACTAATGCGGGACAGAACATTGATCTATAAGTTACATATAAGGAATGAGCCAGGAGCTGGGGGAGTACTTTGGGGGGGACTAATAACTACATAAGGGAGCCAGGGAAGGCTTCACAGAGGAGGTGAACTTTGTGCCGGGACTCTAAGGTTGAGTAGGAGTTTGTTGACCAGAGTAGGAGGGAAGGGCATTTCTGGAGGAGGGAACGGCATGAGCAACGACACAGAGAAGTGTTTAGAAAGAAAGAGGGAAAGGGTAGGCTTCCCAAAGCCTCCTGAGAGCCTCCGCTGTCCTGGGGACATCCCACCGCAGTTGCCGATTTCTGGGTGGTGGCTTCGGAGGACAAACCTCTTGCTGGCATGCAAGGCCCTCCAAGGCATGGCCCCAGTCATACTTCCTGCTTTCACTTTCTGCTCCCCTGCTCCGTCCCTGGATGTGTCCCCATCCTCTGACTCTGCCTGGGCTTCCCTGGCTCCACGCCTTTGCTCAAGCACTCCCCCCAGCTGGCATAACTAACGTTCCTGACCCCTTGTCCCCCCATCTCCATTTCTGCCTCCTTCAAGGTCCTGCTTCCTTCAGGACATTTTCCTGAGGATCCTCCAACCAGAGTGATGGCTTTCCTCCCCACTTTCAATGCCTTGGCCATTGTGTTTCTTTGAAAGGCACCACTCATATTCTGCCTAATTCTGCTGCTGTTGGCTTATGTGCACACGCCCTTCACTAGACTCCTTGAGGGCAGGGAGCCCCTAGCACAGGAGCCTGTGCAGGCCTGGCATTGGTGTCTGTGGAGTTGAACGGCCTGGATTTGCTAAAGGACCCAGATAGAACGGACTTGCAGGTAGATGTGCCTACGCTGTCATCTCTCTGCCCCTGCCCAAAAGGACGGTCTTTGTTTTTTAAATACCTGGAATTCTTCCCTAACTTCAGTTGTGCATTGCTGGTTCATTACTGCCCCTTCAGCATCTCTTCAGTGGCGCTCCTTCTAAAGGCTTCTGGCCCCTTAAGACAACCATGCCACATAAGTTGTACCTTGTGCACCAGTTCTGATGGATTAGTAGTGGGTGTCCTAGAATATTATGTCCAGAAGGATTCTCTGGATGATGACGGCTCTGGAGAGAGAAAACCCGGGCTTAGCAGTGCCTGCCTTGGTGGGAACAAAGGGCTCCCTCTGCCTCAGGGAGTTTATCAGATGCTTTTCTCACATTAAGCCAAGACCGGGGCACCGAGAGAGTGTGGCCTTTGCCTCTGGTGGAAGGTGATGGGGAAAGTGCATAGGAGCGGAGCTGGGGGCCCCAAAGGCCCTGCTTGGGATCTCCTGAGGCAGACCTTGGAGTCAGGTGTGTGAATGTTCGGGTCTGTGCTCTGGCCAGGCCCCCTCCTGCTCCTGACACAATGGGTCCCCGGAGGGGCTGTGGCATCGTAGCAAGACCGGGAGGGCCTCCATGGTTCAGGATGCCCGGCACTTCCTCAGGAAGGCCACGGCGATGGCACCGAGTCCCTACCTGTGGGACCCCACTCCTTTCTCCTCCCAGGGAGCTCAGGCCTTCAAGAATGAGGAGAAGGTAGCAAAAGTGAAAAATCTCTGGAGGCGTTTTAGTTCGTGGCCTTGACTTGCCTCCTTGTCCTTGGGAGCCGTGTTCTCCCCTAGTGGCAATTCCTGGAACTGCAGGTAGATTTGACTTGGTCTGTGGGCCAGGAGTGGCCTTTCCCAGCTGGATGGCAGCCATGTGGTCTCACAACCTGACACTCCTCCCTGTGCAGAAAGGCTGCCTAATGTCCTTGGCAGACGGTCCTCACTGCTGCCTGACAACCGCCAGCGAGGCTGCTGCCCAGTCCGTGCCTTTGTTTGAGTGGCTCTGATCAGTGACATCCCCTTCCTCCAGACAGTCATTTGGTTTCCTCCCTCAGGTCTGTGCTGACACCGGGTGTCCACCTGCTCAGCCCCTGAGTGACTCAAAAGCACACGGAGGGCTTCCCTGGTGGCGCAGTGGTGGAGAGTCCGCCTGCCGATGCAGGGGACACAGGTTCGTGCCCCGGTCCGGGAAGATCCCGCATGCCGCGGAACGGCTGGGCCCTTGAGCCATGGCCGCTGAGCCTGCGCGTCCGGAGCCTGTGCTCCGTGACGGGAGAGGCCAGAGCGGTGAGAGGCCCACGTACCGAAAACACAACAACAACAAAAAAACACAAAAAGCACACGGAATGAAGAGTCTTAAGGCTTTGGGTCAGTCCTTGTACATGTTTCCAAAGCTCGAACAGCTCTCCCTGCCCCCTGCCCCCAAACCATGGTCAGCTTCTATGAGCTCTCTGGCCGCTGTCGCTGAGTCCAGGCTCACAGCCAGCCCTTGCCGTGACATGTGTATTCTGAGGCTCATTTGCCCAGAGAGACCGTGTGGGCGCATCTCGCTATGACACTTCTGGCCCAGCCCAGGAAGATGGGCAGATATTTTACTCCTAGAGCAGACGCTGCCACAACAGTCCCAAATTGCTTTTTCTAATTTAATTTGACAACCCTGAATTTCAGGAAGTTCCTTCTCATCACTGACCCACATACCACCTGCTCAAGCTTATAGTAATTTCCTCATGCTCTGGGGAATACCCTTCTCTGAATCACAGGCCCCTCTGTGGATAACTGGACCACAATTCGGGTCATTTTAGCAGCATTCAGAAGCCTTGGATCCTCTCCCCATCCTTCAGAGGCCCAGGTTCTCAGTTTGGGGTTACGTGGGCAGCCCCTAGGTTTCAGGAGCCGTCCTACGTGCCCGGCGCTGTGCTCGGTGTAGAACAGTCAACCTTCTCCTCAGCACAACCCAGTGGAGCAGGGCTGCTGGTATTATCCCCGCTTGCTAGATGCAAGAATGAGTCTCAGGGGTAAAGTAACTTGGCTAAGGACACAAAACCAGCATGTGGAACAGCTGGGATCCAATCCCTACATCCAACAGGGCTTCAGAGCGGGCATTTGGTCCAACCATGAGCCTCCACCAGAAGACCTCTGTGAGCATTTGGGCGCATGCATCCTCTGACCTCGCCCCTATTTTATGCGCGTCTCCACTCTAATTTTGCATTGATCCTTTCCATCCGCCTAGGTGACCTTCAGTCATGGCCTCATGTGTTCCTTCCTGTCTTTGTTCAAAGGCAGGGCCCTTCAGAAGGGCTTCTGGGGCAGGTGAACTTGACTTCCCCAAGTCTCCACCCTTGTATGTAAAATGAGGATAATACTACTACACTTTAGGACTGTTATAATAATAACAGCTAACTTTTTAACAAAGCAATTACTAGGTGCAGGAATAACTTAGCACTTGACATGTGTAATTTCATTTAATCCTCACAAAAGCCCTACAAGTTAGATATTAGCCTCATTATAACAGATGAGGGAACAGGCTCGGAGAGGTTACATGACATGCTCGTGAGGACAAAGTTAGCAAGGGGAAAAGCCAGGATTTGAACTCACATTTGTCTGACCCCAAAGCCTGCACTTCTCACCGCTCTCCCGTAGACGATAAGTGGGTTACTGTGGGTAAGCCTGCCGTGGGGGAAGAAAACCAGAAGAAACCAGCTGCCTTGGTTCCATCCTAAAGGTCAGCTTAGCATTCAAAGAAACTGCCTTGAGCAGTGCTGTTGGCCCTTGCTCAGGGCTGCATCCTGCAGCACAAGGACCTGCGGCTCACCACCAGCAAGAGTTCCTTAAAAGAGCATTTTCATGGGACGTTCCTGGCAGTCCAGTGGTTAAGACTCTGAGCTTCCCCTCTCCTTGCTTCCACTGCAGGGGGCACAGGTTCGATCCCTGGTTGGGGAACTAAGATCCCTCATGCTACACGGTGAAAAAGCATCTTCACACATCACCCCGTCCCCAAAATATCACTGCGCACAGCATCTGTGCAGCCTCTCCACTCTTCTGTCTCCTCCCAAGCCCTCTTCCTGATTGCCCGTCCCAAAGCCCCATCCCCTTGCCTTTATAAAGTCACCTGCCCTGGTCCTCTCTTTGGCAGATTTTTCTGGGAAGCCACCGCGCTTAAAATCAGGTAGTAGGGCTTCCCTGGTGGTTCAGTGGTTAAGAATGCGCCTGCCAATGCAGGGGACATGGGTTCAAGCCCTGCTCCGGGAAGATCCCACATGCCACGGAGCAACTAAGTCCGTGCGCCACAACTACTGAGCCCGCGTGCCACAGCTACTGAAGCCCACGTGCCTAGAGCGCGTGCTCCGCAACAAGAGAAGCCACTGCAATGAGAAGCCCGCGCACCGCAACGAAGAGTAGCCCCCGCTCGCCGCAACTAGAGAAAGCCGGCAAGAAGCAACAAAGACCCAACGCAGCCAAAAATAAATAAATAGATTAAAAAAAAATCGGTTAGTAAACTCACGTGAGAATGGAACATGCTTGTACTTGGCATCTGGACTCAGTGCATATCCAAGGCCGACAGAAAATCCTCATGGTTGAGGGGACAACCGAGAGGTGATTTAGAGAACTACCTTCCTCAGGGGCCCCCTCCCCCGTCCCATCTCCATTTTCCTTCCCCTCCATCAGTACCTCGCGGAGGGAGGAAGAAGGGGAGCTATTTGTCCCTCCTGACTCACCATAGGACCCATTTCTGCACGTTCTGCACCACCCAGATCAATTCCCGCCCGACCCTCGGGCCTCTCCAGCCTCCGCGCCCTTTCCTACCTTTGACTCCTGTTGCTTTCATCACCCCTGCCACTCGTCCTGCCTTTGTTGTTACCAAACTTTCCGCGGTGGGTGTCACGTCTCCTTAACTAGGCTGTGTGCTCCTTGAAGGTAGGACCTTGTCCCTTCCACGGAGCCCATGAAGGTGCTGTCTGCACCAGCTGATGGAACTTGAAATAGATACTAACTAAAGATTGGACAGGGACGTGGCTGTGGGATGAGGGTTAAGAGTGTGGCCTCTCTGGGTTTCCCTGGTGGTGCAGTGGTTGAGAGGCCGCCTGCCGATGCAGGGGACGCGGGTTCGCGCCCCGGTCCGGGAAGATCCCACATGCCGCGGAGCGGCTGGGCCCGTGAGCCATGGCCACTGAGCCTGCGCGTCCGGAGCCTGTGCTCCGCAGCGGGAGAGACCACAACAGTGAGAGGCCCGCGTACCACACACACACACACACACAAAAAAAAAGAATCACATGACAGTTTCCTGAAATGTTCCTTGAGACTGTTCCCTTCTAGAGAACCAACTGGTGGCTGCCCAGGGAGGTTGGGGGTAGGAGATGGAGTGGAAGTTAGGGGTTAGCAGATGCAAACGATCGTACATAGGATGGCTAAACAACAATGTCCTGCTGTAGAGCACAGGGAACTCTATTCAATAGCCTGTGATAAACCATCATGGAAAAGAGTATGAACAAGAATGCATATATATGTATAACTGAGTCACTTTGCTGTGCAGTAGAAAATAACACAACATTGTAACCCATCTATACTTCAATAAAATACATTTTTGAAAATACCGTTGTCTTCAAACTCTGTGCTTGTTACCACTACCAAAAGAATTTTGGAAAACTGTATACATCCTTGCATATTTTTTAGACCTAAAATTTTTCTTTAGAGTTTTAAATGTAATTTTAAAAATTTTAATCAATATTAACTTTAAAAGTAAAACTATTCACTTTTAAATTTTATATAAAGAATAAAGTTTGTAAAAAACTTGCAAAATAATATAATGACTTCTTGTATGCCTTTTCCTAGATGCATTAATTATTAATGTGTTAAACTTAAAAAGAAATGTTTTGGGGGGATTGTACTTCCCCAGGGAGGTGGCCAGAGCTGTTCCTTAAACTTGTTCAGAGAGGCGGCAATAGTACAGTTGTCTAGCTCAAGTGTGGAGTCAGGCAGCCTTGATTTGAACGCTAGTTCTGACACTTAATTAGCTCTGTGGCCTGGGCAAGTTATTTAATCTCTCTGTATCCCAAAATCTATCTCATATGGTTGTATGAGGACCAAGTGAGTTAATATTATAAAGCACTTACAGTGTTACCTGACATAGTGTATGTTCAGTTTATGTTTATGGTACAAATAAAATGCACCAATAAACAAATAATTATTTATTGTTAGAATAATTAGGCTTCAGAGCGTATTAACAAGAAGAAGAGAAGACACTATAATACTAGTAAGTTGTAGGCTTACAAAAGATGTACTTCATGATTGTTGTTAAATGCATTATTTACAGGAGAATCACATAACATTGTTGTTAAAGTTAATCTAATAAGAACATGGTAGGAATAAACAAATGAGCAGAGAAATGATTGATGATTGACAGCAGGCAGGAGACGTATCCAAATTTAAAACAAAAAAGAATGATTTTCCATTATCCAAGAATTTGGGGGCAAAAGTTAATGAAACCTTTTTTCTACAGGTCATTAAATGTTTGCAAAAATATAAAACACTAAAGTGCCTCTGATACATGTTCCTTTTATTTAAAGACATCGTGTTCAGCTGTTGAAAGTAAATGTGAAACTTTTCACTTCCTCCTCCTGGAAGTCATGCAAATATGCAAAGGAGAAAACAGACCCAGACAGGACGGCTGAGGGTGTCAGCTGAGCTCTGGCACGGCTGAGAATAGCCAGGGCACGGGTGCGCCTCACAGCGGATCGGCATCGAATGCCCAGACGCTCTTTCAGAATCATGAATATTTTTAAGACAGACGGATAAGGCATGGTGCTTGGCCATGTGTCTGTCACCTGCGTGACATAAAGTATGATCACCTTCAGAACTTCACCTGCTTTGCGCTCAAGGGATTCGCCCTCAGGAATCAGGCATTCTTAGACAATTGGGGGTGTATGGAAATGAGTACCATCATCGGGCTTCCTTGGTGGTCCAGTGGTTAAGACTCCACCCTTCTGCTCCTCGGGGCGTGGGTTCCAACCCTGGTCCAGGAAGTTCTGCATGCCTTGAGGTGCAGCCCCTCTGTGACATATCTGAATCCAGAACACCCCAACATGGGCCAAAGTATCTTTTTATTTTAGTTTTTTATTTTTATTTTTTAGCACTGCTTTATGTACTCATTTTCTATTAAATTCTTTAAAAAGGTTTTTTTTATTGAAGTATAGTTGATTTACAATGTTGTATTGGTTTCAGGTGTACAGCAAAGTGAATCAGTTATACATATACATATACATATATCCACTCTTTTTTAGATTCTTTTCCCATACAGGCCATTACAGAGTATTGAGTTCCCTGTGCCATACAGTAGGTCCTTATTGGTTATCTATTTTATATATAGTAGTGTATATATGTCAGTCCCAATCTCCCAATTTATCCTTCCCCTCCCTTCCCCCTGGTAACCGTAAGTTTGTTTTCTACATCTGTGACTCTATTTCTGTTTTGTAAATAAGTTCATTTTTACCCTTTTTTTAGGTTCCTCCTATAAGAGATATCATATGATAGTGGTCTTTCTCTGTCTGACTTGCTTCACTCAGTATGACAATCTCTAGGTCCATCCACAAAATATCTTCGTTTTATTAATTTCACATTGTGCCCATAACAAAAATACATACATGACAGAGAAGACATGAAGATGTGTCACAGGCTTGCGGTGATTCCATTAAAAGAGGATTCATCAAAACTGACATTTTGGTGTCTTTTGTTTGGGGCCACAAAGCTTTTGCATTCCAAGCACTGATAATAATTAACAATAATTCATAACAAAATCCAGGAGCGGGGAGAGGCTGAGGCACACCTGAAGCGTCTCACGTGGCATGGATTAAACACCTTCCCTCTCCATTAGACAAAATTATTTTCAGCAATAATCATAAAAAGAAATGATGACATTTCATGTTTGTCCTGACCCAACAAAAAAAGTCTAACCTGTAATTTGCCCTCCTTTTCACTGTTTAAAAATTTTAAACGCACATAAAAAGTCCAAGTAGGGCTTCCCTGGTGGCGCAGTGGTTGAGAGTCCGCCTGCCGATGCAGGGGACACAGGTTCGTGCCCCGGTCCGGGAAGATCCCACATGCCGCGGAGCGGCTGGGCCCGTGAGCCATGGCCGCTGAGCCTGTGCGTCCGGAGCCTGTGCTCCACAGCGGGAGAGGCCACAACAGTGAGAGGCCCGCGTACCACAAAAAAAAAAAAAAAAAAGTCCAAGTAGACAGAGGTAAATAACTCAATTCATTTCTTTTGTCTTTATAGTCAAGGTGCTGTCATGGTTTCCTTTGATTCTACTGTTTGAACCCAGATACGTGTTGCAGAGATGGAGGTGCTGACCTGGCGTGAAGGGAGCTCAGATGATTCCGAAGGAGGGAATCCTCATAAACTCACTCTGGAAAGGGGTCCATGGGGCTGAGTTGGTGGGTGTCCGGGGCCCACTGTATAACTGGCGTTTTCAGGATTAAATTCTGTGTTGAATATAATGGTTTTTAAAGGTTAAATTACACAAATAGGCCAATTTGAAGTTTACATATCTATTATTGAAAGCCAGTGGAAACCACAACATTTGTGTAGATTCAGAACTTAGACCAACAAAATATTTTTTCAGGGAGGAATATGTTATCAATCAGGTTGTTTATTTTATTTTTATTAAACATTTTCCCCCAATATTTATTTATTTATTTGTTTATTTTTATTTGGTTGTGCCAGGTCTTAGTTGTGGCAGGCAGGCTCCTTAGTTGCGACTTGCTGGCTCCTTAGTTGTGGCTCGCAGGCTCCTTAGTTGTGGCATGCAAACTCTTAGTTGCGGCATGCATGTGGGATGTAGTTCCCTGACCGGGGATTGAACCCGGGCCCCCCTGCACTGAGAGCATAGAGCCTTAACCACTGTGGCACCAGGGAAGTCCCTACTGAGGTTGTTTAGAATCACCCCGAGGTGATAATATAGAGCAGCCCATTTGGCGGGTGGTTAATGTTTTAAAATTCTCTATGGACGATGCAGCCTATTGCCCGCCCACAGTGGTGGTTGCAGGGTCGGGGGAAGTCCCACTACCCTCCTCTTGCACACGGTTGATAAGAGGCCCACCTTTCCTTTATAAGGTGGCAGAACAGTCAACAGCCAGGTGGGACATAGACCCAGCGGATACCTTGAGTGCAGGCAGGAAGAAGGTGATAGAGAGTTTGAGTTGGTGGCAATCGATTCTCTTCCAATGGTGTGTTGAGTACTCCTTGGACCGAGGCAGAGGGACTTGCCCTCAGGCTGGCAGAGGGGGAAGGAGCCTGGGCTCTGGAGGACTCCATGGAGAGCGCCCTGATTTCACTGATGTGAGAAATAAGATTCCACTTTTCATGGGGTTTCTGACACTTCCAGCAGTCAGGGAAGGTCCCGAGATTTCAGGGGCCTGAGATCTAAAGGATGAATAGGTGTTTTCTGAGTAAAAAGAAGAGGGAAGAAAATTTCATGGAGCTGGAAGCTCAGATAGGAAAGTCAAGAGCCAAGAGCCAGGGCTTCCCTGGTGGTGCCGTGGTTGGGAATCCGCCTGCCAATGCAGGGGACACGGGTTCGAGGCCTGGCCGGGAAGATCCCACATGCCACGGAGGAACTAAGCCCATGTGCCACAACTACTGAAGCCCGCACACCACAACTACTGAAGCCCATGTGCCCTAGAGCCCGTGCTCCGTAACGAGAGAAGCCACTGCAATGAGAAGCCCGCGCACTGCAACGACGAAGAGTAGCCCCCGCGCGCCGCAACTAGAGGAAGCCTGCGCACAGCAACGAATACCCAACGCAGCCAAAAATAAAATAAAATTAAAAAAGAGCCAAGAGCCAGCATGGTGAGTTTGAGGAATGGAAATACGCTCAGGTTCAAGAGGACCCTGGGGGTCGTGAGCAGGAACTCCAGAAGAATGGCTAATGACTCATCTGGGTTTGTTGGCCTGGGCCAGTGCCATGGTCTGGGACCTCTGTGTTCTAGGAGGTTTTCAGAGGCCAATCCAGAAATCCAGGGCCCTGCCCTCCCAGGGTTGCCCTGGGCAACCTCTGTTAGTAAAGAATCCTGTTTACTACCCTGTGACTCATACTCACCTGTGGTTTCTATAGTTGCCACCAACAATGAAGCATAAATCCATTCCTGGAGGGTGGGGTCCGCAGGGTGAGGCCGTCCTCTTCCTTCTCTGGCTCAGAACCTGGCAGAGTTTCCCAGACTATAGCAGAGGGGGAAGAGAGAGTTTGTCTACTGAATCTCAGGTGTGGGTTTCCTTGGGAGGGGAAGGAGCTGAGTGGGGTAGAGGGACAGATCTCTGCAGTCGGGCCTGGGGGTACACACAGTGCAACCCCCAAGCTGATCAGAAGCTCCCTCTCTCTAGATAATTATGGGGAGAGTCCAAGAGATGGAGAGAGAGAGAGAGAGAGAGAGAGAGAGAGCGAGCCTCTGGCACAGAAAAGTTACATCAAGACTCAGGGGACCCAGGCACTTTCTTCACCAGAGACAAATGGGGTTTGGTCCCCAGGGTGGTGGTGGGATGATGGGCCAGATTCAGAAATGCAAAGCTGGGGTCGGTGGGTGGGGCATGGGTACGTACACAAAGGAACCAGAAGCAAGGAAGCCACAGGGACAGACAGTCTTTTTAAAAGACCATCTCAGGGAGATGCAAGAGGGAGGAGATTTGGGTATATGTGTATATGTATAGCCGATTCACTTTGTTATAAAGCAGAAACTAACACACCATTGTAAAGCAATTATACTCCAATAAGGACGTTAAAAATAAATAAATAAATAAAAGACCATCTCATATGTATAACTGATTCACTTTGCTGTACACCTGAAACTAACACAACATTGTAAATCAACTAGACTCCAATTAAAAAAAAAAAAAAAACCCATCTCATCCCATACGTTTGCACAAAGTCTTACAGGTTACAAAGCACCTGTGCGCCTACTTTCTCATTTGCTTTTTACAGAAGCCATGTGAGGAAAAGCCAGAGCAGGGAATACAATCTATCCTACAACGGGGAGACTAAGGCTTATCGAAGTTGACTAACACAGTCAAGGTCAAAAGCAAGACGAGAATCTAGACCTCCTGGCTCACAGTCCAGTGCCCTTTCCACTAAACCAATGTTTTTCAAACTTTGGCATCTACAGACTGCTTTAGTGGGTGTCTGTTACACACAAAGTACTAGAATTTTTGATACATTTAAAAAATTATCACAAGTGTTAGAATAGCATAATGAAACATTTATTTTAAAAAGTAGTAAATCAGGGACTTCCCTGGTGGCGAAGTGGTTAAGAATCCGCCTGCCAATGCAGGGGACACGGGTTCGAGCCCTGGTCTGGGAAGATCCCACATGCTGCGGAGCAACTAAGCCCATGTGCCACAACTACTGAGCTTGCGCTCTAGAGCCCACGAGCCACAACTACTGAGCCTGCGTGTCACAACTACTGAGCCCGTGTGCCTAGAGCCCATGCTCCACAACAAGAGAAGCCACCACAATGAGAAGCCTGTGCACCGCAACGAAGAGTAGCCTCTGCTCGCCACAACTAGAGAAAGCCCGTGCGCAGCAACGAAGACCCAACGCAGCCAAAAATAAATAAATAAACTTATTTAAAAAAAAGAAGTAATAAATCAACGAGAAAGATATACGTGTAACCTTCACTAGGGTATTTATATTGAGCTGGATATCAGATAGTTTGAGTCATGGCTCAGGTTTGAGTCACAGCCAGACAGTTTTTTTTCTTTTTTTTTTCCTGTTTCCACTGAATTAGGACAAGTTAAGGAACGTCACTGAGTGCTTCATGAGACAGTCCTGGATAACAGATGAAACTTATACTCAGCCGTGCAGAGCATTCTCAGGGAAGGTGGTTTGCTGAATGGTCAGAATCCAAATGTCCAATTTGGAAGACTGACCATTTTCACCTGGGAGGTCGGTCAGCTGGATTCCTTATCCAGTCTTTGGCTTGGTTCAGCTTTGGAAAGTATTTCTTGTTCTGATGTAGAATTACAAGCTTTATGTGTGTGTGTGTGTGTGTGTGTGTGTGTGTGTGTGTGTGTGTGTGTGTGTTAAAATATCCACAACACAAAGCTTTTTTTATCTAAGTGGTTTTAAAATATGCCCAATTATATGTTTTTTATTTCGTTTTCAAAGAAATCAAATGTTGGGACATCGTAAAACTTTGATGATGCAACTGTGCCAGAGTTCTAGCTTTAAGAAATCCTGATATTTTATGTCCAGCATTACAACTGTGAAATTCTGGTTTGGGGTGATAGATTCTGATATATCACTAAGATATACTACTTGAGCAAACCATGTGCGTTTGGAAGAATGCTCTTTATTGGCACTATCAGTCACGAAGTGTCATCCCACGTTTCAAAATCTCACGTAATGAAAAGGAAAAAGTAAAACTATCCTAATTTCCAGACGACATGGTCTAATATATTAAAAGAAACCCTAAAGAATTTATAAAAACAAACAAAAAACCCCACCACAATAACAACAAAAAACAAATAAAAACTCCAACCCTGATTAGAGCTAATAAATAAGTTCAGTAAAGTTGAAGGATATAAGATATAAAAAATCAGCTTCATTTCTATGTACTAGCAGTGAACAATCTGAAAGTGAAATTAAGAAGACAATTCCATTTATAATACCATCAAAAAGAATAAAATACTTAGGAATAAATTGAACCAGAGAAGTGCAAGACTTGTATACTATGAAACACTTCTGAAAGAAATTAAAGAAGGTTTAAATAAATCTAAAGACATCCGCGTTCACTGTCTGGAAAATTTAAGATCTGCCATCTGTTAAGATGGCAATGTTTGCTGAACTGACCTACAGATTCACTGAAATCCCTATTAATACTGCTTTTTTTTTTTCCAGAAATGGACAAGCAAATCCTAAATTTCATATAGAATTGCAAGGGACCAAGAATAACCAGTACAATCTTTAAAAGACAGGAGTAAAGTTGAAGGACTCATTTACCAATTTCAAAACTTACTACAAAGCTATAGTAATCAAGACAGTGTGGTATTAGTATAAGGATAGCCATAGATCAATGGGATAGAATTGAGAGTCCAGAAATAAACCCATATGTTTATGGTCAATCAATTTTTGAGAAGGGTGCCAAGACCATTAAATGGGGAAAGAATAGCTTTTTCAACAAAGGATGCTGGGACAACTCAATATCCACATGCAAAAGAATGAATCTGAACCCTTACTTCATACCATGTACAAAACTTAACTCAAAATAGATCAAAGACCTAAATGTAAGAGCTAAAACTATAGAAATTTAGAAGTAAACATATGTGAAAGTCTGTGTGACCTTGGATTAGGCAGTAGATTTTTAGAAATGATAACAAAAGCACAAGCAATCAGGAGAAGAAACCAGATAAACTGGACTTCATCAAAGATAAAACTTTTGTGGGCTTCCCTGGTGGCGCAGTGGTTGAGAGAGTCCGCCTGCCGATGCAGGGGACGCAGGTTCATGCCCCGGTCCGGGAAGATCCCACATGCCACGGAGTGGCTGTGCCCGTGAGCCATGGCCGCTGAGCCTGCGCGTCCGGAGCCTGTGCTCCACAACGGGAGAGGCCACAGCAGTGAGAGGCCCATGTACCTCCCCCCCGCCACACACACACAAAAAAAAAACTTTTGTGAATCAGAGAATTCCCTGGCGGTCCAGTGGTTAGGACTCTACACTTTCAGTGCTGAGGGAGCATGTTCAACCCCTGGTCAGGGAACTGCAAGCCATGTGGTATAGCCAATAAATAAATAAATAAAACTAAGCCAAGAATAAGAAATAAAATAAAATAAAACTTTTGTGGGTCAAAGAACACTAACAAGAAAGTGAAAATACAACCCACAGAATGGGAGAAAACATTTGCAAATCATATATCTGATAAGGGGGCTAGTGTCCAGAGTATATAAAGGATTCTTACAACTCAACAAGAAAAAGACAACCCAGTTAAAAAACGGGCAAATGGTTTGAATAGATATTTCTCCAAAGAAGATATACGAATGGTCAAAAATCACATGAAAAGATGTTTTTAACATCTTTAGTTACTAGGGGAATGTAAATCAGAACCACAAGGAGGTGCTACTTCACATCCCCGGGGTAGTTACAACAACAACAACGACAACGACAAGTGTGGGCGGGCGTGTAGAAAAAGTGGAATCTTCATACATTGCTGCTGGGAATGTAAAACGTTTCGGCTGCTGCGGAAAGCAGTTTCGCAGTTTCGCAAAAGGTAAAACATAAAATTACCAGAGGACTCAGCAATTTCATTCCTGGGAGAACTGAAAACATACGTTCACACGCAAGCTCGTACATGAATGTTCATGGGAGCATTATTCAAAATAGCCAAAAAACAGAAACAACCCAATGTCCATCAACTGATGAATAGGTAAACAAAGTGGGGTCTATCCATACAGTGGAATATTACTCAGCCGTGAAGAGGAGTGAAGTACTATTACGTGCTATGACATGGATGAACCTTGAAAGCATGGTGCCAAGTGAAACAAGCCAGTCACAAAAGGCCACAGAGTGTATGATGCCATTTATATGAAATGTCTAGAACAGGTAAAGCCACAGAGACAGAAAGTAGATTAGCAGTTGCCAGTGGTTGGGGGAGGCTGGGAATCCGGATTAATGGCTAATAGGTATGGGGTTTCTTTCTGGGGTGATAAGAATGTTCTGGAAGTAGATAGTGGTGCTGGTTGCAGGACATAGTGAATATACTAAAAGTCACTGAAGTGTACACTTTTAAATGGTGAATTATTATTTTTTTTAATAAATTTATTTACTTTGGGCTGCACTGGGTCATCGATTCTGCACGTGGGCTTTTTCTAGTTGCGGCGAGTGGGGGCTACTCTTCGTTGAGGTGCACGGGCTTCTCATTGCAGTGGCTTCTCCTGTTGTGGAGCACGGGCTCTAGTCTTGCGGGCTTCAGTAGTTGCGGCACGCGGGCTCAGTAGTTGTGCCTCGCGGGCTCTAGAGCACAGGCTCAGTAGTTGTGGCACATGGGCTTAGTTGCTCCGCGGCACGTGGGATCTTCCTGGGCCAGGGCTCAAACCCATGTCCCCTGCGTTGGCAGGCGGATTCTTAACCACTGGGTCACCAGGGAACCCCTAAAATGGTGAATTTTATGTTATGTGAATTATATCTCAATAAAATGCTAAAACAAAACAAGACTCATGCGAACTACTTTGCCCTCCAGCATCCGTGTACTTCCTAGGGGTTGCGGGTAGGAAACAGGTTCTTGTACTTGCTGCCTATTTCTGTGACCACGTTGAAAAGAATGTGTCCTTAGTGACTGCTGTTTGACTCATGGTGAAAATGTTTTCTATTTCCTTCAACACTGAATTGGGTTCAGGACACGTATTGAGGGCTATCAGTGGTTCTCCATGAATTAAACAGCGTTGGAACTGGAATTCATATGATGATAATAATAATAACTCACCTTCACTGAGTGCTTTCTATTCAGTATATGCCAGACATTGCCCTAAACGCTTTATATGTAGTTCTTCACTAATTTTTACCACAACTGTATGAAACAGGCATTGCTATTACTGTTATCAACATCATTCCCAATTTTCAGAGGGAAAAACTGAGGCTCAGAGTTAGACAACCTCCTTTATTAGAATTTAGACCTCCTGCCTTCTTGCTGCCAAAGCCAGTGCTTCATCTGTCCTGATTCCAGTGTGTCTTTTTCATTTACCAAATAATCTCTAATAAGACAAAGTATTTTTCTCTTGCAGTGGAGAATTTTAGAGATGAACGGAACAGAAACTCATTGACTACTTTGCCATCATATCTGTTCCCCCTTCTGAAAGCTATTGCACCGTCTGGATATGAGGATTTTCACCAGCCACAAAGAGAACTGAATGCTGACATCTGTACCCGATGGTGATTGATCTTGAACCTAGTTTGCCACTGTTCTCTGACATCCAGCAGTGGCGATAAAACTGCTTTCTAAGCATCTATGTCACTAACTTCACAACTGGTTTGTCTGTCTTCTCTGTTGTGTGTCTTGTACTCGTGTTTGCTGTGAAGAGTGAGGGCAACTTGGAGTGATGTGCTATATTCCTGGGGCCTTTCTCTCTATCACAAACTTAAATTTTTATTCTGGGAAATGCTATATTGAAGTTATTCTGGAAAAAATCAGTAGGCTCTAACTCTGAGCGATACACAAGCTTTAATGACTTTGAACCTCGATTTGACATTTTAGAGCTGATAATGCACTGGGGACAGGGGTGAATAGTCAATAAAATCCAGTTTCCAGATAATGTTTGTGGTAGTTCCTATTTGCAGTTTCTTTTTTCTTACTGTACAAAATAATCACTCACATTTTCCTTCATCCCAGCACCTTTAGACATATTATATCCCCACTGAAACCCAGTTCACAGTTTATGAATGGCATTGTTCCGAGTTGTCAGGTCCCTATTACTACCTTAATTGCTACATTTACAAGTCAAGGAAGCACTTTTGAGCAATTCATCAGTTTTTCTAATTTGGGGGTATAACATAGCACAACAATATGAACATATAAAGCACATTCTAAAAGGTAAACAAAAACATGCATACGACAGGAAAATGATTCACCAGAGTCCCGTGTCCCCATTAATTAAATCTTTAGGAATCTGAAATCTTTGGGATTGTAGTAATTATTAATTTAATGAGACGCTGTGACAGCTGTAATCAATGCCACATTTCGAATTTGTGAGAAGTGGAGAACTAAGGTGCTTATTACTTTTTTCCCTGAAACTACCAGTCTACCTGAGGGCCCAGTGATACAACTTTTCTTGGAAACATTTCAAGTCTCCAAGAGTTGTTGTTTTTTTACAAAAATTAATTATTAATTAATTAATTAATTTTTGGCTGCGTTGGGTCTTCGTTGCTGCCCGCAGGCTTTCTCTAGTTGCAGCAAGCCGGGGCTACTCTTCGTGGCGGTGCTCGGGCTTCTCACTGCGGTGGCTTCTTTTGTTGCGGAGCACAGGCTCTAGGCACGTGGGCTTCAGTAGTTGTGGCGCGCGGGCTCAGTAGTTGTGCCTCGTGGGCTCTAGAGCGCAGGCTCAGTAGTCGTGGCGCACGGGCTTAGTTGCTTTGCCGCATGTGGGATCTTCCCGGACCAGGGCTCGAACCCGTGTCCCCTGCACTGGTAGGCGTTTCTTAACCATTGCGCCACCAGGAAAGTCCTCCAAGAGTTTTTGTTTGGTTTTCTTTTTGGCTGCGCCACACCAGATGCGGGATCTTGGTTCCTGGATCAGGGATCGAGCACGCGCTCCCTGCAGTGGAAGCACGGAGTCTTAACCACTGGACTGCCAGGGAAGTCCCTCAGTGCTCCAAGAGACTTTAAATTCCTAAGAGATGGGCTGCGGGAGAAGAAGTGTGGACAGAGGCCATCCGAGGTGCCGAGGGTAGGCTCGGAGCAGGGACTCGGAATCCTGCATTTCTCCCCCGGCCTGGGAATCCTAGGCAACAATTCTATCCCACCGCCAGGCGGCGCTGTAGAACTAGGGATGGCAGCCCTGGCCCTGCGGGGCTGCTTTAGTTATTCCCCAGGCATTCCTGACCGCTAACACTTCGCTTTGTTTTCCCCCCTTATATTCAGGTTCTTAACCTGGTGACTGTGGTCAGGCTTCTGATGGTCAGTGAACACCTAGAATTTATGTGTAAAATATGTGTTCAGCTTCATTTTTCTATCTAGAGGGAGGTTTTATAGTTTTGATCAGACTCAAAGTAATAGTATCCCCTTGAGAGAGCAGAATGCAATGATGTTAGGTACTAATACGCTGACATCTATCGGTGGCGAGCACTTGTTATATATAATTTAACACAATAATCCTCAAAATAACCTTGCAAGATATCCCCGTTTTACAGAAAACGAAACCCCAAAACCCCTGAAGTTCACACAGCTAATAAGTGATGAGGCTGGGATTTAACTCCAAGAACGCCTGCTTCTCACTGTGCTGTTGCTACGCCGAGAAAAAAAGCCAGAGACTCACTCATTCATCAGCAAAGATGTAGGAGGGACTGAGTGTGCGTCCAGCACCCTGTACTGGGTGCTGGGGTAGAGGGGGATCCGGACAGCTCTGCTTCCTGCCTTCTTGGGGCTTAGTGCCTGGAGGTGATGGCAGCGATGGTGGCCATGTCAGCAGGAAACAGGCAGTAAACAAATAAGCCTGTAATTGCAAACTGAGAAAAGTGCTCTGAAGGAAGTAAAGGGGACAGCGACATAGAAAAATGGGGAAATCCACAGATAGTTTGGCCAGGGAAAACCTGAGCATGTTAGCTCAAAGTAAAGGGTGGGGATTGCCATGGGAAAAGGTGGAGCCTTCCGGGGGGGACGAGCCTGGTGTGGGTACGCAGAGGCAGCTGGTGCGGCTGAACAGGGCGACCCAGAGCACAGGTGAGGGTGACAGAGGAGTAGAAGTCATCGGGGCTTTCTACGCCAAGTAAGGAATTCAGATCCTATTCTCATAATAGGAAGCCATTCTAGGGTTTAAAGCAGGAGAGAAATGCCAGCTAATTTATGTTTTTCTTATTTTTAATTGTAAAAGAACCCCAGCACAATGCCAAATTTACCATCTTAACCATTTTTTTAGGTTTACAGTTCGGTAGTGTTAAGTACATTCACCTTTTGTGCAATCAATTTCCAGAACTCTTTTCATTCTGTAAAACTAAAATTCTGTACCCATCAAACAACGTCCCATGTCCATCTCCCCGGCCCCGCATTCCCTGGCAACCACCGTTCCACTTCTTGCTGTCTCTGTGGGTTTGGCCACAGTAGGGACCTCATGTAAGTGGAATCATACACTATATGTGTGTGACTGACTTACTTCACTTAACATAATGTTCTCAAGGTTCCTCTATGTTCTAGCATGAATCAAGAGGCCCAGGATCGGAGGCCGTGGTGACGGATGGTTCTCCCACGTGGCTGCTGCCTGGCAGAGCGAGAGCAGAGTCACGGGGACAGCAGGTGTTGAGCCAGGAGCCGAGTCCTCAGGGAAGGAGGGGAAGTGGCCAAGAGGCCAGAGGACAACAGCAAGAAGGGGCACCAGGAGGAAGGGGAACGGGAGCTAAAGCTGATCGCCCAGATTCTTCAAGGATGTTTATACAGGGGTGGCAGGGGTGGTGGTGGGACGACACTTCTAGAAGCAGCCATGAGGAGCCAGGAGGATGCAAACCTCGCTTACTGCCCCTCAGGTATGTAGGGAATGTGAGAATAAGATCAAGGCTGGGTTTAGGGAAGACTTTTCTTACCTGGACAGGGTATGAAGCATGAAGACGGGCAGCGAAAGGAGCCCTAGGAGGCGTCTTTTCTTCTGGGAGAGGTTTGGGAGAAAAACTGACCCCTCCACTACTCTTCATTTCCTGTCTCCCCATTTTTTTTTGGCGGACTCTTAATCACTGGACCGCCAGGGAAGTCCCTCTCTCCATCTCCTTGAGGACTGTTGGGGCTGCCTGGCCTCTTTGGCGAGAGCTTTCATTTATCTATGGAGCTCCATGAAATGTAGACACTCACTCTTCTAGGCACTGGAGAGACAGCGGTGAATAAAATAGAGGAAAAGAAATCCCAGCCCCACAGAGCTGGCTTCCCAGCAGGGGGATTTGTTTAGGTGGGTTCTCATGCAAAAGCATCCAGCAGGGTAACTTACTCACCGGTGCTGGAATCTGGATGTGGGCTGAGTTCGACCGTGAGTCACATGGGTTGCCTGCAGGAAGAGAGAGGGGAGATGACATTGAGAAAATGGAAAGAGCCCCAGGGCTTGGGACTGAGGCCTGGGTCCCAGCAACCTTGAACGAGTCATTTGCTTTTCCTGGGACTTTACCTGTTAGCTGATCTGTAAAGGGGCAGGATAATTCCTCATTCCCCAGTTGTTGTGAAGTTAAAGTGTTGCCTAAACAATTAAGTGGTCTACAAATTGTCATTAAAGGGACTTCCCTGGTGGCGAAGTGGTTAAGAATCCGCCTGCCAGTGCAGGGGACACGGGTTCGAGCCCTGGTCCGGGAAGATCCCACATGCGGCAGAGTAACTAAGCCTGTGCGCCACAACTACTGAGCCTGCACTCTAGAGCCCACAAGCCACAACTGTTAAGCCGCTCTAGAGCCCGTGAACCACAACCACTGAGCCCACGTGCCACAACTACTGAAGCCCAAGCACCTAGAGCCTGTGCTCCGCAACGAGAGAAGCCAGCGCAATGAGAAGCCCGCGCAACGCAACGAAGAGTAGCCCTCGCTCGCAGCAACTAGAGAAAGCCCGCGCGCAGCAACGAAGACCCAACGCAGCCAAAAATAAATATTTAAAAAAAAATTGTCATTACACCATGACTTAGGCCTTCATTTTCTTATCTGAGTATGGGTGCATAATGGCAACTGCCTCCCCCAGGGTGGCTGTACGGATTAAACGCATAAACTAAGCACAGAAGGCTTCCACAGCTCCTCAGCTCAGAAGGTGGAGTCGCCTAGGGGCGAGGGGGCGGGGCCACGGGGCGGGGGGCGGGGAGGGGGCGGGGCGCAGAGCGCCGGGAGGGGCAGCGGGGAGTCAGGGCGGCCGCCAGGGGGCGCCACAGGGCGGCGGGGGCGGTGGGGGTAAGAGGGAGCGGGTCCCGGGGGAGGCGGGTGGCTCACGGCGGCGGGAAGGAAGATGAGTCAGCTGCCCTCTGGCTTCCCGCGCCCGCCGCGACCCGGCCGCCGCCCGCAGCTGACCCTCGGGAGGGCCCCCGAGGGCGCCACCCTGCCGCCGGCCGGGCCCGGGCTTCCCCAAAGCACCAGGGGGTGCGCTGGGCCCAGCGCTCGGCGTTTTCACCTTTGGGGCCGGGGCTTCGGGAGGAGACTTCGTGCGCGTCTGGGCCCGGGCGCGCCCAGGCTGATCCAAGGGCGGCGGGTGCCAGTTCGGGAGACGGCGGAGGCGCTGCCCGGGGGCCCGAGCTGGGCGGTGGCACTTCCTGCGGGCGGGGGGGATGGGGAGGGGCGTGGTTGCCTGGAGAACTGCTCCCAACAAGGCGGCCGGGCCCTCTGGGATGCTCCTGGTGCCGGGTGGGCTGCGGGCGGCGCGCAGAAACTCGCCCTCACGCCAAAGCCACACGCGGAAAGCCGGCCTTGTACCTTGGCGTGCCGTCTGTTTTCGCCTCTTCCCAGACTAAGTCAGAAGGAAGAGGAACCCTAGTCCCGGCTGCAGGTTGACAGGTGCCCGGTGTCCAGAGAGGGTCTGGCTCAGCACCTCCGGGGTCAAAGATGCCCGAGGCCTTGCGGAGCCTGGGCCCTGGCTTCGCGTGGGAGATCCGGCCCAGGCAGGAAGGTGATTTGTCCAAAGGCCTCAGAGGAGGCCGAGCTCCTGGGTCTGGACCTCCTGCTCACCAGGCCACGGGAAGTGCTTAAAATAGTTCCTGGCGCATAGTCAGTCGTAATGTATAATAAATAATATATGTATATATGTGTCTCATAGCTCATCTTTATGGGGCGCTTACTGCATGCCCGGTATTGTTGCAAGTGTTCTTCATGGATGAATTGTTTGATTCTCACCACCGCACTAAGACATAGATACTATTCGTATCACCCTATGGCAGCTGAGGAAACATGCTCAGAGAAGTTAGGTAACCTGCCCAACATCACACAGCTAGGAAGTATAGTGTGGGAGTTAAACCCAGACCCCCTGACCTCAGAGGCCGTATGCATGAGGCTGACTTCAAATATTGTTGAGGTCCAGGTGTTGACACAGAAATTAACCAGTCGATCTAAGAAAGAAATGGGAAATTTTATTCACGCCAAACTGAGGGTTATAACCTGGGAACAGCCTCTCCGAAAGCTCTGAGAACTCTTTGGCCTGTTAGAGGTCAAAGCACAGTTACGTAAGTTTTGAGCGAGGGCTGTATATTAAATGACGTATTATTGACAGTTTACATAATCCAGATCCCCTCGTACAAAGCACAAAGCGTGGTCATGGGTCATCGTGGCCTCTTACAAGATTAAGAAGGAAGGTTATCTCTTAAGGAGTTGTGACCCTTTATGAGATTAAGAAAGAATGTGATCTCCAAAGGAGATCGGGTTAATGCAGATGCAACACACACACACACACACACACACACACACACACACACACACACGAGGAGGGAGGAAGCCCAGATGGGCAAAGAAAAATTTTATATTTATGTTTCTTGTCTTACCATAAAATTTGAATTTTATTTCATCACAGGGGTATGCTGCAGATGGCTTGCTTCTCAGGGTGTCTGAAGAGCATAGTGTTAAACCGAGAGCTAGCTCCGTGCTGGGGGAGGGGGTCCGGTGAGCCCTGCCCCTCCTTCTGGGGCCCCAGTTCCGCAGTTTCCCATGTGCCACAGTGCGGAAGAGAAGCACTGGGCATCCCTCTTGTCCAGTCATTGGCTATATCCCTACTGTAACCGAAAGTGGGGTCTGGCTGCTCGCTGCTCAAAAGCCAATAAAGAGGCCAGGCTGCTGGAAAGGAGAGTTTGCTTTACTTTGGATGCCAGCAACCCCGGGGGGTGGGGGGGAGGGTGGACACCTGTCCAAAGACTGAATTCCCCCCCCCCCCCGCCCCGCCCCATCAATCAGGAGGCAAGAGCTTTTGTAGACCGAGGGAGGGGGCTGCCTGCAGAAAGAGCACAATCAGCTCGGACACTCATCTTTTTTTTTTTTTTTTTTTTTTTTTTGCGGTACGCGGGCCTCTCACCGTTGTGGCCTCTCCCGTTGCGGAGCACAGGCTCCGGACGCGCAGGCTCAGCGGCCATGGCTCATGGGCCCAGCCGCTCCGCGGCATGTGGGATCTTCCCGGACCGGGGCACGAACCTGCGGACACTCATCTTGAAATTAGTCATGGGGTGGTCTGATCAGTATCATCTTGATTGTTTTAGGTACAGTTAGTCTTTAGTTCCAGGGTCGGTTTGTTCCCATTTCCTTGAGGCCATTTCTCAGAATTGTGGCAGCTTGTGTCATGGCTACAGCCTGGTCATCATGTAGTTCACTTCTTCCAGGTTTCAGTGGAAGAGGTTTCAGTGTCTATAAGACAGCTCACAGGATATGGCTCAGAATATTATCTATAGCCCTTCAGGAGGAACTAAAGGTCCTTGACTTTGCTTAATGACTAAATTATTATTATTATTTGGTCTCCTTCGACTGTTTTCCTTTGTTTCTGCATTTTCTCATTTCTCTGATTAAATTTATTCTTTGGCTAAAGTTTTTCCACAGACAAAAGGCAGGCAGAGGACATTGGGGCCAGGGTCCTGCTCCGTTTCACTATGGCCCCAGGACCTGGTCTCCAGCCCCCACCATTCCCCCTGCTCAGTCTGGTGGACCACACTCACTGCTTTGGGGAACGTTGCCTTTAGCAGAGCTTCCCAAATACCTGCCAACAGAGTGAGGCCTACTTGTGGTTCTTTAAGCTGGGGAGCACGTTAAACACACAGATCCCAGCCCACTGCAGAGCTGTGATTCTCAGCCTTGATCATACATTGGTACTCAGTGGACTTGATGCCTAGGTCTTCCCCCACCCTGCTGCGGAGATTCTGACTGAGTTGATCTGGGGGTCCCCCTGGGTGTTGGGGATGATCCTCGTGGGCAGCTGAGATTGAGCACCGCTGCTCCGATGGTTGAGTCCGTAAGGTTGAGGTGGCCCTAGGAATCTCTATTTTTAAGAACCTGCTTGTGTGATTTTCAGGTGCTGCCGTGTTTGCAAACCTCTGATGTGGAACTCACTTTCTTCTAATTGGCTTTTAAGAGTGTCCCAGATTCTTCTAATGGGACCATCTGCGTCACGTGTGGGAGCTGCTTCACAGCTTGTCCCGGAAACTTTGCATCAATTCTCCCATACAAGAAAGGGAGCAGGGGTCCCTGCTCAGCCTCTCCTGGCCCCTGTCTCAGTTTACAGGATTTCTCTCCTTGCCAGGCACCAGCATTCTTGCCCACCCAGTCATGTTCATTTCTCAAAGCTTCTGGGCAGTGTGGTCAGCTCCTCTGAGCTGGTGGTCACCTGGAGCTCGGGACCCTTGAACTCTTGAACACCAACAGCTGTGTTGGCAGCCCAAGGACCTTAGGGAACCCTCACTTCCATCCTCTTTCCCCAGGTGTTAGTAGACTGTGTTATCATGACAAGTGAGCTGGGTGGAGTGACTGCTTTCCCCCCCTCCTCTGGGACATGCTGTTAAACCTCTTTTTCAGTGTTGCCTTCTGCCCTGAAGTAGTTACGTCTGCCGTCTCCCAGCCTGATAGGCTTTTCTGTGTCTGTGGCTACTATGTGTTCTTCTGGATACTCGGTGCATATGTTGGGTGATAGGCTTGGAGTCTGGGAACCTGAGTTCTGGACTGTGTGCCCCAGGTCATATCACAGCCCCCGCCCCCCCCCCAGTCCTCTCCCCTTCACTCTGAGTTTTCTGGCATCTCTCTGCTCCTCCCACCCCAATCTCTGTCCCTGCCCAAGTGCTGCACCCTCCACCCAGAGCTGCCATCCATTGTTCTCCTTGGGAATGGATGCATCATGGGAAATCACTCTGTCTGGGCCCAAGGAGGAAGGAAAGAGGGATGGGAATGGAATGGGCGGGTGATGGAAAAAGTGACTGCCAGCCGTTCCCTGGACTTGGGCCTGGAAGGCAGCTCAGTGCGGTTGCCGTGGTGACAGTCAGACAAGCACACTGCTGTTTCCCTGTCCTACGAACTGAAGAGTACTTGTTGTGCCTTTTCCTGCCTGCTCTGATAGCCTCGGGCCCGCATCTGGGATGGGGTACAGACCCCCAGGTTTAACTCTCGTGCCTCAGTTTCCCAGCCTGACCAAAGGAAGAGAAAGAGAATGTGCTGGGTATTCCATTAGCCCCTGCAGACCTTCCAAGCTTCCCCACCTGCTCTGCACCTTAGCAGGCTGACGTTGGTGGACCCCTTCTCCTGGGCTCCCTTGTCTTCTGGCTTCGGGTCAGCACCCCAGGGGGCTTCATCATCCCGGCTGGTTTCTCTCAACCCCACCTGCCCCTCTGTAATTAACCCCTCCACCAAACTCTCCCTGATCACCCCTTTCTCTCTGTTTGCTGCTGGGGGCCTGACTACTGGAGAAGTCATCTTAACAAGGAGGAAGGAAGGAGGGCAGTCACTTAAGGACTCCTTTCTCTGCCATGAGGCTCTGGCAGGATGGCTATGTGGGTGGGGTGGCCTTGTAGGTGTAATCTGAGATGTACCCAGAAGGTGGCC
The DNA here is from genome assembly GCF_963924675.1 of Phocoena phocoena. Classification (NCBI taxonomy): domain Eukaryota; kingdom Metazoa; phylum Chordata; class Mammalia; order Artiodactyla; family Phocoenidae; genus Phocoena; species Phocoena phocoena. The sequence continues at coordinate 96,399,001 of NC_089229.1, forward strand.
CTGCCCAGAAATAGCCAGGCTGAAATCCTGAAGTTCAAGGGTCACTCTCTGGGTTAAAAAGTTTCTCTGTAAAGATCCCACATTCCCTGGGAAGGTGAGCACATTCCCTTCATTCATTTCTCGACATGTCTTAGTTTTAGCAGGTAAGAAGCTTGACCGTAAGCTTCAGAATGCAAGGACTGTGGCTGTCTTCCTTGTGTAGATATGGGTGGTATGGGGCCTGGTGAGTAGACTTAAAATAATATCTGCTGAATAAATTCATTGCCCTTTCAATACATGTTTCTTGAGCACCTACTGTGTTCCAGGTGTTCTAGGTTCTTGGGATACATTAATGAACAAAACCAGTAAAGATCCCCCTCAAACAGAGAGACAGACAGTACATTTTATATGCATACATATACATATACGTATGTGTGCGTGTGTCCAAAGCCTGCCACCCTCTCTGAAGAACCCCACTGAACCCCACAACCCCACCCAGACTTCCTCTGTCCCCACTGCTCTAAGCAGACCAATCTCTTTGTGTTTCCTTGGTATATCTGATCTCAGAGACAGTTGACAAGGAAAACAGAGGCTCCTAACAAATGAGACAATTGTGGATCCTAGGAGTTTTTAAAGTGGATATTTTATAATAAACTCCACATTGGTGAAATTTAATGCAGTGTAACTGACTGTATTTAAAACACTCAGGTACGGGGACTTCCCTGGTGGTCCAGTGGTTAAGAATTTGCACTTCCACTGTAGTGGGTGCAGGTTCGACCCCTGGTCGGGGAACTAAGATCCTGCATGCCAAGTGGCCACACAAACAAAAAACCAAACCCAAACAAAACAAACCCCCAAAAAAACAATCCAAGATGGAGATATAGGAGACTCCTGAACTCACCTTCTCCCACAAATACAGCAAATCTACAGTGACATGTGGAGAAATTCCACCAAAAAATCCAGAAATCAGCTGAGTGGCTTCTACACATTGGATGAATGAGAAAATATTCAAATCAAAATGCATAGGAAGGGCTGAGACACACTGGCCATAAACCCCAACCTACACAATGCTGTGCCGTCAGGAGGGAACTCAAATCCCAGTGTCCCCCTGAGGAGCCAAGGCTTTGGATGTAATATCTTGCACCCCAACTTTTAAGACTTCCACCTTTGGGGGATGGACCCCCAAAACACCTAGCTCTGAAAGTCAACGGGACTTGCATCCATGGGGCCCACAAGGCTATAGCAAACAAAGCAATAGTTCTTAATGAGCTACACCACCACCCCCACCCCCAAGGCTTAGTGCAGAGGGAGAAGACAGAAATGTCCATCTCCCAGTCTTTCCCTGAAGACTCCTATTTGCATATCTTAAAAACTGTTGCCTCAGCATCTGGCTTCCAATCAGTCTGCATCCAGATCTGCAGACTGAGATCTTCCACTTTGGGACACTGACAGTTCTTAGCACACCCTCAACTACTGGGAGCCATGGAGAGCAAAGAAATCAGCTTGGACAATCACAAAGTCTTGAAAGACAACCAAGAACTCAGGCTGAGCTGAATGATAAAGTTCATCTGCTACTTGAGACCAGCCTGTCAAGATTGGGAGAGATGGCTGTTCTGTCTGTTGCACAGAAAACAACATGGAAAGTCAAGGAAACTAAAGAAACAGAAGAATATGTTTCAAGCAAGAGAACAAGATAAAGAAGTGGACATAAGCAATTTACTTGATTAAGTGCTCAAAGTAATGGTCATAAAGATGCTCACTGAGGTCAGGAGAACAACGCATGGCCAAAGTGAGAATTTCAACAAAGAGATAGGAAAATATAAGAAAGTACCAAGCAGAAATCACAGAGCTGAAGAATTCAATTATTGAATTGAGAAATTCAATAGAGAGGATCAACAGCAGACTAGATCAAGTGGAAGAAAGGATCAGAGAACTTGAAGACATGACAGTGGATTCCATCCAATTAGAGGGCAAGAAGAAAAAAGGATAAAAAAGAGTAAAGATAGCTTAAGGGACTTATAGGACACCATAAAGTGGACTAATATTTGCATTATAGGAGTTCCATGAGGAGAAGAGAGAGAGGAAGGGGCAGAAAGTTTATTCAAAGAAATAATGGCTGAAAACTTCCCTCACCCAGGGAAAGAAACAGATATTCAGATCTAGTGAGCCTAGAAAGTTCCATCAGGATGAAACCAAAGAGATCCACACTGAGACAGAGTATAATTAAATTGTCAAAATTAAAGACAAGGAGAGAATTTTAAAATCAGCAAGAGGATCGCTCCTCATGCTTTTGGCTACGATCAAGTGTAAAATCAGCAAGAGGGAAAAAAAAATATTTGCTACATACAAGGGAATCCCCATAAGACTACCTGCAGATTTTTCAGCAGAAACTTTGTAGGCCAGAAGGGAATGGCATGATATGGACATATGCAAAATGCTGAAAGAAAAAAAAAACAAAAACCTGCTACTACCCAGCAAACTTGTGTTTCAGAACTGAAGGAGAGAAAGACTTTTCCAGACAGGCAAAAGCTGAGGCTGTTCATCACCATTAGACTGTCCTTAAAAGAAATGTTAAAGGGTGTTCTTCAACCTGAAATGAAAGGACACTAATTAGTAACAGAAAAACATATGAAAGTATAAATGTCACTGGTGTAGGTAAATATATAGTTAAATTCAAAATACTCTAATGTAATGGTGGTGGATAAATCACTTATAAATGTAGTATAAAGGTTAAAAGACGAAAGTATTATAAATAACTATAACTACATTAATTTGTTAATGGGTACACAAGGTAAAAAAATATAAATGGTGACATCAAAAACATAAAATGTATGTGTGGGGAAAGTAAGAATCTAGAGCTTTAGTATGTGTCCAAAGTTAAGTTGTTATCAGCTTAAAATAGGGTGTTATAAATATAAGCTGTTTTACATAAGCTTCATGGTAATCACAAAGCAAAAACCTATAGTAAATATACAAAAGATAAAAAGAAAGGACTCCAAAGATACTACTATAGGATATCATCAAATCACCAAAGAAAAGAGTGAAAGAAGAAGAAAGGAACAAAGGAATTACAAAATAGCCAGGAAACAATTAACAAAAGGACAATTAACAAGTCCATACCTATCAATGATTACTTTAAATGTAAATGGACTAAATTCTCCAATCAAAAGATATAGAGTGGCTGAATGCCATAAAAAACAAGACCAACTATATGCTGCCTACAAGAGACTGACTTCAGCCTTAAGGACTAATATAGACTGAAAGTGAAGGTATGGAAAAAGATATTCCAGGCAAATGGAAGCCAAAAGAAAGCAGGGATAGGGGCTTCCCTGGTGGCGCAGTGGTTGAGAGTCCGCCTGCCGATGCAGGGGACATGGGTTCGTGCCCCGGTCCGGGAAGATCCCACATGCCGCGGAGTGGCTGGGCCCGTGAGCCATGGCCACTGAGCCTGCGCGTCCAGAGCCTGTGCTCCGCAACGGGAGAGGCCACAACAGTGAGAGGCCCGCATACAGAAAAAAAAAAAAAAAAAAAAAAAAGCAGGGATAGTTATACCTATATCAGACAATATAGACTTTAAGCCGAAGACTGTTACAAGAGACAAAGGGGTCAATCCAACAAGAAGACATAACATTTGTAACTATTTATGTACCCAATATGGGAGCACCTAAATAAATAAAGCAAATATCAATTGACCTGAAGGGAGAAATAGGCAGCAATATAATAATAACAGGGAACTTCACTACCTCACTTTCAACAGTGGACAAATCATCCAGCAGGAAAATCCATAAGGAAACATTATACTTGAGCTACACATTAGACCAGATGGACCTAACAGACATTTACAAAACATTCCACTTAACAGTATCAGAATGCACATTCTTCTCAAATGCACATGGAAGAGTCTCCAGGATAGATCAGATGTTAGGCCACAATACAAGTCAATAAATTTAAGAAGATTGAAATCATATCATAGCATTGTTTCCAACCACAACGGTATGAAACTAGAAATCAATTATAAGAAAACTGGAAAATTCACCAATATGTAGATATCAAACATGCTGCAGAACAACCAATGGGTTGAAGAAGAAATTGAAAGAGAAAAAAAATCTTGAGAAAAATGAAAATGGAAATACAACATACCCAAACTCATGGGATGCAGCAAAAGCAGTTTTAAGTGGGAAGTGTATAGCGATAAATGCCTACATTAAGTAAAAAGAAAGATCTCCTATAAACAACCTAACTTTATACCCTAAGGAACTAAGAACAAGCTAAGCCCAAAGTTAGTAGAAGAAAGGAGATTACAATGATCAGAGCAGAAATAAATGAAATATAGACAATTAAACAGAGCAATGAAACTAAGAGCTGTTTTTTGGGAAAGATAAACAAAATAGACAAAACTTTAGTTAGACTCATCAAGAAAAAAAGAGAGAGGACTCAAAATTACAAACGAAAGAGGAGACATTACAACTGATACAAATGACCACACAAATACAAAGGATCATAAGAGACTGCTATGAACAATTATATGCCAACAAATCGGACAGCCTAAAAGAAATGGATACATTACTAAAAACATACAACCTATCAAGACTGAATGATGAAGAAACAGACAATCTGAACAGACCAATTAGTACTAGTAAGGAGATTAGATCAGTAACCAGATCCTCCCAAGATGGAAAAGTCCAGGACCAAGTGGCTTCACTGGTGAATTCTACAAAACACTTAAAGAAGCATTAATAAAAATACTTCTCAAATTCTTCTAAAAAATAGAAGAGGAGAAACACTTTCAAACTCATTTTATAAGGCCAGCATTAGGCTGATATTAAAACCACTATGCCACTATGGAAAATGGTATGAAGGTTCTTCAAAAAATTAAAAATAGAACTACCATATAATCCAGCAACCCCATTTCTAGGTATCTATCCAAAGGAAAGGAAAACAGGATATCAAAGAGATATCTGCACTCCCATGTTCATTGCACCATTATTCACAATAGCCAAGATATGGAAACAACCTAAGTGTCCACTGATGGATGAATGGATAAAGAAGATGTATATACAACGGAATGTTATTCAGCCACGAGAAAGATGGAAATCCCACTGTTTGTGAAAACAGGGATGGAACTTGAGGGCTTTATGCTAAGTGAAGTAAGCCAGACAGAGAAAGACAAATACTCCATGTCATTACTCATAGGTGGAATTTTAAAAAGAAAAAGAAAGTCAAACTCATAGAAACAGAATGTAGAAAAGAGGTTGCCAGGGCCTGGGTGGGGGGTGGGGAAATAGGGAGAGGTTGGTAAAAGGGTACAAACTTTCAGCTATAAGATGAATAGGGTCTGAGGATCTAATGTAAAACAAGGTGACTTTAGGTGATAACAATGTATTGTATAATTGAAATTGTTAAGACAGTAGAACTTAAGTGTCCTTACCGAAAAACAAAAAACCAAAAAAACCGAAAGATAAATATGTGAGGTGATGGATGTGTTAATTAACTAGATAGGGGGAATCCTTTCATAATGTATATGTATATCAAATAACCATGATGTACTCCTTAAATACCTTGCAATTTTATATGTCGATTATACCTCATTAAGACTGAAATAAAATAAATCAGGTAGTTTATGTGTGTGTGTGTGTGTGTGTGTGTGTGTGTGTGTGTGTGTGTGTCGGTGTTCTTAGTTGCAAAATATAAAACTCATTCATGTTTTGGTCAGAAAAGGAATTTATTTTAGGATATTTGATTCCCAGGGAACTTCCAGTAGGACCAGAGAACCCAGCTTGCAGGCTACACAGACCCTATCTCTAACTAGATCAGCGAAGGCTTGTGTCCATCTCTGGTCATGGGCAGTGCATCTCATATGGCCAACACTGGTCCCCCAGACACTGGAACCTCCTCTCCAGCAAGCCCCAGACCCCCACGCCTCTATCTCCTTCATCACCAGGAGATGCAGCCCCCCTGGTACCTGCTTCCTCACACTCTTTCTTCACTTCCCCAATTTTAAACCTCAGGTGGTTTCCTCTGGTGGGTGAAGCTTAGGTCACATGGCTGCTACCTGGCTACAAAGGAGACTGGGAAAGCAAGTTTTCTGGCTTCTACCAGGCTCTGTCAGTCTGTGTGCTTGGTTTTCGTCAACAGAAACTGACTCTGGTTAACTTAAGTGGAGGGAATTTATTGCAGGAAAGACAGGAGGAAAGTGCGGGGAGAGGGAAGGGGAAAGGGGGGCAGTCTTTTTTTTTTTTTTTTTTTTTGGGGGGGGCAGTCTTTTGAAGAGCATCTACCATGTGCTCTGTCATCCGCATTCTTTCTTTTAATTCTCACATCAACCTTGTGGATTAGGTATTGTCACTCTCACTTCACAGACGAAGCCACTGAGGCTCAGTGAGGTTAAGGGACTTGCCTAAGATCGTATAGCTAGTAAGTAGCAGATGTAGAGATAAAATCTAGAACTTTCTGATTTAAAATCCCACGCTGTTTCTGCGGTTTACTTTTCTCTATTTTTGTGTGCATGGATTTGCCCAAAATCTCCAAATACTTTCACCACTGCTGGATTCCTGGCAACAACAGCAAGTGGGGTGGCTGCCAGGGGCTGTGGCGACAGAGGCGGCAGGAAGCTGGGTCGTGCCTGTGTGGGCCCTTTGTAGTCAGGTATTTATAAACCTGGACCTTCTCCCTTGTAACAAATATCAGAGGTATTTCTTCTGGCTCTCAGACTCGGGAAGGGTACCTTCCCTCTGTTCATAGGATACTTCCAGGAGAGGCAGCTCCCCAGGGGTCAGGTGAGGCCAGGCCAGCCTTGGGGGTGAACTAAGGCTCTTGGACTGCAGGTATCCTAGGGATTTGGGATATACCATAGGATCCCCGGCCCACAGCCCCTTCTGAGAGATACTGTCCTGGATCCTGTGGCCCTGTCTCCTTTGGCCATGGATGGGTGGTCCAGCACCAGCACCCACCTAAGGGCAGCCCCACCACAGGCTGGCCAGGGGTCCTTGATAGGGCTTTGGTGTCAGGGCTGTGCCCACATCGGTGTGCTGGGGCTGGGCTGGGCCTTGTGGTAGAGCGGGGAGAAGCAGGAAGTTGCCCAGAAACAGCAGAAAAAGAGGCAGCCCGCCCGAGAGGTGGTCGGGCTCTAGAGTGCCCTGGGTCCTGGGCAATGTCCCCTTCCTGAGTTACGGGGCCCCCAGTGTGGCTGTTACTGGGGGTCCCTGGAATCCTTTAGACCCTTCTTCCTGTGACTTCCTTACAAGTACATTTTTAGACCTAATTGAGTGAGTGACTGTGGTAACCAGACAGGGTGAATGAGGACAGTCCCAGATCACAGAACCTGATGTGGTCTGCCTGCCACATCCTTGAGGGCCGCAGCTGGGGGGCTGTAGCTGCCCACACTTGGGTCTCTGGCTCCTGCGGTTCAGATTCACAGGGACGCCTCAGGGCCAGAGGCTGAAGAAGGGTAAGATGTGGACTCTAAAAGCCCAGGGAGAGGGAAAGGAAGGGCCAGAGGGACCAGGGGTGGAATGGTGGGCTTCCAGTCATGACATCACCACGGAGCTTGGCCGTGGGGTGTGTTTTCAGTAGAGTGTTACTCACCACAGTCAAAGCACTAGTTTGTCTTTTAAAGCGTACGTGTCTTCATTTAACCATTTCAAAATTCAGAAGGCACAGAAGGGAATCGGCTGAAAGTCTCCCTCCTTCCCGACCGCCAGCTCCCCTCCCCCAGGCAACCATTGCAGAGTTGTCGGCATCCTTCCAGAAATGTTTCATGACTTAGAAGCAAGCACACTCACATCCCCCTCTTATTACACAAATGTTAGCACACGATTCCCATTGTCCTGCGCCTGGTTTTCCTCATTGTGAAGAACTGACTAACTCTCCCCCTGGGTGAGGGTAAATTAGAGGTCACCCCTGTAGCAGGGGCGTTTTCCCAAGCAACTTTCTGCCCGGCATGGTGGGCGGCAGCCCTTTCTGGCCAGGCCCTTAGGGAGGGTGTTTGCGCGAGTGTGTGTGTGTGTGTGTGTGTGTGTGTGTGTGTGTGTGTATGTGTGAAAATGAGTGTGTACACGTGTGTGTATGTGAGTGTGAATGTGTGTGTCTGCATGTGAATATGTGTGTGTATGTGTGAGTGTGTGTGTGTGTGTGAGTGTACGCGCGTGCCTCCAGGAAGACCTTGGGAGAGCCCTAGTGCCGCAGTCCCACGCTGCACTGTGGTTCTAGGTTTGTTGTCTTAACCCTCCTCGGACTTGGTTTCCTTCCCGCAAGTAAGGGTGACAAAAATATCCCTTGGGGTTGTCGCGAGGGTGGCATGAGGATGTGCTGGGAAACCGTCTTGTGACTCGTCATGTCCCTGAGGGGAGGGGTTATTCTCGGCTGGACAGATAGGAAGAGGTTCTCCCTTTCCTCTCGAGGGCGGGTCTGCCCTTCTCGGCTGGCCTCCTGCCCACCTCCTCATTCCCCGGACAGTGACATCATCTCCTCCGGGGGAGTAAGGGAAGGTGGTGCCCCAGCTGGCATCTGCCCCACCTCCCCTCCCTCCCGCCCTCCCTTGGGCACCTGAAACCTTCCGCCTCTGCCCCCTACTCCCCAGGTCTTCCACCTTCCCCTCCTTCGGGGCTCCATCCAGCCAGCATTCCAACATGCTCAGATTTTTCCTGTTTTAAAAAGTAAACCCTCCCCTGACTCCCACATCACCGTCAGCTGCTGTTTTTCTCCCCCACTTTGGAGTCAAACTCCTCGAAAGATAAGCTTAGGCTCAGAGCATCACCCCCTCCAGCGCCTTCACTCCTAGGCCCGTCGTGTTTTCTAATCGAATGCTTATCGAGCTCTGTGTATCAGGTGCTGTTCTAGGTGCTTGCGTGTGGTGACCCCCTGAATCCTCAGACAGCCACCCAAAGAGGCAGGTACTATTACTAAGCCATTTGACAGACGAGGAGACCGAAGGGGAGAGGCTAAGTGTGGTCACACTGAGCAGAGCCCACACCCAGGGAGGGAGTGGCTTCAAAACCAGGCCGTCTACCTCCCGTGCGTGTGGCCCCAGGAAACCGGTCAGCAGCCAGCTCCTGGTCCAAACAACGGCACCTGCCGGTGGGTTTTGCCTCTCCCGTCCTGTCTTGGCTTGGGACGCTTTGGTTTCTTCAATCTTGGTGTTCCTCTTTCTCTTCCCATTCTGCTCCCTTCCCTTGGGTGAGCGCACCCATTCCAGGGCTCACTGTGGGCTCACCGACCTCCTTCTTATGCCCCCACCCCAGCCCCCAGATCTGCCTCTGACCCAAGTCTCTTGCTGCCATTGCCACTCTACTTGCCGTCCTCCTTTGGAGGTGGCAGAGGTATTCTAAACAGCCCCCAACTGGATGCAGGCCATGCTCAGAAGTTTGTATTTTCTCATTCAGGTGCGGGAAGCCAAGGAGGGCTGCTAGTCAGAGATGGGGAGGGGCTGGGGGCTGGTGGCGTTTGATCAGATTAGGGCTTTAGAAAGACTGCAGCCTGCACTGTTCACCGTGTCAGTTAACTCCTCTGTAGCACCAGGGGTCTCAGCTTACAGGTCACTTTCTCAGGAGGTTTTTCCTAAGCCCGTCTCCCTGTGTGCTCTCCAAGTCCTTGTCTGGCACTGTCAGATTGCTTCTTACTCTGGACTGTAATTGTCCATTTCCTGGTTTGTGGCCCTGCACCCCATGTTTGGTGAGTCTGTTTCCCTTTAGATCTGATGGCACCATGCCTTGCATGCAGAGGGCACTCCATATATGTGTGCTGAGTGGTACTTCGTTGACGCAGACCTCTGTGGAGCTGTGGGAGGGAAAGGAGTTGCAAGGCGGTGGTTTAGGTCAAGAGAAATCAAAGGGGGGGAGGGATAAAGTAGGAGCTTGGGATGAACATACAGACACCACTGTACATAAAATAGATAAATAAGGACCTACTGTCTAGCACAGGGAGCTACAGTCAGTATTTTGTAATAACCTGTAAGGGAAAAGAATCTGTTTATTTTATCTCTACTATATATAAAATAGATAAACAACAAGGACCTATGTATAGCACAGGGAACTACTCAATATTTTGTAATAACCTGTAAGGGAAAAGAATTATATACAATGTGTGTATACACACAACATTGTATATAATACAAATCTGTGCCCAGCGTCTCTCAACTTCCCCTTCAGGGGCCGTGAGAAGAGCCTGCGTTCAAATGGGGAGGATCTGGGTTCATATCCCGCTCCACCACCTGCTGCAGTGTGATCTAGAGAAAGTTCCTTAACCGGTTTGTTTCTCATTGACATAGGTCACCTGAAACCACAGGACAATGGGCCAGGGCTCTGCTCCTGCCCTGTCCCCAACTGTCCTTGTGCAAATGGGCCCCCTCTCTGTTCCCCAACTGCAAGATGAGAGCCGTGGCCAGATCCTTTCCAAGGGCACTTCCGTGTTTAAGCCCCTTTACCTCCATGTATATTTAAATTTTTGCCTCTGAAAGTTCAACCCAGCAGGGAACATCTCTCCCGGAGGAAGAAGGTGGTGATGTTTCACCGGGCCATCGTACACCCACAAGACAGCACGCCCCTGCCCACCCCGAGGAGCAATGACAGAAGATGTTTATGCAGATGGAACAGCCCTCACCAGAGTGTGTCATCCACCCGACGCTTGGAGCTGCTTGGGAATCACGCTGACTCTGGGTACCTAGGCTGGAAGATCTGATAAGACCCACAGCTGATAGAACCCCACAGTGTCTGTGCAAAGCTCATCTCTTTCAGCTTCACAACAGCCCTGGGGGCAGTGACCTTGGCTGCAGGGTGGGCTGTCAGCCTGGAGCCCCAGGAAGAGCTGGTGTTTTGGTTCAAGATTGAAGGCTGCCTGCTGCAGAATGTCAGAGGAGGTTGGTCTTTTTTTCTACTCAGGCCTTCAACTCATTGGATGAGACCCACCCACATTATGGAGGGCAGTCTGCTTCACTCAATTCCACAGATTTAAGTGTAAATCCCATCCAAAAACAGCCCCACAGAAACAACCCAGAATAGCGTTTGTCTGCATGTCTGAGCACTGTGGTCTAGCCACGGTGACACATCAAATTAACCATCGCAGGGGCTTTCCTGTTTAATCCCTACAACCTGGGAGGTAGGTATTGGGGTCTCCATTGAAGGTAAGGAAGCAGAGGCTCAGAGCAGTGATGAGGTTAACTCAGGGCTGCGGTGCATGCCGTCACCAAGGGGCATCTCCCATGACTGCACTGAGAAAGTTCTCTGGGTGTTACTCGAAAACCGGCACCCAAGGTGCCCAAAGCAGAGACCCATGAGGTCACGATTAGACCCTGATGGAATGGGACAGCCCTGTCAATTTTTATTCATGGCTCTGTTCCTTCTAAGACTGACAAGGGTCTGGGCTTGGGGATGCTGTATCAACTAAGCAACCTATTTATGATAATAATAATATCATCATCTGACTTTGATTTGGTGCTTTACAGGGTTATAACTTCAGAGTGTGTTAGAGCTGAGCATCCATAGTGAAGAGGGGACAGTACCTCTCTGCTCTTTGCGTTGTAGCTCATTAGAAGGAATCTGCATGTCAATAAGCTAAGCACATCCAGACCACTTACGGCGCTGGAAATATTCCTGGTGGAAATAGCGATGAATCCTTTTGATTTATGTAACAAGTTTTCCCAGGCTTCATTGGACTGTGGGTACTAAAGAAGTGACAATTATGTTAGTAACTAAAGAAAAAAAAAAAAACAGCAGCTGGGTCAGCACACCTGTCGACATCTAGATAATACTGGCTGATTTCTTCATCCTCCATTGTGGAAAGTCCAATGTCTTCCCCACCGTTTCTAAGGTGGCCTGGGGTGGAGGTCGGGGTGCCTTCTCTTGGTCAAGTGACCCTGACTTCCTGCTTCTTCCCGGACAGCAATACTGTTTGTCAATCTAGCAACCTTTTCCCTTTGTTTCAAAATCCACCTTCTCCCGCCCCACCGCGAGGCATCCGTGTCTGTGGCAGGCTTTCCAGGTGCCCAGGGAGATCGAGGGAACGTATAGAGCAGCAGTGACGGTTGAAGACTGGATATTAGCCCACATGTTCTTACGAAACGAGCTTCTTGCCGCATTTCCGGCATTTCTGCAGCCCAGCTCTGGCTCCCTGTTATTGACCATCCCTCCCTCTTTCCCCACCTTCACTCCTCTTCCTTCCTTTGCCCTCTCATCACTATCCTCTTCCTCTCAGAAACAAAAATTAAATTCCTCCCATTTTCTTTTGTGGGGAAATTCCACCTTCTCTCGCCCAGAGCGCTCATCTTGGCTCCAGGCCTCGCCCCTGCCGGCCGGGGAGTGGGCAGAGGCTTCCTGAGAATTCTTTGTGAGAGAGGATGGCCTCCTCCCCCCTGGGTCCGTCTCCTTTACCCACAGGAGCTGGCGCTGCTCTTCCCAGCACCGGCCGGGTGAGAAGGCCGCCTGTCTCACCTGGGCAGGTGAATGTCCATTGTGAGGACAGATCCCCATCTACCTCAGCTGGAGGCCCCCGGCTGTGACCCCACACGACTTTGGGACTCGTCCTCCCCTGTGACTTGTCCACAGTGAGTGGGCACCTGGCTTGAGGGCAGGAGGGTCTTGTCTGGAAAGTGCACCTGACATTCTGGGGTCCGGCCAACTCTGTGCTCAGGTGGGCACCCAGTACAGCGTCCACAGTATCCCCCTCCACTGGGAATACTTCAGGCTCTTGTATTCGGGGCCCCTCCTCTGCCTCTTAGGCACCTATGTACCCTGTTTCCTGTTATGGACACTGAAGGCTGGGCCTCAAGCGCCAGGGAGTTCAGATTCCCAGGCTCCGGAGGCCTTTGCGTACCTGAGAGGCGTGTGCCTAGCAGAGGAGGCTGGGACTGTGGGCTTTGGAGGCAAACAGACGTGGCTTAAATCCTGACTCCATCACTTACTGTGTGGTTTTGGGCAAATTACTTATCCTCTCTGAGCTGTAGTTTCTTCATTCGTAAAAATGGGCGTTAGAGCATCTCTGTCGTGAGTGCTGCTGAGAGGATCCAAGTTGGTGAGATATGGCAGTATCTTGGCCCAAGACCTACCTGTTCAGTCCCAGGTCCAGGGAGCAGAGAGCCTGGCCCCTGCCCTCTAGAGCCTCAGAGAAAAGCCCCACGAGAGGCCATTGGGAGATCTGATCTGTGGTTCCAGCCAAGCTCATTAATGAAGGCAGCGGGGGCTGTATCCCCTTGGAGGCAGTTCTATGTGGCCAACCTGAGCCCTGGGGGTCCAGGAAGCTCATTCATGCAAGTCAAGATGCTCCATTTCCCTGAATAATCCCCCCAGATAACTCAGCCTTGGGCGTGGCAGGGATGCCCTCTTCTGTGTTCAGAGCCTTCCTCTCGGTGTGAGCTGGCAAACCGCACTCCAGGGTGGGCAGCCCTTGTTTAGGTGAATGCTTGTGGTCTCTTAGCCAGAGCTTGGACAGGAGAGGAGGTTGGAAAGAAAAAAATCAAGCTCAGGGTATTCTTGCAATAATTTTTAGTGACACCTTCTGTGGGTGAGGCAGTGCTGCCTCTAGACTGGGGTGAGGTCCCGATTTCACCACTCCCCACCCAGTGTGCTCTTCCACTCTCTACCCCCTGCATGGACTTGAGCCCAGGAGCTCTGGGCCCTGCGGCCAGGCCTCAGTTCCAGGGGTCAGCTTGGCGGTGTGGGATCATGGGAGACTGAGCTGCCGGAATGATGCTGACATGCTGATTCTGTGTGACTCCAATTATCTATCTAGATAGGAGCCCAGAAAAAGAATATCTGGGCGGGGCTCAGCCGTCCTGGAGGTGGCCCTAGTGGCCGGACCATCCAGACAATGTCCTGCCCTCCAGGAGCCTATTTTCTCCTTGGGGGAGACAAACTGGGGGGACTGGGCTGTGAAAAGAAAGAAAGCAGGTTAAGGGGGATAGATTACAATGAGGAGGCCAGCTGGGGAGTCCCCACTGATAGGATGGCACTTGAAGAGCAGTGAGAAGTATGCCGGTGTGTATCTGGGGGAGAGTTTTTCAGGCAGAAGAACAGGAAGGTGGCAGCCTGCTTGGCCTGAGCCAGAGAGAAAACGACGAGGACAGAGAGGTAGTGGGGACCAGATCCAGCAGAGAGGTTGCAGGGCCTTGTAAAGATTGGCTTTCACTCCAAGAAAGATGCAAAACCGTTGCGGGGTTTGAGCAGAGGAGTACATGATCTGACGTATAGTTTTTGTTTTGTTTTGTTTTGTTTTAGTCTTTATTTTCAGTAGGCGGGCCTCTCACTGCTGTGGCTGCTCCCGTTGCGGAGCACAGGCTCTGGACGCGCAGGCTCAGTGGCCATGGCTCACGGGCCCAGCTGCTCCGCGGCATGTGGGATCTTCCCGGACCGGGGCACGAACCCGTGTCCCCCTCATTGGCAGGTGGACTCTCAACCACTGCGCCACGAGGGAAGCCCTGACGTATAGTTTTAAAGGCACGACTCAGACCCATTTGTGTTCACTGCTATATAGTATTTCATCATGTGACAAAAACAATTTACTTGTCCACTCTCCCGCCGGGAACTCTCTGGCTGCTCTTTGCAATAATAAACAGCCCTGTTAAGAACAAGGCTTTACACATCTCCTAGTGTGCCCATGTAAGCACTTCTGTTGGGTAGGTACCTAGGAGAGGAATTTCTGATGGATGATATCATCTTATGATGTCATAAAAAAAATGCCAAGTGGTTTTCCAAAGTGGTTGTAGCTATTTACACTTCTCCTGGCCATACCCAAGAGAGCTGGTTGCTGTATCTATCTCCCAGTTTAGAGCTCCTTCCCAGACTCCCCTCCTGAACTTCATATATTGAACTTCTGACCATGTATCCCTCTGTTTGGACTGCTGACTGATGTAGGTAAAATTCGATGCCCGATTCCCTCACCAGCAAATCTCTTCCTAAAGTCTGCGCTTATCAGTAAAAGGCAGCTCCATACTTTCCACTGCTCAGGTCAAACACCTCGGTGTCCTCCTGACTCCTATCAGCAAATGCTATTAGACTGACCTTCCTAATTATATCCTCCTCCCCTCCTCCCCTGGTCTAAACCACCGTCATCTCTCACCTGGATTAATCCAATGGTATCTTAACCTGCATCCTCTTCCTTGGTTTCCCTAGAATCTATTCTCCAAACAGAGGGAGCTTTTGAAGACCTGAGTCAGATCAGGACCCTTCCTCTCCCCCAACCCTGCAATGGCAGCCCACCTCATTTAGACTAAAACCCAAAGTCCTTGGAATAGCCTGTGAGGCCATCCGTCTCTTGTTTCCTGTCTGACCCCCTCCCTGTGACTCTCTTGATCTCGCTGGTCTCTGCACTGTCCCTGGGACACGCCGGCACCCTGCTGCCTTAGGCTCTTGCACTGGCTGTTATACTGAAACAGCTTCAACGTTCTGCTTTATTTGTTTATTGTCTGTTTCCCTCAATAAAAGGCGCTTCACAGGCAGAGCCTTTGTTTTTTCACTGTTGTATCTCCAGCACCTAGAACAGTGCTTGGTACAATGTGGGTCCTGGGTTGCTGTTGATTGAATGAATCATTGAGTGGGTGATTTATTATGAGCTGTATAATCTAAACCAGACAAAGAGGAAGTGACATCAGGCGGGGTGAGAGGCAGGGGCAGGTGGCAAGGTCAAGGGATGGAAGGCTCTGGATAGGGTGGGAAAATGGCTGGGTTCAAATTTCTAGAGGAAGGAGTCTGAGAGACAGGAGGAGATGAGATGGTGCATACCTGGACTGAGTGATGAAGGGGCTTTTTGTTCTCCTGCCTCACTGGCTACTTCGTCTCAGTCCACCTTTGCTGGTTCCTCCTCAACTTTTTGGTCTCTAAGGGCTGGGGCAAAGCCGTGAAAAAAATCGAGGCCAGTGTCTTTCAAAGTGAGAGACACAGCCCATCAGTGGATTGTAAAATTAAGTTAGTGCATCTCTAAAAATGAAATAGAACAGAACAGGAAGTAGCAGAGATCAATGTGTGTAGGAAGGGTGAGTTTCATATGACAAAGCCTTATTTTATTGAGGTCTGGACCCATGGTGCCTGTGTGTCCTGAGTCACACATATGATTGGTTCATAGACAAACAAATTTGAAAGCCATTGGCACTGAGAGTGGGTGAGGAGGTGGCAGAGCTCAGAGGCCAGGTGGTTGGAGGAATTTTATTGTGAATCTTGAAATCACCAATGCTTCATAGGGGTAGCGCTGGAGAGCATACTTTACCAGGGTCAAAACTCTTCAAGAAATGCCCAGGAGTCTGAAGGTGGTCCTTCCTCCTTGCCCCAAGATTTCTGGCTCTAACTCTTTCCAGTGGTCCCCCAGCCCTGAGCAGCTGCTGGCTCCTTGCCCACCAGCGATTCCAACCTGCCTCAGTATCCTAGCAACCTGCCTCCAATGCTGGGTCATAGCCCCGGGGTGGGTTTCCTCACTCAGACCTCTCACTCTTTCCAGGTGTGTTCATCAGGACAGCAACACAATGTCAAGGTCAGTCACCATCTTTGGAGCCCTTCTATGTGCCTACAAGCAACCCGGCAGGGCACAAATTACTTCTCATTTTATAGGGGAGAGTCAGGAGTTCAGAGGTTGAGCGCGTTGCGCAAGGTAACTCAGCATCAGAGGCAGGATTTGAACTCAGGTCCATCTCACTCCTCAGTGTACCCTTTGCAAAGCACCTCCCATCCTCCCCCACCAGCTGACTGATCTCCTCTTACAGACCATCCTCACAGCATAAGATTCAGATTTCATGCTTCAATACAACTACAAAGCACCTATTTCATAGATGTTGGATTCTATAGCTCTGACACCAGTTCTCCAACAGCAGCTGGGTATCCTACAGGTCAACGTGGTTCTGACACCATCTACCCAGAGACAGCATCGAATTCCACAGGTTGGGGGCTCAGTCCCACAAGACTGCTCACGCCCCCACCCACTTCAGATGTCACTGCACATCCAAGTCGTTAACCGTGCTCTGACTGACTGGCTACACACCAGAGGTTCCCACTACCCTGTCCGTGGTTCCATTAATTTGCTAGAACGGCTACGAGAACTCAGGGGAACAGTTTACTCACTAGACTGAGTTTATTACAAAGGATATTAAAGCATAGGAGTCAACAGCCGGATGAAGAGATATATGGGGTGACGTGTCCAAGGCAGAAGCTTCTGTCCCCGGGGAGCCTGAGGCCCAGCACGGCACACGTGGACGTGTTCTGGTTCACCAACTTGGAAGCTCTTCACACCCCATCCTTTTGGGTTTTTATGGAGGCTTCATTATGTAAACATGATCGATTCAATCATTGGCCATTGGTAGATTTAACCTCTAGCTCGTCTCCCCTTAGCAGAGGTCAAGGGGTGAGACTGAAATGCCCAACCCTCCAATCACCTAGTTGGTTCCCCTGACAACCAGCCCCATCTTTAGGTGCATTCCAAAAGTCACCTCATTAACATAACCTCGGGTGTGGTTGAAAGGAGTTGGTTAAAACAGTACACCTTTATTGTTCTTATCACTAAGGAAATTCCAAGGGTTTTAGGAGCTCTGTGCCAGAAACAGGATGAAGACCAAATACATTTCTTTTTATAAATCACAATATCACAGGCTCTCCCACAGAGCTGAAGTGTAAACATTAAAATTCTTGAATGACTACTGTCCCCACAGAATGCCAGCCCTGCACCCAGAGCTGTGATGATGGGGATGCAGAGAAAGAGGGAAGACCCGGTGCTGGCGCTGCAGAAAGTTACCATCAGGGGACTTGAGGCCTTAGGGAGTTTCCACACTTAACAAGTGACAAAACTGAGGCCTGTGTCACAAGGCAGGAAAGAGTTAGAAGCCTTGGAGCAAGGAGTAATGGTCGTTGTAATTGTTTACAGACTCCTGGTCCCTCCTTGTCATTTCTTGAGGTTTTAGTGCCCTGTAACATACCTTTCCCGCCAACTCTGTCCCTATAACATCTTGGTGGCTCTTCAGAATCCAGGTCTCCTGCCCAGTATCTTATACCTTTCGCAGGTTGAGATGATAAAAGGAAAACATAGGACACATATGAATCTGATTATGATGTTAGTGAAACCAAGCGGGACCCTGTGGGGCTCCTGAGCATGGAAGCCTTTCTGTGTCCCCTGTTTCTTGTTTGTAGGGAACAGACTCCAGCCTCCATGACCTTCCCTGAGCTCCAAAAGACAGAGTTGAACAGTTGCTAGGCAGGGAAGGGAGGGGATGCAGAGACAAGGGAGGAGCAGCCCAGAAACAATAGAGCAGCCTTGGGGCAGGTCCTGGTTCCGCTTCAAGGGATACACATGACAATATGTTTGAAGATGTTAGCATTCTTTTTTTTGGCCCTGCCGCTTGGCTTGTGGGATTTAGTTCCCCAGCCAGGGTTTGGGGATCAAACCAAGGCCCACAGCAGTGAAAGAGCCAAGTCCTAACCACTGGAATAGCAGGGAATTCCAAGCATTCTTCATTGCAGAGAAGATCACAATTTGATAACCTCAAGAAGCTCATCAGGAGACCCCCTGAGGCCAGATCAAAGGAACCAGAGAAGTTCATCAAGAGACCACGTGAGACCAGATTAAAGGAATGCAGGGCTTCCCTGGTGGCTCAGTGGTTGAGAGTCCGCCTGCCGATACAGGGGACAAGCATTCGTGCCCCAGTCCGGGAAGATCCCACATGCCGTGGAGCGGCTGGGCCAGGGGGCCATGGCCGCTGAGCCTGCGCGTCCGGAGCCTGTGCTCCGCAACGGGAGAGGCCACAACAGTGAGAGGCCCACATACTGAAAAAGAAAGAAAAAAGGAATACAGGCCCTGCACGCACCCTGATCCTTACCAGCAACTTCACCCTTGAACCATTGTTATAAAACTCCTCACCAAATCCCCCTGGGTTTGGACACAGGTTTTGAGGCACGAGCCCACTGTGTCCCCCTTTGCCTGGCAAAGCAATAAAGCTATTCTTTTCTCCCTCACCCAAAACTCTGTCTCTGAGATTTGATTCAGCACTGGTGCACAGAGACTGAGTTTTCGGCATCATTAGGGCCTGTCCAATACCATGTCCTACCCCAGGTACAGGTGTCCAGAGGCCATGTGCCCCAGGTGAGGCTGGGATCCTCCCCAGCCCTGGGCCTGGGCCTGGGGAATGAGTCTTGTCTGACCCATTATGGTAATTCAGCTCCATGTGCTTTGATTTTAAATGTGTATATGATCAATTCTGGCCAATGAGATGTGAGGGAATCTCTTCTAAGAAAATTCTGGGAATAGTTTTCATATTCTTGAAAAAGAGACACAATGAGGAAACATTATTTCTTCCCTATTTTAGACAGAGACTTTGTAGGAGATGAAGCCCTGAGTTGCTTCTGGCACCATGTGACCTCAAAGGGACAAATCCAAGTGCAAACGCTATGGAACAGCTCTACCTCTGAACTTCCTATCTGTGAGGTAAGTTCCTTAGTGCTCCTGCTATCCGTAGCCCACAGCATCCTAACCAGCATTGAGTGGCCCTGCCTCTAAGGACTGTGGAATGTCAAGCGGAGCGGGCGTCAGTGGCAGCTGGATCTGTGATGGTAGTGTGACCCGAAACACTGGGTTCACTTCTCAGTGGATGTCATGCCAAGACACAACCAAGGCAAAGAGCGTGAGAAGGAAGGACTTGTTATTTGCAGCAAGTAAGATTTTCCCCAAAGCAGTGTCTTCCCAACAGTAAAACTGGCAAAGTTTTAAGCTGAGGGTACGTGCGTATTCATGGAGGGGCTTGGGTGGCTGACAGAGGCCAAGCTTCACTTGAAGTCACAAGGGTCAGAAAAGGTCAACGTCATTCTCACTTAGGTTCCAGTTGATCTGGTGGTGGAGCGCTTCAGGCTAATCTTTACCATTGAAACAGGAAGGGGAGTCTTTGCAACTGATGTATTAGCTTTGCTATTGTTACTTCTCTTGCCTGATAACAGCCCTTTAGCCCTGCATTCTTTTGTTACCTTCGATTGTTAATTACTGAGACCTGTCCAAGGACACTCATGGTGGCCAGGCTTAGCTCTCCAAATGACTTAGGCCCAAAATGGCTTCTCTTCTGTCATGAAAGCCGTGCCTGGTTCTCTTTCTCGGGGGGACCCCCTACTTTCTCTGCTTACATAACCAGTTAAGGTGAAGCATGGCATCGGGTGGCGCTGCCACTAAGGACTGTACCAGGTCAGTACAGAAAGAAGAAATTAACACCGGTGGCAGCTGGATCTGTGATGCTAGTTGCTGTAACAGACAAGCCGGAAAGTCTCAGTTTTTGTACAAACTATTTCTCACTGTGTCACTGTCACTGCACAGTCAGTCCTGACAAGGTGGCCTTTCCCGTGCTCCTTCAGACACCCAAGATCCTTCCTTCCTTCCTCTGGGTCCTCGGGGTTCTACTCACTTAGCTGGTGAGGAAAACACACCTGCTTGTTAAACACACGGCTACCAGGAGACTAGTTGAGCAGCCATTCCACCAGCAACTGCTTCCTCCGGGAAGGGAGCAGGACCTCTGACCTTCAGCGGGTGACCTCTGACCTTCAGCGGGTGACCTCTGCCACAGCTACTGTGGCGGCTGAAGAGGATCTGAGCCGGCCTAGAAGGAAAGGAGGGACCTAGGGAGGAAGAGAGGGAGGGTCTTCCAGTGGGTAGCGCTGGGCCCAGTAAAGAGCTGATTGGGGTAGGGCCTGCATTTGGGGTGGAGAGGTATGTGCATTTGGGGAGAAAGAAAGAGACCAGATTATAGTGCCCTGAATGTGTCAGTCTGCTTTGTGTTGTGTTTGGAACTCTTATGCAGATGGGCTGTACCTGTAACAGGGAAGAGACAAATCAGGCTACATGTTGGATCTGTTTCTTTTACTTGAACCTTTGCTCTCCGCTGCTTCGGTTCACTGAAAGGATACTGTCTCTACATAATGGCCTGCCTCCGGGAACCCTGCTCCTCTACTTGAATGTTAAGCCAAAGTGCCTTTGTTTAGGGAAACATCCCGACCCTGTCTACCTGTGGATGGCTGCAAGAAAGAAGAAATTAACACATTCCCTCACAGAGGAGGGCCACTCCAGGGGATATTTGCAAAACTTACGACCTTTTTACTTTACTTCCTCATCTCCTTCCTCTCTCTGTGCTATATAAGAAACTGCCATCCAAACCCTGATAAGATGCTTATTTTGAGACTTTAGTTTGCCAATTCACTGGCCTGTCACGTGGTGAGCAGAGTGAGCTTGGACTCAGTAACATATGTGGGACCTCACTGCTAATCACTGGGTTCTGGGATGAATCCCACAGTATCCCATGGCATGGATAAAGGAATGAGCTTTATTTATTTATTGGGGCATGGGGACAGGAAATATTGACAAGCCCGGGGCCAGCAAGACCAAGTTGGCGTGTTTCAGGGAACAGCTCCTGGCCCTTTCTGTAGGGCAAATTCTAAAGCAGCCTTGTTAGTGAAGGACATGTCAGTGCAAGTTCGTGTGCCCGACGCACCGTGAGACCAAATATACCAAAACGCAAGGGGACGGCTGACTCATGCCCTAAGAAGCCCCGAGCTCTCCGAAGGGTTTCGGCAAAGCCTTTTTAAAAGCCAGGTGAGGGGTGGGGCCGGGTCGCAGGGTCTGTGATCAGCTCGTGAACAGTTCTCTGATTGGCTGATGGTGAGGTAACAGGGCGGTGTCACAGGGGTTAACATGATCAGTCCTTGGGCTCCAGGTGGCCTGGGGCTACGTTCTCAGGTCATCCAGTAGTTAACATCTTCCTTGGTGGGGGGTTTTCACATCTGCAAAACAACTCAGGAAATGTGCATCAAATACTGTTACATAGGTCCTTCAGAGAGGAGCTAAAGCAAAGGGTATGGGGGAGGACCCCATAGGGTCCTGATTGGTTACAGACCCACAAGCTGCTTGGGGTCAGCCAGCCTGGGTTTTGGTGCTTGACGGGCACTGGGAACAGCCCAGCACCTGGAGACCTCGGCCTAGGACGTGGCTGTTCCCTGTAAGTTGTGGGAAGCTGAGCGTGGGGCAGCCCTTCCCGCTCAGAACAGGGAATCCCTGAGCCGCTTTCAGACAGCCCTGCTCCTGGCAGAGCTGGGCCTGAGGATTTTGTAATCTTTGAGGAGGTGAAATTCCAACATTCTCGTTACCTTACCTTTGGTGTAGCTTCGTGGGAGGAGTCAGAGCCCTGGGATTCAAAATAGCAATTCGATCAGTGCGTGCCTACTATGTGGTGGGCACCTTATATTTGCACCTAGTAGGTTAGCAGGGCCCGTGGGTTGCAGTGTCACAGCGACTCTTCCTTGTTCTTAACTTGTGCTCCGTGGGGCAGTTCTCCCTGGCCCAGCAGTGATGTGCAGTCCCAACACTTCCCTGATGACTTTTAGGATAAGGTCTACAGCGGCTTCGAGTTGCAAAACAGCCTTCATTCCAGAATGACAAGGTTCAGTCTCAGATAATAGCCACAGCTTCCAATTATAGTCAAAGTTATGACCATTTTCTTTGGGCCTCGAGGGACCTGCTCCTGGGGGAGGGGCATGGCTCACCCCTGCTCTCCTAAGTGTTTTTTCTGAGTTCCCAGTCAGTGAAGGTTCAGAAATCCCATGCCAACGATCAGAAGTGTAGGATGTGGTACTCCCTAAATCAGCCTCTTGGCAGCCGGCAGAGGTGCCGGCAACAGTGGGGACGTGGCCTCTCCTCAGAGTCTGTCCCAGCTCTCAGGGCCCCTCTTCTGAGCTTCTAGGGCCCGGGAACCCCACATCTGCTCTCTGTTCCCCTAGCCCTAGGGTTGGTAGCTGTTTCCCGTGGTTATTATTATTGTTTTATCGAGGTATAGTTGCTTTACAATGTTGGGTTAGTGAATCAGCTGTACTTATACATACATCCCCTTTTTTGGATTTCCTTCCCGTTTAGGTCACCACAGAGCATTAAGTAGAGTTCTGTGTGCTCTACAGTATGTTCCCATCAGTTACCTATTTTATTTTTTTAAATTTGTTTTTATTTAAAAAATTAAAAAAATTTTTTTGTGGTACGCGGGCCTCTCACTGTTGCGGCCTCTCCTGTTGTGGAGCACAGGCTCCGGACACGCAGGCTCAGCGGTCATGGCTCACGGGCCCAGCTGCTCCGCGGCATGTGGGATCTTCCCGGACCCGCACACAAACCCGTGTCCCCTGCATCGGCAGGCGGACTCTCAACCACTGCGCCACCAGGGAAGCCCCAGTTACCTATTTTATACACAGTTCTAATAGTGAATATATGTCAATCCCAATTTCCCAGTTCATCCCACCCCTCCCCTTTCCCCCTTGGTTTGCATACATTTGTTCTCTACGTCTGTGTCTCTATTTCTACCTTGCAAACAGGTTCATCTGTACCATTTCTAGATTCCACATATATGCGTTAATATATGGTATTTGTTTCTCTCTTTCTGACTTACTTCACTCTTACAGTCTCTAGGTCCATTCATGTCTCTACAAGTGACCCAATTTCGTTCCTTTTTACGGCTAATATTCCATTGTATATATGTACCACATCTTCTTTATCCATTCATCTGTCGGTGGACATTTGGGTTGTTTCCCATGTCCTGCCTATTGTAAATAGTGCTGCAATGAACAAAACTACAATGAGATATCACCTCACACTGGTCAGAATGGCCATCATCAAAAAATCTACAAACAGGGCTTCCCTGGTGGCGCAGTGGTTGAGAGACCGCCTGCCGATGGAGGGGACACAGGTTCGTGTCCTGGTCCGGGAAGATACCACATGCCGTGGAGCGGCTAGGCCCGTGAGCCATGGCCACTGGGCCTGCGCGTCCAGAGCCTGTGCTCTGCAATGGGAGAGGCCACAACAGTGAGAGGCCTGCTTACCGCAAAAAAAAAAAAAAAAAAATCTACAAACAATAAATGCTGGAGAGGGTGTGGAGAAAAGGGAACCCTCGCACTGTTGGTGGGAATGTAAATTGATACAGCCACTATGGAGAACAGTATGGAGGTTCCTTAAAAAACTAAGAACAGAATTACCATATGACCCAGCAATCCCACTACTGGGCATATACCCTGAGAAAACCATAATTCAAAAAGACACATGTAGGGCTTCCCTGGTGGCGCAGTTGTTGGGAGTCCGCCTGCCATTGCAGGGGACGCGGGTTCGAGCCCTGGTCCGGGAAGATCCCACGTCACGGATCGGCTGAGCTCGTGTACCACAGCTGCTGAGCCCGTGTGCCACAACTACTGGGGTCCGCGCACCTAGAGCCCGTGCTCCGCAGCGGGGGAGGCCACCGCAGTGAGAAGCCCACGCACCACAATGCAGCCCCTGCTCGCCGCAGCTGGAGGGAGCCCGCGTGCAGAAACGAAGACCCAATGCAGCCAAAAATAAATAAATAAATAAAATTAAAAAAAAAAAAAATTAAAAAAAAAAAAAGACACATGTAGCCGTGGTTATTATTTCTTCATTCCCTGTATTCTCTTTTTGATTTTTCAGTCCTCCAAAACTTGTTTAACCAATTCCCTATATTAAATTCTCTCTGATGAATTACCTATTTTGGACTCTGTCTTCTTGACCAGACCGTGATTATACACTGGTTATTTAACAATTTCCAATCCACCACAATTGAAAGCAGATGTAAATTATACTGAATATAACAACCAGTTATTTATGAAGGAAATGATGAAATATTTGCTTATGCCAGCCAGGGTTTGATAAAATACTACTCTCCAGGGGAGAGAGATTTGTACTTAACTGAAGTGCTATGACCTTTCTTCTCTGCCTTTGCTTTACACCAAAAGTTGCCCAGAATGTCATTCATGGACCAAACTGTGAACTGGACAAGAGCTGATGCCAAGTTTCAAAACGGCTTAAGCCATGCCCCCCACCCTGTTACTATAGCGACCCACAGGTCAGAGGTGTTATCTGTAGGGATAGTTAAGGAGTCAAAAGATAATTGAAGGCAGGTTACAAGCAGAGGGTTTTTGTTTTTTTTTTTAACAATTTGTTCCCTTACCTACTGCTCTGTAAGACAAGCTCAAGAATTTCTGTTAGTCACCAGTTTCTGTTAACCCTGTGGGATACAGTTTCCTTTTCCAGGATGTCATGTAGTTGGAATCACACAGCTGGTAGCCTTTTCGGATTGGCTTCTTTCACTTGGTAATATGCATTTAAGGTTCCTCCAGGTCCTTCTGCAGCTCGATAGCTCATTTCTTTCTAATACTTTTTATTTCCAAAACTACCCCAGAGATATGTTTTATCAGCTCCAACTTACACATGAAGAAACCAAGGCCAAGGACCATGTTTGCTGAATGCCAGGGACAGGTCTTTTGAATGTACATCTGTTTCAGTGTCTCTGCCCTGTGGGGAACCAGAATTTGTCACCTCCAAATGTGTCTCTTTGGCATGTTAATTTTTTTAAGCGGGTTATTTTATAAGAAACAGGAGACCTGAAAGAAACTCTGCAAACCAAGGACGAGTCACCCTTGTGTAAGAAACACTGACATTTATAAGGTAAATCTCCATTTCTAAGATGTCTTTCTTGTTGTACCAGGAAGAGAATGACCAGATCTCTAGAAACTCTAGAAACATCCTTGGAGAAGCAATGACTTTAAACTGAATCACAGGGGCTTCCCTGATGGCGGAATGGTTAAGAATCTGCCTGCCAGTGCAGGGGACATGGGTTCGAACCCTGGTCCGGGAAGATCCCACATGCTGCGGAGCAACTAAGCCCGTGTGCCACAACTACTGAGCCCGTGAGCCACAACTACTGAAGACCCCATGCTCTAGAGCCTGTGCTCCACAACAAGAGAAGCCACCGCAATGAGAAGCCCACGCACCGCAACGATGAGTAGCCCCTGCTCGCTGCAACTAGAGAAAGCCCGTGCACAGCATTGAAGACCCAACGCAGCCAAAAAGAAAATTAAATAAATAAATAAATAAACCGCGTCACAACCTTACCCTTGTTTGCTGGGCTTTTCCTGGTCACCTCCCCTAACTGGCTCTCCCCGCCCTCCGCAACCTCTTTTGTCTTCTGCTGAGGGTGGTATTTAAGGTGAGGCTTACTCAGGTTTCCATCTCCCATGTAGGCGGGTTAGAAACTTTCATTTGATTTTCTCCTGTTAATCTGTCTCATGTCAATTTAATTCTTAAATCAGCCAAAGGAGCCTGGAGGGTAGAGGAAAATGTCTTCCTCCCTCCCCGATAGCCCCTCCCCCATGGCTGTGGGTCTTCTCTAGGCCGGCTTGGGCTTTGTGGTCCTGGGCAAGTCCACACCTTGTTTTTGTTAAAATTTTACCTATTTATTTATTTAGTTTTGGCTGCTTTGGGTCTTTGTTGCTGCGTGCCGGCTTTCTTTAGTTGAGGTGAGCGGGGGCTACTCATCGCTGTGGTGCGTGGGCTTCTTCTCACTGCGGTGGCTTCTCTTGTTGCGGACCACGGGCTCTAGGCGTGCGGGCTTCAGTAGTTGTGGCACGCGGGCTCAGCAGTTGTAGCTCACAGGCTCTAGAGCGCAGGCTCAGTAGTTGTGGCACACGGGCTTAGTTGCTCCGTGGCATGTGGGATATTGCTGGACCAGGGCTTGAACAGTGTCCCCTGCATTGGCAGGCAGATTCTTTATTTTTTTTTGCGGTACGCGGGCCTCTCACTGTTGTGGCCTCTCCCGTTGTGTAGCACAGGCTCAGCGGCCATGGCTCACGGGCCTAGCCACTCTGCGGCACGTGGGATCTTCCCGGACCGGGGCACGAACCCGTGTCCCCTGCATCGGCAGGCGGACTCTCAACCACTGCGCCACCAGGGAAGCCCCCAGGCAGATTCTTAACCACGGCGTCGAAGAGAAGTCCCATGTCTCTTTGCCTCTTATTTCCCCATGTGTTGAGAATGTAGAATAATCCACGTGTCTCCCTGTCAACTGAAAGAAAAAATGCATACCCTAAAAGTTGAGAATTATGTTTTATGTGGTGGACTTTCTGAGGACTTAAGCTCAGGAGACAGCCTCTCAGGTAGCTCTGAGGGACTGCTCTGAAGAGGTAAGGGGAGGGCCAGGATACACAGGAGTTTCTGCAAAAATTCCCAAGTAGTCGGAACATCAAAAATTACTGTTGGATTCCCTGGCGGTCCAGTGGTTAGAACTCTGTGCTTCCACTGCAGGGGGCACAGGTTCCATCCCTGATCAGGGAATTAGGATCCCGCCTGCCATGCAATGCAGCCAAAATAAATAAATAAATAAAAAGCGTACTGTTAATTAAAGAAAAACCACCAGATATCTCAAGTTAATGAATCTAGTGCTTTCCTATGTATGGGAAGATGCAAGAGTCTGGGTTCAGTGAAATCCATCCCTTTGATGTGCACCTTAATTATCTAGGGCCTGCTTTTCTCCATCCTGAATCCCCTTTGGTACACAGTCGGGGCCGCTGCAGTGGCTGGTGGCTTGGCGGCCACAACATTCTTTGTTTACTGATATAGCAGGCAACAGTTTTCATCCACAGGGAAAAATGAGGACTATAGCCTGGGAGACAGCCTCTCAGGTAGCTCTGAGGAACTGCTCCAAAGAGGTAGGGGGCAGGTCAGTACATGTATGATTTTAGTGAAGGGGGATCCATGCAGTGAAGCCCACATTTTGGCAGAAGGTGGCTGCTCGTCGCGAGGGACAGATATCTCTGTTGATGATTTTAGCGCTTTTCTAGGTGTGAGAAGATGCGAGAATTTGGGCTCATAAGATCTTCTCCTGAAAATATCTAACTATCTGAGGGACTGTTCTGCCGGTTTTGCCCAGAACACAGAGACCCTCACTCCGGATCTCCACCCTGGACTCCTTTCAGGATGTGTTGAAGGTCAGCGGCTGCAGTGGCTCACGACTTCGTTCTTGTAGAACAAGATGGTGAGCGACAATCTTTAGCTGGCAACCCTGACTCCCAGGGCCGTACTGAGGGTCAGCTGGACAGCCCAAACTCTGCTGAGATCTATGGGTCCCTGCAGGGGGTGTTAGAACGGCCAGCACTGGGTCCCTCACTGCCTGACTTGGCCAAAAGGTCAGCTCTGCCTCCGTGGGGCATTGCAAAGTAGAGGGGATTCTATCCTGGAATCAGATCTGATCCTGTCTGCATCGCCACAGGGGAAGCAGATGGTTTGGGGAAATCCAATTTAAAAGGAAAGAAATCGAATTAGCTCTCCAGGGGTCTGCCAGCCAATGCCTGAGTGAAAACTATTACATTAGCTGCTCAGGCCTCTCCAAGCCAGCATTAAAACTGTGGGTGGGGTGGGCTGAGCCAGAGAGCAGAGAACTTAGCTTGGTGGAATAAAGTCCTAAGACTCTGATGATCCCTGGCTTGGGACCCAGGAACCTGCAGCTGACTCTGCCATTGACTTTCCACGGTTCTTAGACCCTCCCTGTAACTTCCCTTTCCCCAAGACCCACACGCGTAATCCCAGCCCTCCCGGAGTGTGGTCACACTTATGTAAGGAGAACATACTTCAACAGGCCTATTTACTCCGAGTATTCCATTGAAGATCCCCTTGGGGTGAGTGCTATGGGGCGGAATCATCTAGGGAGGCTGTCCCAGGTGGTCCTTGAGCCAGTCAGCTCTAACGGGGAAATGTGTCCAAGGAAGTTCTTTTTGCCTAATTTCCTGTGCTTGGGAGACCATGGGGCATCCTGAACGTGGACACTGCTCCCTTCACCATAACCCCTGGGACCAGGGATCAGTGTCCTGACAAGAGGTGCCAGTAGGGATGGTTCTTATTGGATGGTGCCAACTACCGTTTAGATCCGTGTTTTGGGGCTGCGTCGGGTCTTAGTTGCGGCACGTGGGGTCTTCACTGAGGCGAGCGGGGTCTTTCGTTGCGGTGTGGACAATGATCTTTGCTGTGGCTCGTGAGCCTCTCTCTAGTTGTGGCTCCAGGGTGCGTGGGCTCTGTAGTTATGGCGCACGGGCTTAGTTGCCCCGCGGCATGCGGGATCTTAGTTCCCCGACCAGGGATCGAATCTGCGTCCCCTGCATTGGAAGGCGGATTCTTTTTTCTTTTTTGCGGTACGCGGGCCTCTCACTGTCGTGGCCTCTCCCGTTGCGGAGCACAGGCTCCGGACGCGCAGGCTCAGCAGCCATAGCTCACGGGCCCAGCCGCTCCGCGGCATGTGGGATCTTCCTGGACCGGGTCACGAACCCGTGTCCCCTGCATCGGCCTGCGGACTGTCAACCACTGCGCCACCAGGGAAGCCCGAAGGTGGATTCTTTACCACTGGACCACCTGGGAAGTCCCTAGATCCTTTCTGCTAAGGGAGCTTCATTGTGAGATCAGAGAGAAGCAGAGATGCCATATACAGAGCTGGGATGAGCCCCTGTCCTGGGCTTCTGTCAGGTCTGTTGTACAATGCAGACGAGAAGCACAGAAATGTAGAAGTCATGGTGTGGCTGCCAAGATGCTGAATATCCTTCCCCAGAATCCCATTAGTTAAGGGTTGGGGTGCTCTTTTCTTTGCATCTTTGTTACCCAAAAAATGGGGTCGCTTCTTGGTGGACGTCAAGCCAAAAGACTCAGCCAAGCCAAAGAGCGGGAAGAGGAAGGATTTATCACTTGCAACAAGTAAGGAGGACACCGGGGGTCTTTCCCAAAGCAGGGTCCTTTCCGAAACAGCAAAATTGGGGAAGATTTAAGGTAAGGGTCTGTGCATATTCAGGAAGGGGCTTGAGTTGAGGAGAATTCAGCCTAGAATTGGGGCAAAAGTTGACGGAGTCCCAGCTTTAGTTGATTGAAATCCTAGGGTCAGAAAAGGTCAACATCTGGGAGTTCCCTGGTGGCCTGGTGGTTAGGATTCTGGGCTTTCACGGCTGTGGCCCGGGTTCAATTCCTGGCTGGGGAACTGAGATCTCTGCGGCCAAAAAAAAAAAAGAAGTCAAGATCATCATTCCTATCTCCACCTGTGTTGGGGCCTTATTTCAAAGGTATGTATCAGACTGTTATGCTCCTTGGGGAGGAACTAGGACCCTGTTTTATGGCTCAACTATTGTTTCTTGACTGCTTTTCCTGTGTTCCTGCATTCCTTTGTTCCCTTAAGATCATTGATTACTGAGACCTGTTCGAGGGCAAGCACTGGGTCCAGGCTTAGACCACAAACTGGCTTCGGCCAAGGACGGCTTCTCTGATGTCAAGAAAACTATGCCTGGTTCTCTTTCTCTGGGGACCCCCTACCCTATCTGCTCACATCCTGAACAGCCCAACCATGGCACTGAATATGAAAAAAACATGCAACAATTTCAGAGATAAAGCATTATTTTGAAATATTTTGGGGTTGTCCATGGAAATATTCACCATTCCTATTACTTTAATCTTTACTAGAGGTCCTCCCCTCACCCTTGCTCCCACCCCTGCACCCCAAGTGAAAAAAAAATAGAGAGAGCCCTGGTTTCGTGAGTATTTGCTGGGAGACCTATGTCTTTATGAGATCTCTAAGATGCAAGGGATGTAGGAGTTCTTCAAGTCCCCACCTCCAGGCTCTCCTGTTCCCCCGCCGCTCCCCATAGCCCAGGGCCCACTGCTCTATTAGGCAGCCCTGGTTTCAAGTTTTCTTTGCATTATGCCAAAATCTGTTCCCTGTGAGTGCTACCCATGAACTCTCGCTGTGGCCCCTGGGACAACATATACCCCTGGTCCACCTTATAGTTCTCTAGATACTTGCAAACAAAGTTTGTTGTGTTGTTGGTTCCCCATCCTTGCCCAGGTTCGAATCCCCTGGTCCCTCACTCTTTCCTTGGAAGGCAGGGTTCCAGGGCTGCCCCCTCCGGGTCTCTGGAGCCGGTCACCTTCCTTTTTGAGGAGGCCCCAGACTGGACCATGATACTGCTCTGGGGCCTGACTGCTGCATCCGTGGCTTTATTTTCTCCCTCCACCTGGACATCTACCTCTCCGGATGGAGTCCAGGACAGCCTTACCTCACAGATTTGGCTTCTGTTAGGTTTGTGATAAGCTATATTTTCATGTCTTTTTCCAAATGCTATTGTTTTCTATCTTGTATTTATGGAATTGAGGTCTTCCAATCAAAAGGTGTTCCAGTATGTTTTTGTTAAATCTCCTCCTGCGATATTAATCCTGGGAGGCACCACTGTGTAAAATGTGCAATAAGACCAAAAAAGTACAGACCTGGATTCCAATATGTATCTAGTATATTAACTGGATGATCTCGGGACAAATATGTAACTTCTCTGAACCTCAAGCTCTCCAGCTGTAAGATGGAATCAAACACAACTGGGAATTCCCTGGCGGTCCAGTGGTTAGGACTCAGCACTTTCACTACCAGGGCCCAGGTTCGATCCCTGGTTGGGGAACTAAGATCCCACAAACCGTGTGGCGCGGTCAAAAGAAACCAAACCAAAACAACACCAGTGAGACACTCACATCCCATTTGCCCCTTTTCCACTTTCACTGTAGATTGGAAGAACTAGATACTCGTGTTCTCAGCTTCCTTTAGAGCTCTGGGTACCCCTGTGTCAGATTTTGGCTAATGATTCACAGATGGAGTTGGCTTCCAGTCTGTCGGGAGAAGCTTTTGCCTTTTAGATAGAAAGGGTAGTTGTATGGAGCATTCGCCCTTCTCCCCACTTCCTGCTGTGAATGTAGAGATGTTCGGAGTTGTGGCAGCTACCTTGTGACCATGGGGTACAAGCCGAGAGAATCACAGCGATGCCATTTTTGACAGTGCCTTGCTACTAAATCAACACCTGGGGTTGCCTCTGGATTTAACATATGGGGGATAAACGCTATTATCCAACCAGACAAACATGTTATTAACTTACTCAGCTCCTTGAAGTGTAAGGATCAGGGACTCTGCTAAACGTATTATACTGATTGCTTGACCTCATTTACTGATTATTTATTCCTGTTAAGATATATCCTTTGGGTGTTATAATCCATTATTCTAGAGGTCTCTTTGAACTATAATTTGTTACCCAAGTTACTGGATATTTCTCAGAGCTTTGTGAAACCTACAGTGTTTAATCATATTCCAAGTTATCATTAAAAACATTGACCAAGGTAGGGCAAAGCAGGGCCCTGTAGCTCTCTGGTGGAGCCCTCTGCCCTTGTATGGGGGCTGGATTCACCCAGCTATGGATCCACCTACTCGCACTGTTTAGGTCCACTCATACTTTTCCATCTTGTGCCCAAGAAGCTCATAAGATGCCCTAGCCTGTCCGTGAAATAAAAATTCACTGTACCCCTGGAGTGTCTTAATGCACTAGTTAAAACCTCCTTCCTGGGGGAGGGAAGCAACAGAGGTCTGGAACGAGTGCTGGGATACAGAGGGGGTCTTGGCTCCAACCTTGCACCACTTGACTCTACTCTGGAGGATGAGGGATGTGGAGATGTGGGCCCTTGTGAGGAGAGTGCCAGGAGTGTGGGGATTTTCAAGCACTTTCTGTCCTGAAGGGCACCAGGTGCAGTAATAACCTTTTACTGTCCAGCTGTCTCTATCATATTTGTTGCCCTTGGGCTGCATTTCACAGTTGAACCCAGAGGCCAACACACCCGCTATATCCTCTTTTGCTCAAGGGGATTCTTTCTGGACCCACAGCTATTGTTGCTATTGGCTGTCAATTGCCTGTTTGTAAAAACTTCCTGAGAGCTCTGGGCCATCTTGGTTTTCCCTCTGCTGCAGAGCTTCCCCTGGTCCTGGTGGCCAGCAGAGCAGGCTCGTTCCGGCTGGACTGAGGGCAGCGAGGGCGGACCAGCTGGCTCCTTCCCGGGTGTCTGCCAGCTCTCATGATCCCTCCTCTCCCGGTCCTGGGCCCGGCCTGCAGGTCAGAGGCTGGCCGGGTCCTTATGACGTGCTGATCCCCCCACCTGACAGCTGACTGGTCAGGGGTAGATATTCCACTGCAACTGGGTCAGACTTTCTCTCCTAAAAACTTCAAGTGGGGGGCTTCTCTGGTGGTGCAGTGGTTGAGAATATGCCTGCTAATGCAGGGGACACAGGTTCGATCCCTGGTCTGGGAGGATCCCACATAACGCGGAGCAACTAGGTCCGTGAGCCACAACTACTGAGCCTGCGCGTCTGGAGCCTGTGCTCCGCAACAAGAGAGGCCGCGACAGTGAGAGGCCCATGCACCGCGATGAAGAGTGGCCCCCGCTTGCCACAACTAGAGAAAGCCCTCGCACAGAAATGAAGACCCAACACAGCAAAAACAAACAAATAAATAATTAAAAAGCCAAGCATTTGAAGCCCTTTTTTTTTTTTTTTTTTTGGTGGTACGTGGGCCTCTCACTGTTGTGGCCTCTCCCGTTGCGGAGCACAGGCTCCGGACGCGCAGGCTCAGCAGCCATAGCTCACGGGCCCAGCCGCTCCGCAGCATGTGGGATCTTCCCGGACTGGGGCACGAACCTGCGTCCCCTGCATCGGCAGGCGGACTCTCAACCACTGCGCCACCAGGGAAGCCCTGAAGCCCTTTTTTAAAAAACAAAAAACAAAAAGCTTCCAGTGGGGCTGATGGAGGTTGTCTCTGTGTAAGCCTGGAGCTGAACACCTGCTCTCTTTCCACCCCTCGTAGACTGAGTAGCAGAGACAATTGGTGTCTTTGGAGAGCAAAACACAGCACCCAGAAGCGGAGAGCTGCAGGAGTGCCCAGTCCGTGGTTCCAGGGTCTTCTACAGCTTAACTGTGTTTCCACGTTTGGGTTCCATGAGATACTACCTGTGTTCTTAATATACTGTTCGCTTTCGCTGAAGCTACCCAGGTGGTCCATTATTTATGACAAACAGAAAGACAGGGTATAACTCTGAGGTATTCCTCAGTTTACGTAGCAGCAATCTGTTTTGCTGACTCCACTCTCTCCAGCAAGGAAACCAGGACTGGGAAGTGTGTGTATATGGGACCTGCTTTTCCTAGAGGGAGCTGGCAGTCACGAGCAGGGTGGATATTACCTTTTTTTTGGCGTGCAGGAT
Source organism: Phocoena phocoena (assembly GCF_963924675.1). NCBI lineage: Eukaryota > Metazoa > Chordata > Mammalia > Artiodactyla > Phocoenidae > Phocoena > Phocoena phocoena. The sequence goes on from NC_089229.1 coordinate 96,432,817, forward strand.
CTTGGTTCCCTGACCAGGTATTGAGCCCATGGCCCCTGCAGTGGAAGCACAGAGTCCCAACCACTGGACCGCCAGGGAAGTCCCCAGGGTGAATACTACCATTATTCAGGGATTGTTATGCTGTGAATTAAGACAGTCTCACTCACTGTGAGATAAAACAAACGATGGGCCTGTTATTCCCACAACTGAAATAGCCTTCAAGTGCTCAAATTAGTAAGGGACTGAGGCCACAGAACAGCACAGAGACCCAAGGATGCGAACCCAGCTTGGATTTGTTTTGTTAACTGTGGTAAAATAAACCTAGCACACAACTTACCATTTTAACCACCTTCAGGTGTACAGCTCGCTGGCACTGCGCACATTTCACGGTGCTGAGAAGCCATCATCACTATCTACTTCCACGCCTTTTTCTGTATCCCAAACGGAAACTCTGCACTCATCATACAATAACTCCCCATTCTCCTCTCCCCAGCCCCTGGTTGCCTCCAATCTACTTACTGTCTCTCTGAATCTGCCTATTCTAGGTACCTCACATAATTGGGATCGTCCAGTATTTGTTCTTTTCTGTCTGGCTTATTTTGCTTGGCATAATGTCTTCGAGGCTCAGCCGTGTCGCAGCATGTGTTGGAATTTCATTTCTTTTTGAGGCGAAACCATACAGTGAGTCCCCTACATACAAACGAGTTCCTTTCCGAGATGACGTTTGTAAGTCCAATTTGTTCGTACGTCCAACAAAGTTAGCCGAGGTACCCAACTAACACAATCGGCTACATACCGCTGCTTTTACACTTGCTTCCGGACATCCTGGGCTTGAAATAAAAATACTGTACTACTCTACTCTACACAGTACCGTACAAGGTACACAAAAGCGTAACCACTCGTAGAGGATGCACGCACGTGACAAGGTACGCCAGACACGAGAACTAACTTAGGTGACTGGACATGCGAAGGCACGCTGGCATCTTTGCAAGTTTGCAACTTGAAGGTTCGTATGTAGGGGGCTTACCGTATTCTGTTGTACGGATCGACCACATTTTGTTTATCCCTTCACCTGCTGATGGACATTTTTGGGTTGTTTTCACCTTTTGCCTCTCGTGAATAACGCTGCTGTGAACGTCGGTGTTCTCATTTTTTAATGTAATGGCGTTCAGGGCCATTTTCGTTCTCTCTCTCTTTTTTTAATGTGGAGAAAGAGCCCAGACTGAATCAAGGAGTGGAAGATAAAAACAGGTTTGCTACGCTTCTGTACTTCCCCTCTTGTGGTGCTCATCTCACTCCGTCGTAATTGCTGGCTTGATGCTCTGAACCGCTCACTAGATTTTAGGCTTTCTGAGTTAAGACTGTCTCCCGCACGGTGGCTTGGTGAGGGTGACTGACATCCCCCAGCATGCCTCTTCCTCCTCCTTTCTGGTTAGAGTGGAGCACAACCGGAGGTGGAAATGGAGCAGCAGGCCTTCCGCAGCTCACACAGGTGGCTGCCGCTTTGCTGGCTTACTCAGGTTCTCCACATCCCAGCCGGTGTGTGTTCGGGTCCACCGCGTCGGGTCTTCGCCTCTGCGGGACCCACGCCACCATCATCAAGAACAAGAACAGACGCGAATTTGTCTGTCCTCGTGGGCTCCACATTCTCGATCTCGCCCACGTTACATCAAACTGTCCTCCCTGACTCTCTGCCTGTGGGCGTCAGGTTCCAATGTCGGAAGCAAAGATCATAGTCATAGAGACTGCTTAACCAGCTCCAGCGATTGTGTAAGGTCAGATCCCTGTAAAAAAAGTTATTTAATATTCTGCTTCTGTTTAAACCCCGATGAGTATACCCTCATTTACTCAATCAACAAATCTTGAGTACCTACCATGCACTAGGCAATAGGTGCTAGGTGCTGAGGGGGTAGCAGGGAATAAAACAAAAAGTCTGGGCCACGGGGGACCTCATGTTTACTACTGTATCCTCAAGACACATCACATTCCTGCAAGAAAGAGTCCCGGGCTAGGCTCCAGTGTTGATGTGTGAACAACGGTGAGATCTTGGATTAAAATCCCTTCATCCCTCCATGCCCTGATTTCTTCACTAGTAAAGTAGGGAGACCAACCTTCCCACCTACTTCTCACGTACGCACAGAGCAAAGAGCAGCTGAAAAACATTTGCAAACATAAGCAGCTCTAAAAAAAATGTAGGGAAGCAAAACCCCAGAACCAGTTTGGGATGTTGTCATCATCTTTTATTATGTATCAAATTGTCTTTAACATAAGTTACAACCTGATTAAACTTGATAGACATTTTTTATCTATTTAAAGACACACACAAAAATCTCTTTATATACAATATCTTTTGCCTAGAGCCTAGCAAATATAGTACCTTTCAATGCAGGATTTCTGCTTAACATAATAAGCAAAAACAAATGACCAAAAAAATATAAACCAGAGCAAACCCAAATCCCTTAACTATGAATATCAATATTGAATAAAGCATTAAAAACACAAACGTAGAATAACTTTTTTGTTTAGAAATGCAGAATGAATACTAAAGTTAGTGGCAAAGAAAAACAAAAAAAAAAAACCACACACACAAAAAAACACAGAACCCCGAGGAAATAACCAACAGTCTTCAGGGGTGAACTTTCCTGCTCACGGCTGCAGCGCTGACTCTAGACCATCTCTCGGTTCCTGCGGATGGCACAGCACAGGATCATGCTGAAGACCATGCCAAATATCTGGAAGACAGGAAGGGGTGCGAGCAATTATGTGGCGGGAAGGCGGAGGGAGAGGGGAAGACAGGAGACATGCCGGCCGCTACAGATGACAAGGAGAAGGTGCCCACGAGGCCAAATGAGGTAAAGGGCGTGAAGCAGGAGAAATGTAAGTAAGACAGTGGAGGGAATGCTGACCAGGGGGATTCTGAGTGTGCAGCCGTCGGCCGCTGCAGGCCGCACAAGCCAGCTCCCTGGGAACTCTCAAGGTGAGCGTTCTTAAATTGAATGCTCCAACGCCAGCTATTCCCATAGTGTCTGCAGGCCAATACTTTCACTTCCCTCTTTGTGTACGTCTGTGTCTTCTATTCTAGTTTTAAAGGTATTGTCATGCCTTTTACTGAAAGCTGCTTCAAGCCTTTCCTAGATGCAGAGGAGGGGTGTCAATTACCACTAAGACAGGAAGCGATTCTCTCTCTGGGGGAGTCTTTGCAAGGGGCAGAGGAAGGCTGTGTCCCCTACAGTCTCATCACTCCCTTGTGGGGGAAGACGGGTGACCCCAGGGAAGCTGGTTGGCTCCTGGTGGCTTCTGGGGGCTCCTGACATGAGAGTAGATTGTTGGAAGCTTTCAGTCTCCTCCTGGTTTTCCACCTTGGGGTGTCTTTCTGACCACAGTGTGAGGTGAGACAGTTCACATCCATGTTGCTTTTACTGAACTATTTTCGTGGGGCAAAGAAAAGCAGGTGCACGGTGAAAACATGTTCTTAAGATTATCCCAGGATCACTAACAGGTCTGGGTGATCTACATCCTTGCTGTTCCAAGTGTGGTCCGTGAACCAGACACAGTGGAATCACCTTACATTTATCCCTGCATCTTAACGGTTATGGGAATGGATTCTGGAGACACAGTGAGTTCAAATCCCAGATGCTTCACTCCTGACCTCAGAGACTTTGATCAATGTACTCAACCTCTCTGTCTCTCCGGGCCCGAGTCTGTAAAATGGGAATACGAACAGTTCCCACTTCGTGGATACGGCGAGGCTTAAATCAGTTGATAAATTAGTTGATCAGTTGATAAATTAGTTGATTAGCTAAAACAGTGCCTGGCCAGAGCAAGGGCTTAATCAATCTTAACTACTTAGATTCCCTCCCGATGCCCCCCGGCACTCACCATCACCACTGCAATCCCGATGCCCACGGCGCCGATGATGTGGAATTTGTTTTGGAAGACCTCTTCGATGGCCTCAGGGCAGGACTTGGGGGGGGGGGGGCAAACCAAGACCCAGGTCACACACGGTCCTGCTCCAGGCTCCCCCCTACCCCCCCACGGCACCCAGCTCATACCCGGAGCGCCGGTGGTCCCAGAGCAAGGGCTGGGGACCGGCTGGTGGATGGAAAGGAGAACCAGGAGAGAGATGGGAGGTGGGTCCCCAAAATTTGGGCAAGAAATCCGGGAGGGAAGAGGGATGAGCCCTTGCTTTGGGGTCCATGTCTTATGTGGCCATAGGGTTACCTCCTATTATTCTGAAGTTTGGACATTGGCTCTAGCTCACAACCATGAGCTGCTCACAAGTCTATAAAGCAGGAGTCCAGGCCTGGGAGCATCGCCCATGCATGACGGCTGGAGGGCCCAATCGTAGCAGGGAGCTAGAACACTTTGTTATTTCCCTGGCCTTTGTTTTGCTGCCCTTGAGGAAACAGAGGCCCAGGGCAGGGGAGAAAGGAGATGGCCACCTTGGGTTCTTCCCAGGGGGAAGAGGTGTTTAGGAAGCACTGGGATGCTGTCCTCCCAGATCAAGGGAGCTGAATGCAAGTCCACTTTGGCAGGATTTGCCCAGAGCAGCTGGGCCGGGCACAAGGGTCTTGCGCGTAAGCTTACCTTCGTCGTGAGGTTGTCGAGTATGTCCTTTTTGGGGCAGATGTCTGAGATAAATTGTTCTACTCCCCCAGCCAAACCACAGCAGTCCAGCTGCAGAGGGAAGGACAGGGATGGGGGTGGGAGAGATAAATAAAGAGGACTGAAATAGAGATGCACACACGTTCTGAAGAAAGGCAAGGAGAAGGGCAGCGTCTTAGCGAAGCCGGTGTACCGCGTAGTGGATGGCTTTCAGCGTCTCCCGCTGGGGCTCGTCCTTGTTTTTCAGCTTGTTGTAGGTGTCCCTGTAAAATTCCTGGACTTCCTTGATCACCTGGGATGCACAGACGAGAGGAGCAGAGATGGCTACTTTATGAACGAACGTCACCTGTTCCGTCTCGTTCACGTGCAGCCACAAGTTCCCGGAGCGGACAAGCCACTGGACTAGGACCTCCCCGCCTCGGGGCCTCCGGGGTCCCCCCTCATCTCCTCCCACATCCTCTAGGAACTGCTCCAGCCATTTCCCCTTCTTTTTGCACCTTTGGTTGGTCCCTTCAGCCCCACTTGGCTCTTTCCTGTCTACCTAGAAACAAAATTAAATTGCCTCAAACTAAGGAACTAAAACCAAAAAGCCTACTCCTGATTCGGCTAGTTTTTCAGGCTTCCATCTTTTTTCCTTCACTCACAGACTGGGTGACTTCTGGCAAATTAGCAAACCTCTATGTACCTGAGTTTCTGCGTACGTAGAATGGAGATCATAATAGTCCCCACCTCAGACGTTATGGCGAGGATTTAAAGGAGATATTGCATGAAGCCTGTAGCACAGTGTCTGGTGCAAACAGGGGAGAAGGGCTATTGTTTCATAATACGAAGGAAGTGGCATTACGCTTCTGCACCGCGTGCATCCGGGTTTAAGAATGCCTGCAGGGCTTCCCTGGTGGCGCAGTGGTTGGGAGTCCGCCTGCCGATGCAGGGGACGCGGGTTCGTGCCCCGGTCCGGGAAGATCCCACATGCCGCGGAGCGGCTGGGTCCGTGAGCCACGGCCGCTGAGCCTGCGCGTCCGGAGCCTGTGCTCCGCAGCGGGAGAGGCCCCAACAGTGAGAGGCCCACGTACCGCAAAAAAAAAAAAAAAAAATGCCTGTATCCAGGGTCTCTCTTCTTTGGCCCCTCCTGCTAAACATGACAAGACAGCCCTTCCTGAAACACTGTTCTGAGGCAGCCCACCCTGGCCCCCCACTGAGCCCACCCTCAGCTGTGCTCAGACCCTTTCTTTGCCGGGAAGGTCCAGCCTCCACCAGCTTTCCTCCTGAAATCCTCTCTCTCCTTCCGGGTTTAGGTCAACACCCCTCTCTCTCCGTGAAGCCGGAAGAGAGTCCCCTTCCCCACGCCGGCTTTCAAATCCCACGGGGCTTCTGATTATAAATGGCTTCTGTGACACTAGTCAAATGCATGTCTTTCTCCCACAGTAGGTGTCAAAGCTCCTTGAAGTGGGGACCACCACTCACGCATCTCTGGGCCCCCCCGGCGAGCGGGGTACAGCTCTTGGCTGGTGGTGGCACTGATTTAGAGACGAGGGGAGGGACCGGGGGGTGGGTGTGGTGGGGTCCGGGCCAGACAAAGCCATATTTCCCTGAGTCGTGTTCCAGAGAAGTTGAGGGGAGGGCTGCTGAGGTGTGAGGGGCAGACACACTGACCCAACAATACTGCCCGAACACCCACTCCGTGCCAGCGCCGTCCAGGGCACGGGAAGCAGTGGCCGGCACTCACCCACCCAGGGTAGTGTGAACACTCGCATTCCCTTCCCTGGGGTGCTCCCCTCAGAGGCACGTCTGATGGCTGAAGGCCAAAGGCCAAAGCAAGGGACCAGCTGGGACACCCTTCCACCGCCATCACCCCATCCCCTAACTCCCAAGAGACCTTACGGGAAAAACCTACCTCATCCTTGTGGGAGTATCCCCAGATGGCCGCAGCTATTTCAATGGCAAATATCACCAAGAGGAAGCCAAAGAACTGGAAGGGAAAGGGCTGGAGTGAGGCACAGTCCCAGGCGGCCGGCGGGAACAAGCATCTGGGGACCCGGCCTCTGGGGGCGGGAAGGGATGCCTGGAAGGGACGGGAGGGGGTCTACAGAACTACCAGTGCTCTGCCAAGGCCAGGAGGGGAAAGCCGCAGGAGGAGAGAGTGGCACAGACCCCAGAACTGATATTTCTAAGGTGTCAACGAAGAGTCAGCGATAAAACACCTTCACCTGCTCACAAAAACCACAGAGATTTGAGGAAAGAAGGAGGTGAATACAATCCGGAGTTGGAGGAAAATTGTAACAAAGTTTGAAACAAGAAAGGGAGGCGAAGGTACCTGTGGATTCAGGGAAAAAAAGCAAACGTGGTCCTCGACAAAGGGAAAAACAAAGTCCTGGCATTTAGTTGCCTAAGGGAAGTGATAAGACAGAGGCTCCAGAAAGGAAGAGAGGCAAGCGTGTCATCCTGGGGCCACCCGCTCTGCCCCATCCCGCCCCCTGGGCTGTGGGATCTCGGGTGGGCACAGAGGGGACACTCACCAATCCCAGCATGCACTGGGACTCCTGCACAGCCCCACAGCAGCCCAGGAAACCCACCAGCATCATGAGGGCACCGGCTCCAATCAGAATGTAAACTCCTGAGGGCACAGGGCAGAGGACAGGACAAGGGGTTGTTAGCGGGGACGTGTCGGTGCTTCTTGATCTCGTTCCCTCTCTGCATCCTTACTGCCCCCGTCAAGGGCACAAGAGGCCCAAACAGCCTCCTCCCACCTGTCTCTCTTCTGACACCCACCCATCAAGCCCCCATTCCCACCTTACCCTCAGCCCTCCTGGAAGGTGCCCACTGCCCCCGCCCTAGGACACAGAACATCCACGGGAGCCCCAGATTCTACTCAGGACGGACCGGTCCAGTCTGCATCCGTCTCCAGCTGGATGGACCCACTCCCGCTAGTTAAATTAGACTCTCCAAACTTGGGCTAACTTCCTGAGGCTCTGACAAACCCCCTGCTGGCCTCTACCTGACACAAGAGGTGAGGAGAGCAAGGCTTCAGCAGGAAGGGGCTGTGCACACGCAGACACCCACGCTCTGGGCGGGCCAGCTCTGCCATATTCCCAGAGGGGATGCCTTCCCGCCCTGCTGCCTGGTGGCAGCCAGGCCTGCACAGTTAGCAACGTCCGAGGGCACGAGAACCCTGCTCTAGTGCAAAGAACAGCCTGGGTGTCAGAAGACCCTTGTTCTGGTCCCAACTCTGCTACTAACTGCTGTGTGACCTTGGGTAAGATCACAATTTCCTTATTTCCTTAACAGTAAAATGAGGGGTTGGTTGCTAGAAAATTTCAAAAGATCCCTTATAGCACAGCAGTGAGATCTCACAGCTGCAACTCAGTTACACCAGGTTAAGAGTGGAAAGGATCCTCCTTGCTAGAGGGAAGGTGAGTGACAAGGTTTCTAAGCACTCAGTTGGGGTGTCCAGTGCAGAAAGGGTGGTGAAGGGCTGTGAGTTCCACAACTCTGGCCTGGGACAGAGGGACACAGTGGGACACAGCCCTGGCCCTAGTCATTCCACACTCCCCCAGGGAATGCCCAGAGGGGCCCATCGTTCAGTTATATTCTTGAGAAGCACAGCTGACCTGCAGTGACCACCCCCTTCCCCGGTTCCCTCCGCCACCCCCCAGTGGCCCCGGGAAAACTGGCAAAGAAGTCCTAGGCCTCCCTGGCATCTGTCCACTGCTGGGAGGGGCCTCCTGTCACACGGCGAGAGCCCCAAATGCCTGGGTTTGAAAGCCGGCTCTGTGACCCTGGGAAGGCCACTTATCTCTCTGTGTAACTGTCTTCCATCTGCAAACTGGGGACAGGAAAAATGCCCACCGCAAGGATTGCTGTGAGGATTAGGCCATATGCTCCAAATGTCCACAACAAGTGCTAGCTACTGCTAATCTTTCTAACTTTAACTTAAAAAATTTGAATCTTTTATTAAGGTATAGTTGACGCACAGTCAGCTACTGTCAATCTTCACAATACGAAGGATGGACGACAATTGTGATGCCGAATTGCACAGACGTGTTGCTCCCTCCCTGCCGTCCCCTCGCTGGGAGCAGGGAGACCTCCCTAAAGTAGGCACGCTTCCCCACAATACACAACAGGACGCTGCGACGAGAACCCCGGCAGGTGTCACAGTGATTTCACCGTCCCACATCCGTACCCTCCTCCCAGGCCGGAGCTGTGTAGGCAGCAAACCTCACAGCGGCCCGTGGCTGAGACTCCCGGGCAGCACAGCGAGGGGCGCACACAAGGGAGCGTTTGTCCTCTGCCCATCCCCTCCCCACATCTGTCGTGATGTCAAGTCACGTGGCCTTGCTGGCAAACCCTGATGAATATGGGTATTGTCCCCGTGCACGCCCGGCCCAGACTGGGCAAGGGGACAAATGCAGCTTGTCTTGGAGTCAAGTCCCATCCTCCTGGGTCGTCCACTCCATGGGGCCACAGGCTGGACTTGGGGAGGCAGGTCCGCCCCGCCCACACAGGGGCACTGCAGGAGAAGGGGCAGCGCTTTCGGGTCTGGGCTCTGACTTGGGGACCCCAGTGAGAGGTAACACTGCCCCTGTTTCTCCCCGTCTCCTCCTCTCTCCCCACTGGGGCAAGACAGCAAAGGATGAGGTCCCTCCTTTGAGCTCCATCGCAGGGCTGAGTGGGGATGATCACACAGACGTGCTCTCTCTCCGTCCAGATCCTAGCCTGGCCAGGCGACCCTGGCAGAAGGCAGAGGAGTCAGGGTGGCGGCAACAGAGAGCCACTAAAGGAAAACGCATTTCCCACGCAGAGAGAACATTCTCCTAATGGGCCCGTCGGTTAATATTAAATATTCAATCTTGGGCTCAGCAGATGAAGATTTTAGGTCCAAGGGTCTTGGTTTTAAATCTTGCTTGGACAGATGCTAGATCTGGGGTGTCTTGGCTTCACCCTCTCCATCCAGTGGGGGATGAAGATGAGCAATTCCCTGGTGGCTGTTTTTGGGGATTTTGGACGGCAGCCGTCAAGCCATAGGGCGGCTCAGCTATGAGTAGCAACCCCAGAAGCCTTCCGTCCACTGCAGGGTGAGGGCTTCCCCTAGGACAGGCTCCGCCTGGTCTACACCCCGAGCTTGTGAGCAGGGGCTGACGGTGATAAATGACAAAGCATTCCCCTTTATAAAACAAGTGGATGTTAGCTTTCAGTCTGACTCATGGAAAAAGTTATTTGTCACGGAGCCTTCTCTGGGATTTTACTGTATTCACTTGCTTAAGGGCTGTTTGTTCTGCTTTCTTCAGGCTGACATTACAGGCCCAGTCCAAAAAAAAAAAAAAAAAAAAAAAAAAGCTTCTAGTGGAGCAGTAGCGTCTGCCGTGTCCTTTACACAAAAGCCTTCTTTTCCACCTATTGATCGGGGCTCCCGGCCTGGGGAAGGCAGGGGACACGTCAGCCTCCCGTCATCACCTCCATCCCATCTTGCAAAGAGTGCTCCCCACACGTTTGCGTGCAGAACAAACTCTGGCCGAGCCTCTGGCCTCCACTTGCTGAGAACAGCTTACCGTCTCCAAATAAGTCAAGCAGGGGTTCCGAGGAACCCTAAGTCTGCTCCCCGATGGCTCTCTCCCCGTCCCTGTCCATCCCACTGATGGCTGGACCAAGGACTGAAGAAGGGCTGCTGGGCTGGGACCGAGAAGAAGAAGTTCCCCAATTCGTTTGCAGCCTGGGATTATGGATACTGTTGATGGCCTGAATCGCCAGGGCCCAAACTGGAGAGAAGGCCCATATGAGGCTGCCAGCCGTTCTGGATCCGCTAGAGACTGTACTGAACGTTGCAAAGTTGCTTCCCTCGCTTCTCTGCCTGATTATGCATTTGTTCTCTACCTTGAAAGCTGTGGCCCCGCTGGAGAAAAGACACCCCTGGGTCCTTCAGGTTTCCTGAAGGGTCAGCTGCATGGCCAGGCTGGCCTGTGGGTTGCCCTGCAGATGGTCTGTGCCCTAGTGCAAGGGACGGTCACCCCATGATGTCAGGAAGAGCAGCCGGGATGGAGCTGGCACCCTCTGCTGGAAGAGGGGCTGTGGGTCAATGCAAAGGCTGATGTCACAGCCCGAGGGGGAAGGGGACACAGAGAACGAAGCCTCCTTGGCCCTTTGCCCGGCTATGACAATTATTCAGTTGCCCAAAGCACTCAGCGAAGCGCGGGGCCCAGCCAGGCCCAAGTGGTCAGTCGCTGACTGTGTTCTATGTGATGTCACTTGCATCACCCTCCAAGCCCTGGGCTTCTGCCAGCAGAATGAAGTCTTCAAAGCTGAGCCCTTTCCCAGGAAGGGGGTCCAGTGCAGAGGATTTGTATCTGTCTATGAGAGCTCAGCGGGCAGTGGCCACTTGTCCCTCAGTAGGGGTTTTGCTGTGTCTCTTTGGGATGTGCCTTCGGACCAGCTCCTGGCCCCCTCAGGTAGGACCACGGGCCATCAGAAGGACGCCACAATGACCAGGGAACCTGAGTCCTGGGAGATTCCTGGAGGCAGGCCTGGCCCCTCTGGCTGTATGCTTGTCACTCTCCTGCCACCTGCCTGACTTTCCTACCTGTCACCTGCTGGGCTGCTGGTGCCGGGGGCCTGTCTCCCCCAACCACAATTGGGGCAAAGTCAAAAGGCCTAGGGAGGGACTTCCCTGGCGGTCCAGTCAGTGGTTGGTACTCCATGCTTTCACTGCTGAGGGCCCAGGTTCAATCCCTGGTCGGGGAACTAAGAGCCCATAAGCCACGAGGCCAAAAAAATAAAAAAGAGTGAATATATGTATAACTGACTCACTTTGATGTACACCTGAAACTAACACAACATTGTAAATCAACTATACTCCAATAAAAAAAAAAAATACACAGAATGAGCCAGAGTCCTAGATAACAAAACAGAAACTGGTCGTTGGAAGCGACCAGAGGTATGGAGTCAGGCACCCGCAGAGCATGGGGAGGCCGGGGACTCGCTCTAGGACAATGCCACCTGCTTGCACACGCCTGCTCCCAGATCTGCTCTCCCTGCGGAGGGTCCCCAGCTCCCTGTTGTGACGTGACATGGAAAGCTCAAGGCCTGTCCTCAGCCCCTGCCCCTACCCTGCAGTCCCACTGCCCCAGCTCACAGAGTGGCATTCCAGGCCTGCCGAGGCTGCCAAAAACCTCACAAAAGAATGCTGTAGCTAAAACAAGTCAGGGCCCTATGGAAACCTGCTCCCTAAAAACCCTGTGTGTGTAGTTTTCAATGTACTTTTTTTTTTTTTTAAACTTTATTTATTTATTTTTGGCTGCATCGGGTCTTCGTTGCTGCGCACAGGCTTTCTCTAGTTGCGGCGAGTGGGGGCCACTCTTCGTTGCGGTGCGCGGGCTTCTCATTGCGCTGGCTTCTCTTGTTGCGGAGCACAGGGTCTAGGCGCGCGGGCTAGTTGTGGCGTGTGGCTCAGTAGCTGTGGCTCACGGGCTTAGTTGCTCCGCAGCATGTGGGATCTTCCCAGACCAGGGCTCGAACCCGTGTCCCCTGCATTGGCATGTGGATTCTTCACCACTGCGCCACCAGGGAAGAGCGTGTGTGTGTAGTTTTAAAAATAAGTATGCTGTGCTTTTCTTTCCCTTACTTTCTTTCTGACAATTGGGAGACACTCCCTAAAAAACCCCAACTAACAGCACCACCAAAAACAAATGAAGGCAGGGAAACCATCCCCAGACCCAGGCGCCTGCGGGGCCACCAGCTGGAGGCTGGCCCTGGGAGGCGGCCTCGAGGGGGTCATGCATCACTGGCCACCGCGTTCTTCCTGAAGGTCTGGGTGATAGCGCTCTTCAGACTGTTTGCTCCGTCTTTTTTTAAAAATAACTTCTTTGGTGGGTGGAAAGGAAATGACCAAACTTACACTTTGAGCCTGATGACATGACAGCATCCTCCTAAAAATAGGGGGCTGCTTTTGTTTCTTGCAAATGAAGTGTTTTCTATCCCCCAACCAGGCGAGGGGAGAGCCGAGAGGATCTGTGAGCTGACTCAGAAACCAGGGAACTGCCTCAGACAGGCCCCGGCCCTCCCACTCCTGTTAGAGATGCTTACACGGCAATATGCTGGTGAAAGTGACAGAACGATGCTAGAAAAAGATGCCAAAGGACCCGTGTGCAGAAAGAAACTTGCTAAATCGATTTATCTTCAAACTGGAAGCCTTTGCCCTAAAACAAAATCACTTTAGAAAACAGATAAGACTTAACATGCATGGCCTGTGCCCCGGCACAGGGGTCTGAGGGGCTGGTGTCTCTTCTAGTCTCTCGTATTAATCTGAATGTTATCCAGGAGGCAGGTCCTCTGGGTCTCTGAGCCCCTATCTGAACCGTGGGGGAGATGCCCCCTCTCCTTCCCCTGGCTCTGTGGGTCCCCAGGACAAAGTTTTTTAAATTAAAGAAATGAACCAGGTTTCTTAGACATAAAATTCAGAGAGAAGTTCAGAGACAAGAACAGAGGTTCTGAAACCCTCCAGGGTGGCAGCAGCTTTGGCGGAGCTGACTTCGCATCAGAGAATGGTCCCAATGCCAGGCTCGGTCAGCTTGGAAAAAGACACCACATCAGTTAAATGCAAATGCGTGGGCACAACTACACAAACGGCCAGCTGGAAAAGGACCCGACTGGCAATGCAGCTGGAGCAAAAGTCCTCCCCAGCCCAAGTCCTTGGATCAACATGGACTCTCCACAGCTGGAGGGAACAGCAAGGTCCCCCACTCACCTGTGTAGAAGCTGGAGTTATTATTATTCTCTTGCTCGAAGATGCTCTTGGTCTGCGAGTCGAATCGGAGCCATAGTCCGATGGCAAGGACCGCGATCCCGGCAAGCTGCAAGACACACGGGACATCGGCGTGAGCCTGGCTGTCAGGAACAGCGCGGCGCCCTAGCTCAGGTGAGCTGCCCTTGGCCTCTGCCCCTCACAGGGCACCTGGAAGTAGCAGCAGCCAGGTGGGGGTGTGGGAAGGGGATCGAGCCATTTGCTAAAAATACCAGCCAGTTGGGAATAAACAATTATCTACCAGCAGTACGGGGATGGATACCTCGTGGACAACAGAATATTATACAGCCGTGAAAATGAACCAGCCACAGTTTGTGCAATACTACGAGTGCATGTCACGATGGTAATCAGGAGAAGCAAAAAGCACCGGACATGCACAATACAATTCCATGCAGGTGAAAACTCTTGTTTAGGAGGGCATGTATATCATAACAGCAAAAGAAGGAAGTGATGATCATAAAGTCGAGTGAGTGGCGGCCTGTAGGGAGGGCGGGGTTTCTGATGAGGGAACAGCACCAGGGTGGGGGGTGGGAGGCGGGTCTAGGGCACTGGCGATATTCTAGCTTTGACTTGGGTGGTAGTGGCCCGGATATTCACTTCATAATTATCCTTCACACTGATTGTGTTTTCTGCACTCCTCTGTATATATACCAGACAATAAAAAAAAAAAAGAAAAAACATCGCCCAACGCGTAGGTACCTTCCTGGGCTGTGAGGGCAGCTGTGATTCCGGACTAAACCATGCTGCTCAGTGAAACCTACCCACAGCTGGCGCCTCTCTCTTCACACAGGGAAGCCTAACAAGCTGACCCACCCGACTCCAGGCTTAGGTGGACATTTACTTACGGGTGATCCTTGTAAACATTAGACAAGAAATCTCCAGAGGATTGTCCGATCCTATAATTTAGTGAAAATCCCATTTCATAGGTGGGCAAGTTGAGATACTGGACCCTAAAGGGCAGACTCTCCCAGTAAGGAAAGACTGAGGCATCAATCCTGGCCCGTCAGGCACTGCTGAAGTTGATGCCAGGGAGGAGGCCCCCTGCCAAGCCCCGCCAGGCCAGCTGAGCTCCCCTCCCCACTGCTGCTGGCCTGTACCAGGGCTTGCTGGGGTGACTCACAGGCTGTGGGTGGTGGCTGGCTGGATGAGGGTGTGTGGGCTCAGGGCCAATGCCCAGCCCTAGGTTTCGCTGGCCCACCCTCCTCAACAGAGGCACCCTGTGTCAGAACCCTCCTCCTCAGGGAGCTGGGTTCTTTGCCCCAAGGGCCAGGACAGCCTGCAGTATAGACAGGCCTCTTCTCTGTCTCTGCTTCTCTCCTTTTCCCATGACTTTGCAGCGGGTTTGGACGTGCTGGGTGGAGAGTGGAGACAGCAACAGTGGGAGGGGTGACCCAAGACTTCACACTGCAGTAGAGTTAAAACGTTGTCTACAGGGAATTCCCTGGCGGTCCAGTGGTTAGGACTCTGTGCTTCCACTGCAGGGAGGGCCCAGGTTCAATCCTGGTCAGAGAACTAAGATCCCGCATGCTGCCTGGCGCGGCCAAAAAAAAAAAAAAACCCTTGTCTACTCCCGTAGAGGTGTCCACAGTGAGGGTCTGGAATTCCTTAGAGTTCTATCGCTTCAGATCTCTCATCTGGCGAACACGCGTGATGAGCTCGGATGCTCTGGTTCAGTCTGGGTTCTCCTGACTCTCAGGACCTCTTAGAACAAGGGCTCAGCTGGGAAATCTCGGTGCACTGGGGACTGAGACCCAAGACCCTGGTCTAGCTCCCCTGGGGTCTTGGAGAGTTATAAGAAAGGAGGTAGCAGTTCCCCCTTCTCCACCCCCAACACAAGCAGGCCCAATCAGACTCCTGGAGAATGGAAGACGGAGGCCATTGGCCTCTTTGGGGATGTGAAAGCATTAGCCTGAAAAGCCCGAAGGCTGGAGCTTCACACGCACTTGCAGGTAGTCCTAGACTGTGGTTAGCACTGAGCCACAAGCCCTGGCCTCAGTCTCCCCTCTCGCCCTTATCTTGGCGGGGCTGTCGCTGACAGCACCTGGGCCTGAGAGAGCCGTGTCCTTTCACGCACGTCCTTTCTGCTCTAGGCTGCCTGCAGGTATCCAAGGCTTATCCTCCAGTCATTCTCCCTGTGGATAAAGTTACTCATCCACCCCTTACTCTGCTGGAAAAATTCTTAAACGAGTCACCACAAAAGGAACAAAACCAATCCCGTCCAAAAGAACGAAGCTACAAAAGATGATGACAGCTCCGCTCTGCCCAGAAGCTTGTCAGGCCAGGAGCTGGGTCTCTTTGGGAGTGATCCCATGCACAGGTAACAGCACCCAAACGAAACTTCCAGTTTTAGTCTTGAGGATCCTGAGCCAGTCGTTTACCTTTGACCTGGCCCACACGCACAGGTGGCAAGAAGAACACTGTGTGGAGAATAGTGTCCCAGAAGGTCCCACCCCGGCCAAGGACAAGGCCAGATACAGGAGAGGAGTCCAGGGTCCTGCCACATCTGGACACCATCCCAGACCTAACATCAGGAGGAAGGAAAAGTGGCTGGCTCTGCAGAAGTGGAAAAAGCATGGGACTTCCCTGGTGGTCCAGTGGTTAAGACTCTGTGCTACCACTGCAGGGGGCGCAAGTTCGATCCCTGGTTGGGGAACCCACATGCCACGTGGTGCGGCCAAAAAAAAAGAAGTGGAAAAAGCAGTAATACATCTCAGTTTCTTATGCCTAAAAACTCACCATGAGTGAGGAGGAAGGTTCAAGAAACCCAGGAGGAAGGGAGGACAGGGGCGGGACTGGGAGGCTCGGTTCACCAAAATCACAGAGAAATGAGCACTGCTGCCCGTTTTGTTTGAATTACTGAGCTAACTGGCCTGAAGGGATGCTGCCAACAGCTGCCCCGTTTTCTGTAACGCTATTGGAAAAACTGCTTCAGCTGGCTGGAGGTCACAGGGCCATGACACCACTTAACAGTGGCCTTCCCGGGTGTGCAGGCAGTGCTATCTGCGGAGCTCAGAGCACTTCCCAGGAGGGCACACTTTTCGGTGTGCAGAAAGGGGTCCCCCAGCACCCCACCTGGCTCTCGTCCCCAGCTACTTGAGTCCTAGGAGAAACCAAACAGGAATGACCAGCAAGCAGCAAAAAGAGCTTCAACCTTTAAAAAAGGTGCCACCGCAATGTTCAAAGCAGCACTATTCACAATAGCCAAGACACGGAAGCAACCCGAGTGTCCATCGACAGAGGAATGGATAAAGAAGGTGTGGTACATATATACAGTGGAATACTACTCAGCCATAAAAAAGAACGAAATAATGCCATTTGCACCAACATGGATGGACCTAGAGATGCTCATACTAGGTGAAGTAAGAAAGAGAAAGACAAATACCATATGATATCACTTATATGTGGAATCTAAAATATGACACAAGTGAACTTATTTACGAAACACAAACAGACACACAGACATAGAAAACCAAAGGGGAAAGGGGATGGGGGAGGGATAAATTAGGAGTTTGGAACTAGTAGATACAAACTACTATATATAAAATAGATAAACGACAAGGTCCTACTGCATAGAACAGGGAACTATATTCAATATCCTGTAATAAACCATGATGGAAAAGAATATGAAAAAGAATATCTATATATGTATAACTAAATCACTTCGCTGTACACCAGAAACTAACACAACATTGTAAATCAACTACACTCCAATTAAAAAGGGTGCCAGAAAGTTATTGAGGGACTCCATAAAATAAGGAAATAGGGGTCTGGGGGACCAAGAAGTTGACCGTTTCCTCCAGGGTTAATGAACAGTACGTGGCAGGAATGTCAGCCACACAGAGGCCTCGGCTGCAGCCCGCCTCTTACCCATCATGGCAGGACTAGAGTGCGCAGGCCGAGGGTGCTCAGACAATTCCCGGCTCATGGGGTCCCTGAAAGAGGGCAGCGACCTGCCCACCATCACCAACCGGTCTGGTGGGGACAGAAGCAGAAGGTACAGCCCCTCCACTCCCAGCCCCAGGCTCTGCCCAGTTGGCCTGGTTACCGCTTTCCAACAAAAGCCAAAGGGACACATTCCGCCTTCAGGCCAGAAAAGGTCCCACCCATTTGATATCGCAGGGAAAAAGAACAGTTTTCCCCAACGTTTTATTGGAGATTTCTTTATTTCCTCACACACGCTCAGTTTCTTCTTAGAAGATGGGCCAGGAGAAAAACACGAGCCAAAACCTAACCTGCGGACATTCTATAAAATACTTGACCAGAATGTCTCAAAACTGTCAGGATCATGAAAAATGAGGACAGACAGAAACTGTCACAGGCCAGAGGAGACGGAGGAGACAGGACACTCGTCATGTGGTATTGTGGGTGGGATCCTGGAACAGAAAGGGGACTGGGCTGGAAAACCAAGTGAAATCCGAGTAAGTCTAGCTTAGCTAAGAGTAACGTACCAATGCTGGTTTGAGCTGTGACAAATGTGCCCAGGGAATATAAGCTGTGAACAAGAGGGGAGACGGGGAGGAGTACAAGGGGACTCTCTGTAGTATCTCTGCAACTTTTCTGTACCTCTAAATCTGTTCTAAAACTCTGTGTGTATGCGTGTATGTGTGTAGTGTGTGTGTGTATGGTGGGGCCTCTCCTTCAAAGCTTCCTGTCTCCTTCAAGAACCTGCTCCATTGGGCTTCTCTGGTGGTGCAGTGGTTGAGAGTCCGCCTGCCGATGCAGGGGACACGGGTTCGTGCCCCGGTCTGGGAAGATCCCACATGCCACGGAGCGGCTGGGCCCGTGGGCTGTGGCCGCTGAGCCTGCGCGTCCGGAGCCTGTGCTCTGCAACGGGAGAGGCCACAACAGTGAGAGGCCTGTGTACCGCAAAAAAAAAAAAAAAAAAAAAAAAGAACCTGCTCCATTAATCCACCTCTTTCCTGCCTCTGCTTCACTTTTTAAAAAAAATTTAATTTATTTTATACAGCAGGCTCTTATTAGTTATCTGTTTTATACATATTAGTGTATATATGTCAATCCCAATCTCCCAATTCATCCCACCACCCCGCCACTTTCCCCCCTTGGTGTCCATATGTTTGTTCTCTACATCTGTGTCTCTATTGCTGCCCTGTAAACCGGTTCATCTGTACCATTTTTCTAGGCTCCACATATATGCGTTAATATACGATATTTGTTTTTCTCTTTCTGACTGACTTCTGCCAACACACATGGGCAGGTCTGTCTATCCTAAAAAAAACCCAGAAAACAAACCGTCTCCTCCTCCAACTGCACTGCTCCTCCTGGCTGCTCTACGCTTTAAACCCCGAGCCTGTAGCTAAACCACCTCCAAGTCCTCACTCAGTAAGGAGTCCCCGTGGGGCCCCCTGCCCTTCATGTAGGACAGTGGCCATTCCTCTGAAAGGCTCAGACGGCTTGGGCTGTCACCGAGTGTTAAGGCTTCTACTCCATCCTTGCACTTCTGGATCTCTAAGCAGTAACAACATTGAACCCTGCTTCCTTCTCCCCTGCTCCTTAGATGGAATCCCTCAAAGTTTCCCAAATAAGTCTCGTAAATCCCGCCTCAGCTGGAGGGAGCCCCTCCTCCTGGAAGGCTGTCCAGACCACCTAGGCCAGCTGCTTCCCCACCAAGAAGTCCTCAGCTTCCTCCCCAGGAAATGTGAGCCCCACTCCGCAGGGGTCCTCCCCAGCATCCTCGCTCCCTCCCTTCCTGTTTACATTCTCCTGGAGGGCAGGATGAGTTCTTGGTCATTTCAGTAGCTCCCCTGCACCCCATCCATACTTGGGACCAAACAGTCATTAGTAAATCATTATTCAATAAGTGAAGGATGACTTCAGTGAAAGAGAAGCTCTGAAGCCCATCAGAATTTCCTCTCCTGGGTCCTCTCACCTTGGACAAGCCTCCTTTCCCACCGGCTTGTCATCCAGACCCATCTTCCAACATCTCCCAACAAGGGTCAGAAACTACAAAGAACAACTACTTGCCCAGAATAAATACTGAGAAAGAGCCATGAGGGTATGTGATGAATGTCACAGTGAGATTCAGGGGCACGTCCACATCAAGTCTTTTGGAAAATGAGGGTTTATAAAAAGTCCATGCCCTGCTGTGCTCACCGCCCACCGAAGTCCAGTTAGACACTCCAATCCTTTTTTTTTTAAATGCATTCATTTTTTATTTAATAATACTTGATTAAAGATGACTAGATATAATTAAATAAAGTAAACCTTTAACATACATAGCTTTGGATATCATTATACTTTTAATAGCAATATTCAAGTGGTGATGGGTGTTTAATTCTTTCACTCTAAAATATATGTGACCGGACTCCCCTGGTGGTCCAGTGGCTAAGACTCTGTGCTTCCAATGCCCGGGGGCCTGGGTTTGATCCCTGGTAGGGCACTAGGTCCCACAGGCCGCAAGTAAAGATCCCCATGCCGCAACGAAGATCCCGCGTGCCGCAACTAAGACCCCACGAAGCCAAATAAATAAATATTAAAAAAATATATATATATGTGACGTTTTAGATGTCTGGTGATAGGTGTTGAATTCATCACTCTAGAATATCTGTGAATTTATGATTTTGAAGTTTTTCTGGATGACAGATGTTTCAGAATTGGGTGAAAGTCTCAGAAAAAGTCCAAAAAGCATCGCTATAATTTTCCATACAACTTCTAGAGTTCACAGACACTCTGAAACCATTCATAAAACCTGGAGGGTATGGATTCCACATTGTGAGTATTTGGATAGACCCTCCAATCCTTGAGGAGCACACAGGTAATCCGGTCACCTGGGGTGGATGCCAGCTTCAGGAGGCGTGAAAGCCCAGCCCCACCCCAGGCGGGCCCAGCTTCCCGTCCTGTCCTCTCCTCTCCCCTGGCTGAAAGCACAACACGAACAAGGCTCCCTCCCACGCAGAGATGGGTATTTCAGTGAGTCACACCAGACCCATAGGCACAGGCCTAGAAATCTTACACTACAACACACACCCCGAGTTAAAGGAAAGGTCTCCAATTCCAAGGGGCGAATTGAAAACAAATCCTAAGTGCAGTGTTGCTTAGGGGCACCTGGCTTCTCTGGACCCCCTGCTGAGTTTGCAAAGCCAATTCCAGCTGGAGCCCAGAGGAATGCCGTACCACCCGAAACGCCTGAAGCAAGCGTGCAGAAAGGTGGGAGGTGACGAGGTGACACAGAGGAAAAGGGCAACCGGCTGACCGCAGAGGTTTCAGTGTGTGTGTGTGTGTGTGTGTGTGTGTGTCTGTCTGTCTGTCTGTGTGCGTGTATGTGTCGCCTTGCATCCCATCCCTCAGGTGGAAGGAACCATGTCTCTCCGTGGGGGAAACCCCACTTCAAAGAAAAATCTTCCCAAGGCAAACACATTGGGTGGTCTTGGCTTGGGCCTCTTTCCTCTCGGTCCCCTCTGTCTTCTGTAATATGACCTGACGGGTCACACATTTTTTAAAAGGACAAAATACTCATGGACACTTTCTCCATCCAGCTGTCTTGGCCCAGGAAGTGCAGGGCAGATCATTCTCCACATCCAGTTTCCTTTGAGGCTGACCTCAGACTGCAGTGGTCCCATCTGCCACTTTGGAAGCGGCTAGAGGTGGGCGGTGGTGACAGGAGGGGGTCGGGGGAGAAGGCAGTGCTTTCTTTCCTATGTCCCATCGTCCTTCTGTGAAGCCTTGGCTATTTGGTGACTTTGGTCAAAGGGATGCAGCAGACATTTTAGTAAGGGACAGGTGGCATGACAGAACAGTGGGCAAGAAGCAGGGGGCCCTAGCTCTGTCATTTGCACACCGGAGCCAGCCACGGGGTGATGTGAGAATCACCTGGCAGAGTTCTAAACACGTATCCGCCGCCACTCCATCCCACGGCACGCGAGCGCTCCCAGGAGAACGCACATCTCTGCTGAGAATAGCTGCATGTGTGGACAGTGGCGGGGCCTCTGGGGCTAATTCCAGCGCTGCTGCCTGGGAGCTGTGTGGCACTAAGCACTCTCCGTAGCTTCTCTGAACCTCAGAGTTACCACCTGTAAAAAAAGAGTTTGATACTTTCCTGCCTTTGACCCAGGAGGTTGAAGGGGAAGATTAACGTGTAAAACACTCTGACGACCGTGAGTGCTAGAGACAGCCAGATTCTGTGGGGAATATAATGATGACAATGATAATAAGTAAACCTTGCGAACGACACGAAGACAAAAGTGGGGATATTCACGGCTCCTGGCGGCCTCAGCTGTGTGTCCTCCTCTGATCTGAGGAGGCGGCTGGGTGGGCACAGGGCGATTGAGGACAGTGGGGGTCTGTCTTCTGTGGGTCTGTGTGAGTGCGGTGTGCTGGAGGAGATGCCTCCAGAGCTCCGCTAGGACCAGCCGGGATGCGGCGAGAGAAGTGGGGCGGGGAGGGTAAGGGACACGGCTGGCCGAGAGTGGAGGCCTCTGTCCTTCCTGGGATCCCAGGCTGCTTCCGTGAGCGAATTCACGCTGCAGGAAGCAGTTACTGAAGGAGCAGATCACAGAGAGGGAGGGGATTTGACCTCTTTACTTCCTTCCTTCGGTAAGATCCGTATCAGCCCTGGATTTTTTTGTTAACATACTGGGCTTGGGAGACCTCAGCTTAGCTGCCCCTGGCCACCCAGGAAGTCACAGAGGCTGAACCCTGAGGATGTAAGCTGCCTCACCACTCACGCCTGATGGAGCCTCGAGAGTGCAGATAAGGGCCTCTGTGTTCACATGGCCTTTAGAAACAAGTCGGGCCACCTAGACCTGTGGGCTCCAGCCTCACCCATCTCCATGGCAACCCTGGCTCAGCACAGAGGGCCAAGCCTGATGGGCTGATTCACCGTCAGGAGCCCGGGCCAGGCACTGCTGGCAAGAGCAAACAGGAGCCGGCTCCCCAACGCCTCTCTCACCCTCTCCCGGCACCCTCCTCCCCGGAGCTGCTGTCTCTGGAAGGATGAAGCACTTGGGCAGGAGCAGAGGTCTTGGAGTCCTGCCCTCTCCAGGCCCGCCGCACAGGATAACAACAGCTAAAACCAAACTCCACGCTCATCAGGAAAAAACTGCCATGACTTGCTTTCCTTAAGGATCACGAGTAAACTGTTAGGGACTTCCCCGGTGGCGGAGTGGTTAAGACTCCGTGCTCCCAATGCAGGGGGCCGAGGTGGGGGGGGGGGTTCGATCCATGGTCAGGGAACTACAACCCCCATGCATGCCACAACTAAGGAGCCCGCCTGCAGCAACTAAGGACCTGCCTGCCACAACTAAGGAGCCCACGTGCCGCAACTAAGGAGCCGGCAGACCGCAACTAAGGACCCTGCGAGCCACAACTAAGGAGCCTACCTGCCGCAACCAAATAAACAAAATTAAATAAATATTAAAAAAAAAAGTAAACTGTTCGTTCATGGCAGAACTGAAAGATGCCAACCAGGGCATATTACTAACATCAGTTTTATTAGAGATGAACGGCAAAGCCCCAGAGATCACAGTCCTGAAGAACAACTGTCCCCCACCTTCCCCGTGAGGATGATCATTTTGGGGGCCGTCTCATCCCCTTGGGGCTTCTCCTGGCCTGCACATCTACAGAAGCCTGCACCCTCAAAGGCCACTGGGAGACTGCTTTCCAGGCCAGTGGTTCTCAACACGTGGTCCCCAGACCAGCGGTAGTGGCAGCAGCATCAGCTGGGAACTTGTCGGACGTGCAGACTTGTTGTCCCCGTCCTGGACTTATTCGATTAGAAACCCAAGTGAGGTGAGGCCCAGTGATCCGTGTCGTTGCTGTTGTTTTTTTTTTTTGGCCGCGCTGCGTGGCACGTGGGATCCTAGTTCTCCGACCAGGGATCAAACCCGAGCCCACCGCAGTGGAAGCATGGAGTCTTAACCACTGGACTGCCAGGGAAGTCCCAGCAATCTATGTTTTAACAAGCGCCCCCAGATGATTCTGCTGCCCACTCAGGTTTCAGAACCACTGCTCTAAGGCTTTCATTTGAACACTGAACAATTGGAGGAATGGAAAAGCTCTTTCTGGGGGTTCTGAACCCAGAGACCAGCTTTTGAAACGCCAGTGCCAAAGGGCACGAAGCTACGGAGCGGGGATGTGAGCCTCCCCTGGGTGCAGGGCTCCTGCTGGCACTGGAAAGCCAGGGAGGGGGACTGGGGCTGAGGACCACCTTGACTGCTGAATGGTGACAGATAAGGGGGAGGATACAGGACACGTAAGCAGGAAGGAAGCAAGAGGTAAGAAAGACAGATACTGGCTAGACAACACCCTCTTGAACCCACTGAGTGGGGAAGTCACAGTAAACGCTCAAGTCGGAACTTGCATTTGGCTTCTCCATGTGCCTCCAGCCACAGACTCACCTGGTGAACCCTCCTACCCCAGACGCCAAAATGACTCAGGCAGCCCCTGCAGCAGGGCGCTCTTGGCAAAAACTTCCCCAATTTCTGCAGCCTACGTTCTCCCCAGGACAGGCTGCCGTTGTGTATGGAACTGGACTCTTCCTCAAATCACCCCAAATTCTAGGAAAACAACATTAAAAAAAAAAGAAAGAACACATGCAGAGGCTGATGGTCAATGACCTGGTAGGTTTATCTAGAGTTACTGTTGATTTGACTGTGGCAGGCTTTTGTCCATTAGTAACTCCTCCAGAGGCTAGGGAAAGGAAAATAAATAATATAATAACAGTAGCAGTCACTCTTCATGAGCACTCACTCGTGTCCTCCATCGCAGGAGGTGATTTAAGTATACTATCTCATTTAATCCGCTCGTCACACTTATTTTATAGGTGAAACAGAGAGGTTAAGCAACTCGCTCAAAAAGACACAGCCAGCAAGAGGCAGAGCTGACTCTGAACCAGATCCATGCAGCCAGCAGCTCAGAGCCGCACTCTTCTCAATACTGTGCTCCCTCCCTGCCAGCTGGTGAACTGGAAGAATGGGAACCCCCAAGAAATTTTCTGTGGGGGGACAAGAGTCTGGTCTGGACACCGTGAATTTGGCAGGATGCTCTGACCTAAACCTTATCCTGCCTGGTAGCTAGATGAGTCCAATTTAGGGCACCAATGCCAGCCAAGGCCAGGGCCAAGGGAGGGAAGGACCACGGACTCATCCTTTGGGTCCGTTCTCTCTCTCCCCTCCCCCCCTCCCTCTGGTGAGCATGGGACAGGTGGTGGCCTCAAGCCCACCCTCAGAGGGTCCCAGGGGAAATGAACCCTTCAGGGCCAGTTCTATCTTCCTTTCTTTGCTTCCCAAGGTGTCCACACAGAAGCAATGGTGCCTTTGGCTCTGTCCCCTCTGGGACCTGGCTTCAAGGTGTCAAAAAGCTCTCCATAAGAGGAATCCAGCCCTTTTGGGAAGCAGAAGGCGAGCGTTGAAGGAGAGGTGCTGAGGCCGCCCCTCTTGGGCAGATTCCACAAGAGAGGTCCCTGTCAACTGGGTATGCTTATGGGCCACTCCAAGCAAAGCCCCAAACTGGTCCCTCCCTCCCTCACCTTTCCCAAACCAGGGGAATCTCTGAAATGGGCGTTTTGTAGACAGATGAAAAGATAAGTCGTCTATTTCACCTCCTGAAAGAGAGGAAGCCTAGTGGTAAAACTTCAGCTTTGAGCAATGCCCTCAGTGATGCGGCTTCGCAGAGCTGAAGCAATAAGATGGGGACGAATGTGAGTGCTTAGGACAACTTCAACCTCTGAAAAGTTCTAAGGAGAGGTAGCTCCTTACGTAATACTAACTAGACCACAGCTGTAGAAGCTGACAGCTGAGCTCTTGCTATGAGCCAGGTTCCATGATAATAACTTGACATTGAATATCCCGTACTTGCTCCCAATGGCCTTGTATTATTGTATGCAGGTGGCATGACTACCCTCATTACCCACGTTAGGAAAGTGAGGCCTAAGGAGAGGCACCAACTGGCCGCCTCCCCCCAGGAATCTACATTTCCAACAATTCAACCCCTCCTTCCCCCAATAATCCCCCTGGGTCATAACGCCCCCTGCTGCTCTGTGTTACTCTTTTACACAATGCAGCACCTTGAGGCGGGGAGGTCCCAACAGCAACAAAAACAAAATCCAACCATCACCACCCCCTTCTCCCAAGCCAGGACCTCAGGGAGGCGGACTTCTGCTATTCAGTGCCCTAAACGCCGAGAAGATTGTGGTACCTACCCCACCGCCTAGATAATTCAACATTAAAAAATAATAATAATAAAAATTGTAGGATAAGTCTAAAGAATTAACTTTCCCCAGGTTCCTGAGCACAGGCTCAGCCTGTCTGTGGACCTCCTGGGAGGACGCGCGGTGGTGGCTCAACAGCTACAGCCTGTGGGTGCCACCATTTTGCTCTGCTGGCCTCTTTTGGGCAACTGTGTTCAGCTTGCTAACAGGGGAACATTCCCTGGAAGCACATAGTGAGAGATCTCCCAGGGAGAAGAGGAATATTGGGAGACTAGAGTCCTCCTGTCAGGCCCTGCTGCCCCTTCTGAATCTGAGGATGCTGGTGGGACTGCCTTACACTCTTCGAGGTAGTTCCGATCATCCCAGCTTGAGATGACGAAACAGGCTCAGAGAGGTCAAGTAACTTGCCCATGGTCACACAGCAGGTATGCAGTGACTCAGCTGACAGTTCTCTCCCTCCGTCACATGCACAGCATGTGCCAGGCAGAGGTTGGTTACTTGACGTCCTGTCTCATCCCTGGTGGAAGGGAGGTAGCTGTGTCCCCTCTCTGGGGTGTGGCAGAGGATGAAAGACCTTGTAAACTTCTTCTCAGCACACCTTTATGGAAATTAGGCAGTGACCTGGTCTGAACAAGTTCAAGACTTGAGAAATCCTCCCTCCTGAGGACTGAGCCAGCATCATTTAAAAACCAGAGCCCTGAGTGGGACTTCCCTGGCGGTCCAGTGGTTAGGACTCTGCGCTTCCAATGCAGGGGGCTCGGGTTCCATCCCTGGTCGGGGAACTAAGATCCTGCATGTCTCGATGCGTGGCCAAAAAAGAAAACCAGAGCCCTTATTCTGCCTAAGAGGAGAAAAGTTTTAGCTAATACAAGGTGCCAGTGTTAAGTCACTTGGGGCTGAGGGATTGGGAGGGAGGCCTCTGCCCAAGGTAACCTCCTTCCAAACAAGAAGTTTCAAGTTTCCACTGCCTGCTGGCCAGACGTGTAGCAGACGTCAGCCAGCCCATAAATGCATTTTCTGCTGAAAGTAGCCATTCTGATCTCAACCAAAATCATCTGATGTGGGGGATTGTTTTGGGGCTGTTTTGCTTTAAATTCCAGAATACCACTGTGTTTTCCATTGTGTTTGCCTAACTAAGATGCCTGGTGATTGCACGCGTGCACACACACACACACACACACACACACACACACACACACACACACACACTCTTGCTGATACACTTCAGCCACACAGACCAGCTAGCTCTCATTCCATCCATGGAACCTGTTACCACTTGCTCGCGTGACCCTGAGTGGTGGGAGATACCCCTTGCCCTATTCCTCTGCCACAATCCCCTCTTCATTTTAGTCTCAATGATTAAACAGTAAGCCCTCCACTGTCTGCTGTGTCCCCTGCCTCACCCGAAGCACTTCACTTGAATCATTTAATTTTCTCAACAGACCCACCAGGTAGGTAATATTAACTTGTTTTCGAGATGAGAAGTTTCAGGCACAGAAGTTCAGGAGCTCATCTTGAGATCACATGGCAAAGAGGTGCCTGAGTTACAACCTGGACCCAGAACAATCTGACTGCAAAGCCCAAATTCTCAATCATTTTGCTAAGCTCAAAGGTCTTTTTGATCCATTTTGTTAATTTCAGGGCCAGAATTTTTCACTTTTATCCTTTCTCCTTCCTGGTCACAGCTGATTCTATTTCAAAAGTGGCGTCTTCGATCCGTAAAGGCCCCAAGAGAGCCCACATGTAAGAGCAGAAGGCCTATCTTCTCACGACAGGAAGGTACCTGCCTTGGCCACCTGGCCTGCAGGTGCCATCGGAGTCTGGCGTCTCTCTGGGGGAGCCTGATGGACAGAGTCTAGAGAGAGAGCCTGGGACTCCTCTTGCTGGCCTCTGGCTGGAGAGCTCTGGGCACGTTCTTGCTGGCCAGCCAGAAGTGAGTGTGGCCACAGCCCTGCTCCGGGAAACAGACTCTCCAGAGTAAGCTGGTACGTTCCCTTCCCCTCCCAACTGCGCCACCTCTGTAAGCCTGGCAAGTGCAGACACCGCTGCAGCTGCCCATTGGCCACTGTCCTTGTATCCCTATAGGAATGGCCTGAAGCCTTTGCCCGCCCCTTACAGCACCATCCTGCCAGCAGAGGATAAAGGGAATGAGAGGGCATCACTGCAGGCCTGTCTTATAGCCCTGGGCATGGGGCCCTGAGAGGCATGAGGATCACACCAGCTCCCCATTCTAAGGGTTCCTCCCCAGCTCTGGAAGAGAATGTAATTTCTAGTTGAAATGAGTTTTCTGATCTCTTAAGGGTTATCTATCTGTCTTGGGGAGCCAGGGCTATAATTTGATTGAAGAGGGGAAAAGTAGAGTGTGGGATGACTTCCCCAGGCTTGTAGAAAGGAGGCTTTAAAAAGTTTGAGCATAGGGACGACTTCCCCAGTGGCACAGTGGTTAAGAATCCGCCTACCAGTGCAGGGGACACAGGTTCGAGCCCTCGTCCAGGAAGATCCCACATGCCACGGAGCAACTAAGTCTGTATGCTGCAACTATGGAGTCTGAGCTCTAGAGCCTGTGAGCCACAACTACTGAGTCTGAGTGCCACAACTACTGAAGCCCACACAACAAGAGAAACCACTGCAATGAGAAGACTGCGCACTGCAACGAAGACCCAACACAGCCAAAAATAAATAAATAAATTTATTAAAAAAATTTTTTTTTTGAGCATAGGGATTCCCCTGGTGGTCCAGTGGTTAGGACTTCGTGTTTGGTCCCTGCTTGGGGAACTAAGATCCCGCAAGCTGCCCAGTGTGGCTAAAAAGACAAAAAAAAGTCTGAGCATAATAGTAACAGGTTGAAATCCATGGCCCCACATCACAAGAAGGCGCCTATAGTGCATCAGGGTGAGCAGGAGGAAGAGTCTTTACGGGGGACGAGTTTCCTGTCCCTGCAGGACACATTCTGCTGAGGGTGGCTTCCCACACAACAGAGGCGGGCATGGACGTGAGGGGTGCATGCAAACTGCTACACTGCAATTGTTCATCTAGATGGGAAGAGGCGTTTTTGGTTCGGATTTGTAAATAACTTAGTCTTAGTCCATTAAGGCTGCTGTAACAAAGCACTGTGGACAGGGTAAAAGTCCAAGATCAAGGCACCAGCAGACTTGGCATCTGGTTTGGACTCACTTCCTGGTTCATAGAGGGTTATCTTCTCACTAGAATCTCACATGGTTGAAGGGAGACGGGAACTCTGGGGCCTCTTCTTCTTTTTTTTAAAAATAAATTTATTTATTTAATTTATTTATTTTTGACTGTCTAGAGAGAGAGCCTGGGACTCCTCTTGGGTCTTCGTTGCTGTGCGCAGGCTTCCTCTGGTTGCGGCCAGTGGGGGCTACTCTTCGTTGTGGTGCACGGGCGTCTCATTGCAGTGGCTTCCCTTTGTTGCAGAACAGAGACTCTAGGCACACGGGCTTCAGTAGTTGCGACACGCGGGCTTCAGTACTTGCAGCACGTGGGCTCAGTAGTTGTGGCTCATGGGCTCTAGAGCTCAGGCTCAGTAGTCGTGGCGCATGGGCTTAGTTGCTCCGCAGCATGTGGGATCTTCCCGGACCAGGGCTCGAACCCATGTCCCCTGCATTGGGAGGAGGATTTTTTTTTTTTTTTTTTTCAGTGATACACGGGCCTCTCACTGTTGTGGCCTCTCCCACTGCGGAGCACAGGCTCCGGACGCGCAGGCTCAGTGGCCATGGCTCACGGGCCTAGCCGCTCCGTGGCATGTGGGATCTTCCCGGACCGGGTCACGAACCCGTGTCCCCTGCATTGGCAGGCGGACTCTCAACCACTGCGCCACCAGGGGAGCCCGGGAGGCAGATTCTTAACCACTGCGTCACCATAGAGGTCCCGCCTCTTCTTATAAGGGCACTAATTCCATTCATGAGGGCCCCATCCTCATGACCTAATCACCCCCAACAGCCTCGACTCCAGATAAAACTGCATTGGACTTTAGGATTTAACATATGAATTTGGAGAGGCGCAAACAGTCTATATAGCAAACTATCTTTTAAACTAAACTTCCCAAAGAAGACATACAGATGGCCAACGGGCACATGAAAAGATGCTCAACATCACTAAACATCAGGGAAATGCAAATCAAAACCACAATCAGATATCATGTTATACCTGTCACAATAGCTATTATCTAAAGGACAACAAATAACAAGTGTTGATGATGATGTGGAGAAGGGAACCTTGTGCAGTCTTGGTGGAAATGTAAATTTGTGCACCCAGCATGGAAAAGAGTATGGCAGTTTCCCAAAAGATTAAAAATAGAACTACCACATGATGCAGCAATTTCACTTCTTGTTACGTATCCAAAGAACATGAAAACACTAATTCGAAAAGATACATGCACCCCTATGTTCACTGCAGCCCTATTTACAATAGCCAAGACATGGAAACAACCTAAATGTCCATCCATAGATAAATGTATAAAGAAGACATGGTACATAGATACACTAGAATATTATTCAGCCATAAAAAAAGAAAGAAATCACACCATTTGTGACAACATGGATGGACCTGGAGGGTATTATGCTAAATGAAATCCGGAAGACAAAACAAATGAACAAACCAAACCAAACCAAACCCACAGACACAGAGAACAGATTGGTGGTTGCCTGAGGGAAGGAAGGCTGGGGAGGTGGGTAAAACGGGCGGAAGGGGATCCAGAGGTACAAATTTTCAGTTATAAAATAAGTAAGTCAAGGGGATGTGATGTACAGCAAGGTAACTATAGTCAGCGATATTGTTCTGCAGATTTGAAAGCTGCTCTCATCTCAAGAAAAAAAAATTCTGTAACTTTGTATGGTGACAGATGGTAAGTAGGCTTACCCTGGCTATCATTTTGCAACGTGTATGAATGTCAAATCATTACGTTGTACACTGGAATCTAAAGGAATGTTGTATGTCAATCATACTTCAATTAAAACACACACATGCTGTAGAGCAGAAATTAAACACAACATTGTAAATCAACTATACCTCAATAAAATTAAAACACACACAACACCCCAAACTTGAAAAGCAATGAATTCGCAACTGTGTATGATTTTGCTGATCTTTCATTTAAAGATTCAATAAATCAACCTTATCATTTGCTACTGATTCAATCAGTGTAAGTTTAAAGATAAATTAAAACTAAAATGCTATAGAAATGTGTTTTGAATTCACTAAAACGGTCTAATTTACTTTATGATATTTTTAACCCCCAGTCAAGGATTTTCTCCTACGATCCACGTGTGGTGTTGTTTCTGCCCTTGGACACTGACATGCAGCTCAGACTGGGAGGAAAAGGGGCCTCCTCTAAGCAGTTTGGAGGCAGGGGCTTGGTAGGAGTCATGGCTCCCATCTGCCTGGGTCTGAGAGAGGTGGATACTGGGACCTTGAGAGTGTAGCGGGTAGGCTGTGGAGGGTGACTTCCCTAAACACAGCCAGGGACACCGTTTCTGCTCCCTTGCACAATGCGTGGCAAGAGGATTGAGCAAAAGGACTGACTGACTTTCTCCACGTCAACAGTCCACACACCTCTCTGCCCAGGGATCTTCCCTGGGATCAAACAGATCTGGCCCCTCTCAGGCAAGTCAGTGGGCTTCGTCCTCCCTGCTACGTAGCCAGGCTGTACATCACAACTCAGAGGTCTGCGTCTCCAGAGACCCCCGGGGGGCGCATCTCCCTTTCCAAAGTCCTCAGGGGCAAGGCCAGAGAAGGCCAGCCGAGCCTTCTAGTTTCCATTTGTGGGAAAGACAGGACCCTGCTCTTTCCCAGCAAAGACAAATCGCCCAAGCTCCAGGACTAGGAATACAGAACACTCGTTGAATTAATCTCGAGTCCAAGCCACTCCTTGGGCCAGGATCAAGCTGACAGTCAGAGCAAGGATGGGTGGGGAGGCCAGAGCTCCAGTCAGGGCTGCCCTTGATCCTTGGGGAACTTAGGGACTCTCTAATGCCTTCCTCAAAGTCCCCACAGCTCCTCTGTGCAGTCCTGGAGAGCAGTGAGGCAACCCACACCTCATGGCAGAAACGTGGGATTCCGGACAGAGCAGGGGTTGCCTGGAAACCAATATGCGGTGTTTGATATGGGGAGGTTCATGGGTCTCTGGAGAAAAAAGCAAAAAAACTGGGGACTGTGTGTTTCTGGAGGCAGGTCCCATTGATTTCATGGGATTCCCCCAAAATGTTCGGACCTGCCAGTCGAGGATGACAGCAAGCAGTACTTAAAAGCTATCCAGGGACTTCCCTGGTGGCGCAGTGGCTGGGAATCCTCCTGCCAATGCAGGGGACATGGGTTCGAACTCTGGTCCGGGAGGATCCCACATGCCGTGGGGCAACTAAGCCTGTGTGCCACAACTACTGAGCCTGCGCTCTAGAGCCTGCGAGCCACAACTACGGAGCCCATGTGCCACAACTACTTAAGCCCGTGTGCCTAGAGCCTGTGCTCCGCAAGAGGAGAAGCCACCGCAATGAAGACTAGCCCCGGCTTGCTGCAACTAGAGAAAGCCCACGCATCAACGAAGACCCAACGCAGCCCAAAATAAGTAAATAAAAAATAAATAAATTTATTAAACAAAAAACCAAACAAAAAACTATCCAGAACTAAGTATTTCTTTGGTGGAGGGGAGGAATTACTGGATGGATGTAATTAAAATAAAATTATCTCATCTGGAGACAGGACGCTGCTTTCCACAGCTGCCTGCCATCACTTGACGGAAAATGCAAATGTCCCTGGACCGGCATTACTTTTTCCACGGAATGAAACAGGCAAGTGATCTGCAGTCAGACTTTAAAAACATAAATTAAAAAAATATATATCGTTTAGATTAGCGCTTTTGGTCTCCTTAATTCCCTCAGTTGCAAATTATCTCTGGATGAACCTGGGTTCGACAGGCTCTTCCCCAGATTGTCAAACCCCAAAACCATGAAGTCATTGCTCTTCTGTAAGTAAGAGGGAAAGACGGTTTCTGCAAGCCTTTGGTTGAAAAGACCTGAGGCGGTTCCAAATAAAGTTCCCCTGACCCCGCCCCAGGAGGGAGGCAGGAACGCGGCACAAAAACATGAAGATTCCTGAAACTTTTTCTTCACGCTCCTCTCCCCAGACTCTCCAGAACATGCAGCCACCAAGGAGGCAACAGGACCACAAAAGCCACCGTAACCCGTGACGTCGGGTCCCTCACCCTCACAGCCAGGCACACCCAAGAAAGACGGTCAAGGCTTGTGCTCTTTGGCAGAAAAGGTGCTTTTGTTAAGTCCCAGGCGTATTATTAAGTCCCAAACGGTGCAACCAATCCCCCAAACCGTGCCTCCTTGTAAAATGGAATCGAACAGGAAAACAGACAAATCGAACACGGACACACAGCTCTGTGTGTTAACAGTGAAGATTTGCATCTGACACAAAAGGAAGATGTGAGAACGGTGATGTGTGAGGTCTGAAGCCGCAGAAGACTCGTTTAGCAGAGTAAGTGCTCCAAAGGGCTTCTTATCAAAGCAGTTCCAAACTCAGGTCTGAACCGGCAGCTGCTTCCTTTGAGCACAAGAGGGTAAGGTCTGGAATGGTGCCAGGTGAGTGTGCGTGCGCGTGTGTAGAGGAATCCTCCCCATTCCCCAAATCAGGAGTCCCATCTGTTGTTGACAACCATCGCGGGGCAAAGTGGGGGGAAAGCCTCAGGAGTCCGGGCAGGGAGAAGTCTTATTTTCCTGAGCAGATGCAGACACCTGGCCTCCCCAAACCTGCCAGCCTCTGTGCAAACACAGCCGGCTCTTGCAGGGCTCGGGCTGTCTGGGTGCCAAAGGTGGAAGCCATTTCACGCAAGAGCCCCAGCTGCTTGCTCAGTCCAGCACTGAAGGCAAACAGCTTCTGGGTGAAGCAGCAGGTTGGGTGGGAGGGGCTTCTGCCAGTGCCATCCCGCTCGCCCATCCCCCGCCCGGACCCCGCATTCCGGATTTCTCCGCACGCAGTTTTATTTTCAGAAGTGGGGCTGCCCCACAGTCAGACTTGCGGCCACACATGAAATGGAGTCAGGGTCCTGAGGTGGGAATCGCAGAGGTGTGTGGAGGAACGAGGCTGGCAGTGATGCAGGATGAGAAGAAGGGGGGATGTGTGCACCTGGCTACCTCTCTCTGGTTTCAACTTCCACACTTCCTCAGGCCAGTGCTCCCACCCTCCCCACCTCCTCAACCTCCTTTCCATACAGGGATGACAAAAGCTACGGCTGGAAGTTTACTTCTCATCCAGGAGGCTAAGTGCATCTCAGGCATGAGCTCCTATAACCCACAGCAACTCCGGGGGGTAGTCACCAGCTCCACACGGTGACAGGCAAATCCAACCCAGAGCCACTCTTGACCACTAGGCAGCACTGCCACAAAAGGCTGAGGGCGACCAAAAACAGAGAACCCCCCCCAGACAGAGAGACCCCACCCAGGAGGAGTGGAGGGAACTTGGGGTTACCAGGAGAGAGAGGCACGACTCAGGCCCAGGACATCAAGAGGCCCCCGAATGAAATGAAGCCACGCTGGGTCAAGCCTGGGTACCCACCACACACTTCCATTTCCTGACTCCTGTTTTGGGTTGTGTGGGAATGTCCTTTGCTCTAGGCCCTGGGGGTGGGGCTGGTTTCATAGACTGAGCTACTGAAGGGACCTTTCTGGACCATTTGCTCCAACCCACTGGTTGTACAGATGAGAAAACTGAGGTCTGGAATTCAAAAGTGACCTGCTCAAAGTGAGCTGGGGGCAGAGCTGGACTAACAACACAGGTCCCTGAGCTCTGGTCCAGGCCTCTGTCCATGTTTCCGTGAAGCCTGCCTTAGGCCTGCGAGACACCATTTCTTGGGAAAGAGAAATTCCCTGCTATTCCCATCAGTGAGGGAGGAGACGGGGTGAGAGGCAGGGAACAAAGGGGTGAGGGGGTGGGTAGAATGTGAAGTCCTTGCTCCTGGCCTGGACCAGCCCCGGTTCCCCACTGTACAGCTGAGGCTGCCCCTTTGGCATTGTAAAATGTTTCCCCATCGAAATTTTTTGGAGGGTGGGTAGGCAAAGAGGTCTGAAGGAAACCCAGAAACAACTGAAACAGAGCTGGGAAGTTAGGGTCCTGGGGTCACTGGAAGAACAGCCTGACTGCTGGCTTAGCTGCGGGCACCAGAGGCCCTACTTGGGGAGGGCAGGCAGTGCAGGCTCTGCTGTCACTGAGGGTCCCACAGGGATGAGACTGGGGGCCAGGGAAGAGGTACACTGCTCCCCTCCCCCGCCCCAATCACCCCACTGCCGCTGAGGTGGGCTTCTCCTCTCTGGATCCCTGCTGGACCACCCCCCAGCATCCTCTGTCCATGAGGTACTGGTGGCCCCTAGCCTCCCAACTCCTGCTCTTCAAGGCCCACATCAGGTCCCAAACACCAAGTTTATAAATTCCTGGTCTCAAGAGAGAAAGGGAAGTGATGACATCATAACAATCCAAGCAAGCAGTTCCCTCAGGTCGTAGCTTCTCTTAAAAGTTATTTTTTGAGAGCTTGTTGCCACCCTCCTTTCATTCCCACTCAGCTGGGTACAGCAGCAGGTGGTGATGGAAAGCGTGCTGAACTTGGAGCCAACCAGACCTGCCTTCAGACTTACCTCTGATGCTATCCTGCCACGTGACCCTGGCTGAGTCGTGGAACCTCTCTGGGGACTAGTTTCCTTGTCATCAGTAAAATGGGGAGAATGTTACCTGCTCTGGCTATACAATGAGATTTGGAAAAGGACTTTGCAGTAACACGCTGCACAAGGGGATCATGGTGTTCCTTTATTCCAACACCTCCTAGGAGGGAGATGAGGGCTTCATCTCTACAGGGACCTGAATACAGGACGACTAAACAATAAACGATTCAGACACATGAAGCTACCGCGGACCCCCATACACCACCCGTTACCAGGTCCCCTTGTTGGTTTTGTGATGGAGACGGAAGAGGACAGGACTTAAGGGACCTAGGGGTTGGGGTATTGGCTGGGTTCCCGTGACGCTGGGCAGGTCAGCCCCTCTCTGGTTCCCGCTTCCTCGCTGTGAAGAAGAGGCTGGACTGAATCACCTCAAAAGTCATTTCTAATTCTATACCCAGCCGTTCCTAGAATGAGTCATTTCTGTTTCAGATGACACAGCCCATCAGCAGCACCTAGCTCAGGCAGGGGTAGGTCTGGATACAGTGGCGTGGCAGGCAGGAGTCAGTGAGAGGCTGAGCAGATACCTGAGTGGCCTGGGAGCCTCCCGCCAGGCTCCTGCAGGTGCCATGGGGCGGGGGGTATGGAGGCACCCTGGGAGTCCGTGGGTCCCCGCGCCCCAAACCCTCACACAGCCTAGGCAGATAGCTGAGGAGTAACCAAGAGACTGGCAGGGGAGAGACGGTGCTAGGGAGGAGGGAGAGAAAAACTCCTTAAAGGACAAGGGCGGGGTGGGGCGGGGCTAGTCAGCCTTTGACGTTCTTTCCTAGAGCCAGAGTTGGAGACTGGCGGAGCCAAGGCTGGCAGCTAGCTGGCTGGCAGGGACACCCGGGAGGAGGGGGTGCCCACCACAGGAGGGTCTCCCTAGAGCAGGCTATGGGCTGGGCAGGGCACACCTGTCCTCACTAGAGCAGGTGTTGGGTGTGATGAGTCTTGCAAGGGCAGGTCAATCTCATACCCCGTCAGCTCCAGAGAGAGGATTAAATCTCAGGAGATTTTCCCTGGGGTTCATGGGGAAGCAGCTCCAAGGAAATAAGCACATTTTTGTTACAAGCCTCTGGTGGCTCGCCCCTGCTTCTACAGACATCTCTATCGAGAGTGGCACAGGGCCTGCCTTTCCAAATGCTTTCCTGACTGCAAAGGGGCAAATACTGTCCACCTGTGAGCAGGGGATGTGGCCCGTGAACCACGACACCAAAGTCCCCTAAATCCCTCAAGGAGAGGTGCGGAGGGACCACTCCCCTTCCCTGCTGCCGGCCTTAGCCTTCCCATTTGCAGACAGGCTGAGAGTGGCCGGCAGCGGGAGACCTGGATCTCCCTGGCCTGCGTCCTCCCCAGGTGACAGTCCACTCCCTGTGGCCCCGCCCGGCTGCTGGGTGGGCTGGCGGGGAAGGGGGTGAGGCCGGCACCTTATCTCTCCCGGAAATGGAGAAACAGAGGACTCATCCTACTGAGGGCGCCGATAGGCATCTGCCCCACCCCTCCCCAACTCTCCCGGAGTTCTCTCCAGCTCAGATACTTATCGCTCTTCGGGGGAAAAAAAAAAAAATCAAGACAAGCTAGTCTTTCAGGTAGTTTCGAGGGAGCTCGGACTTTCTCACGCCGGCTCAGAATCAGTCTGACAGCATGGGGCCTGAAGGTTCCCCCTCGGGGGTGGAGGAGGGATCCCGACGCTCATTCAGGGACGGGGCCCGGGACGCTGACACCCGCGACCTGCGCGCCCCTTGCTCTCCGGCGTAAAGGTGCCAACAGACCTTCACTGAGCTCCTCCGGCGCCACCTTAGTCCCTTGGAGGGTCCGCATCCTCCCCTCCCCGCGGCCTCGGCCACTCGGGGGGACCACACCCGGGTCACGAGCTGCACTGCCCGCCACAGTCCCCTTCGGGCAGGGCCTTGAGTCCCCAGCAGAGGGGGTGCTCCTTTTCTCCCTCCTGCACTCGGAGGGGATCGGGGTGGGAGCAAACACCCCCCCACACACACACCCCCGGCTCACTAGGGCCCCGCGCCCCCTGCCCGCCCCGCTTCGGACCAGCCCCGGACCAACGCGCCCTCCCAGCCCGTCTCAGCCCCCGCCGAGGAGCCAGCTGGCGGCCGCAGTGCCCTCTCCTCCCGCCAGGAGTCTTCCCCTGCGCAGGCGATGCCGGTGACCGGCAACCCCGACCGCGGACCGGGTGCCCGGGGTGGACAGGTGGCCCCGGAGAGGAGCGCGCGGCAGTCGCGCTCACTCACCCAGAAGATGAAGTTAAATCCGAACAGCAGATATTTGATGCACTTGGTGCCTCCTTTGACCGGCATGGTGCGCGCTAGACTGGCCTGGGCCGGACTGGTGTGGGACGGGGGCGCTTGAGGCCGGGACGGGCGGGACCAGGCTTCGGACCGAGGTGCTGGCGGCTGCGGGTTGGCCTCAGGGCTGCACTTTTAAAAAGTGCCACTCCTCGGGCGCGCGCCGCCGCGGTGCGCATGTGCCGGGCCCCGCCCCCGCCCCCGTCCCCGCCCTCGCCCCCGCCCCACCTGCCCCGCCCCGCCCCGCCCAGGTCCGGTGGCCGCAGCCCCTCCCCCCTTTGGCTCGGCCCTTCCCACCGAGTCGGCCGGCCTTGACTTCCCGCCATCCTCCCCGTTTCCTCCCAGCAGTCCTGGGGTCTTTCCAGTCAGTCATCTTCGGCTGCTTTCGTCCCGGAGTAAGTGGAGGCCTCGCCCTTCCGATTGTCCCCTGGTTTCCGTCCTTCTCGAGCCCTCTGCTTTGGGAGACCCCTTCCCCGGTGGTCGGGGCCGAGGTCCCTTAACCCAAGGCCGGCTGCCCGCAGAATGAGGGCTCTTCTTGAGCTTTGGCCTCGATTTAAAGAGGAGCTGCCTGGCCTTATGTCTCCCTGGGGCGGCTCCTTGCAAACCTTCGCTCGTGAAGCACACTAGCACTCGGCACGTCATGCGGAGCAGGAGGAATTAGAAGCTCGCCGTCCAGGTGGGAAGATCGGTCGGAAGCTTATGGGAGTAATTCTCAGATACCATCGCTGAGTAGTAATATGTCTGAGGGCCGGGAAGTCCGGGAGTGCTTCCTGGACTTGAGGTTCAGATGGCCCAGAGGAAAAGACAAAGCCTGTAGCCTGGCTTCTGTTCTTGCCTCTACTCCCCATCACCCGCGCTCTTGCCCTTCGACTCTGCCCACTGCTGCCTCTTTGAAGCTCCAGTGCCAGAGTGCTTAGGGTGTTTCTCCCCCGCTCAGAAATGTCCCGCAAATGATAAATGTTGGCGAGGATGTGGAGAAAAGGGAACCCTCCTCCACTGTTGGGGGGAATGTAAGTTGGTGCAGCCACTATGGAAAGCAGTATGGAGGTTCCTTAAAAAAATTAAAAAGAGAACTACCCAGCAATTCCACTCCTGGGTATTTATCCAAAGAAAATGAAAGCACCACTTGAAAATATATTTGCGCCCCTGTGTTCATTGCAGCATTATTTACAGTAGCCAAGATATGGAAACAGCATAAGTGTCCATCAATAGATGAAGGGATAAAGATGTGTATATACACAATGGAATATTACTCAGCCATAAAAAAGAACGAAATCTTGCCACTTGCAGCAACATGGATGGACCTAGAGGGTATTATGTGGAGTGAAATAAATCAGAGAGAGAAAGCCAGATACTGTATGATTTCACTTACATGTGGAATCTAAAAACCAAACAAATATAACTAAACAGAAACAGAGTCATAGACACAGAACAAACAGGTGGTTGCCACAGGGAAGCGGGGTAGGGGTAGGAGAGAATTACGCGAGGGAGATTTAAGAGGTACAGACTTTCACTTACGGAATAAATGAGTCATGGGAATTAAATGTACAGTGTGGGGAATATAGTCCATAATTATGTAATATCTTCGTATGGTGACAGATGGTAACTAGCTTATCATGGTGATCATTTTGAAATGTATAGAAATATCGAATCACTGTGTTATGTATCATGAACTAACACAGTGTTGTAGGTCAATTTATACTTCAAAAACAAGCAAACAAACTCAGAAAAAGAGATCAGATTTGTGGTTACCAGAGGTGGGGAGGGGAGGGGAAGGGGAATTGGATGAAAGTAGTCAAAAGGGACAAACTTCCCGTTTTAAGGTAAATAAGTACTAGGGATGTAATGTACAGTATAATACATAATTAACACTGCTGCAAGTTATAAAGGAAAATTGTTAAGAGAATAAATCCTGAGCTCTCATCACAAGGAGAAAATATAAATATTTTTCTATTTCTTTAATGTATGTGTATGAGATGTGGGTATTCACTGAACCCACCATGGTAATCATTTCATGATGTATGTGATCAAATCACTATGTCGAACACCTTAAATTTATAGACTGCTGCAGGTCAGTTCTATCTCAGTAAAACTGGAAGAGAAAGATTCTTTCTGCAGCTCCCCACATTCAATGAGATAAGTTAAAATTCCTCATCTTGCATCTGTAGGGGACACTCTGCCCTCCCCAGCACCCCAGGTCTGCACCTGGCATGTGGTGTGTGCCCTCTCTGGCTGGCCTGCCTTCCCCGTCTTCACTTGTAGAGATTCTATGGCCCCTTAAACATCCCTTTCCTGTTTCTCACCGGAGGATGAGGAGATTCCCCCTACTTTTGAAATCCCAAAACCCTTTCGTATTTTTTTCAAAATGAAGTTTCCTTTGGTGGTTTTCTTTTTTTTTTAATTACAAAAACAAAACCTGCTCAATTACCGAAACATCAGAAAATACCAATAAGCAAAAAAAAAAACCGTAACTCAAAATAACACTCACCAGAAACAGCCCGCGTTACCACTTTAAAGTACATATTCTGCTCTGTTTACTATCGTTGTTAGATCTGTCTCAGTGATGCATTCATTCGAAAACACCTTTCGGTATCCTGTTATGTCCTTAGGGCAGGAGGGGGATGAGCGTGTTTCAGGAGGTCAAGGAGAGAGGCTTAAAGGCCAGGGGGGCTTAAAGGAGGGGCCTTTGACCCAAATTGGAAAGCATGCTGCAGAACCCCAGGAAAAGTGGTTGCAATCATGGGAGAATCAGGCAAAGCTGGGGCTGGGGCCGTCTGGGGTCTAGGCTGGAGCTCACAGTTGGGGGAGGCGTGTAGGGAGGTGAAGGTGGGGACGTAACTAGAGGTGCCTCATGGTCCTGGACTCTGCAAGCGGGGGTGAGGGGTCACCGAAGTGTTTATAAGCAGGGAACCTGTGCTTTGAGTAGTTGGGTGGCTGGTGGCAGGGGGCGGTTGGGGTTGAGGGGAGGAGCAGGCAGAGGCTCCTTGAGGACAAGGACCATTGCCTCTATCTCCAGGCCTTGGCTTAGAGCTTTGGGGGGTTAGACTGAAAGGTGAGGTGTATCAGGGCACCTGCAATTGGGGAGCAGGGCAGCAGGAGACGAAGGTGAGCTGGGAACCCGTGGAGGTACGTTAGGAGGCTGTGGAGTAGTTCAGGTGAGAGACCAAGGGGTGGGGCAACGGGGTGGAGGCTGGAGAGAGGGGGGCAAACCAGGAGAGGGGGTAGCGAGGGCAAGATCAGAGTCAGGCCAGCTGGAGCCGAGGAGGATTTCATTCATTTCTTCTTCCAGTGTTTCTGGAGAGCCTGCTCTGTGTCCTATACATACCCGATGCTAAGACGACATGCCCTCTATCTCACCTGGAAGAATCTCAGTGCAGGCCAGACCAGTATAAGCCCCTGGGGTCTTTGCTTGTGGTGTAACCGAGCAGGACCCTATGGGGCCTTCCTGGGACAGGCCTCCCCCATATCCTCTGCTTTAGCTCATCTCTTAAGTACCTAGGGTAATGGTATTTGATGCACATTTCCTGAGTTGTTTTACAGATGCTAAGACCCTCCACCAAAGGGAAGATGTTAACTACTTGATGACCTGAACACAGAGCCCCAGGCCTCCTGGAGCCTAAGGATTGATCAGGTTAACCCCTGTGACACTGCCCTGTTACCTCACCATCAGAGAACTGTGCACGAGCTGATCACAGACCCTGCGACTCTTGTCCCTTGCCTGGCTTTAAAAAAGCTTTGCTGAAACCCTTCGAAATCCTTCCTGGAGCTTGGGGTTTTTTTAGGGCGTGAGCCACCCATCTCCTTGTATGGCCCTCCCCTGATAAACCTTTCTCTGCTCCAAACTCCGATGTTTTGGTATGTTTGGCCTCACTGTGCGTCAGGCACAGGAACTCGTGCTAACAGGGGGAGATGTTGCCTAGGAAACAGCAGGGGCTGGGGCGTGTACCCAGGTCTGCCTGAGCTGGGAGAGGCTTCCAGCGAGGGGGACACGTGCAGCTGACTTTGGAAGGTGGGCCAGCAGACAAGGCTGGGGAGGGAACTCCAGGCAGAGGGAACCATGTGGAAAGGCACAGGCACAAAACCACAGGCAGCTCCTGGGGAAACCACCATAGTGGGTGAGACAGGGAAGGAAGGAGGACTGGGAAGGAGCAGCAAAGTTCCCTAAATGTGGCCAATAGTGGCCACGGGAAGAGGAGTTTTGATACTCTTTCCCAGGTCACTGCCCTTGACCCACCGTGGCCAAGGATGGTTGGGGTCCAGCAGGGTGTGGGGTGCTGAGGCCGGAAACCAGACAAGGTCTCATGGTGCTGTTCTCAGCCAGAGTCCACCTGCCTTGGGAGAACAGGTCTAAGGAGAGAAAGGATTTTATCTTTTTTACATTCTCCTCTCCTCTCCCCGCCCCACCTCCTCATTCACAAGCCCAGATGGGAGGAGTTGAGCAAACATTTAAGCTTATAAAAGAAACTCCTTCTAAGGGTAATTGTGAGCACTGACTGGGGCCATCCACCTGCCACTGGAGTGCCCAGGGAATGTTGGCTACTGTTACTATTACTGTTACTGTTTACCCTCAAGAAACCATTGGTGGGAGAGGGCTATGGTGAAACATCAGATTACGTACACTCGAGGAGTCCTGAGAATGTGAGTGAGGAGATCTGAATTCTGTTCTTGATCCCACCCTTTGGTTTATTCTGGACAAGCCACCTCCTCTGTCTGGGCCTGTACAGTGACATTTTGAATTAGGAGATATCAGGTCCCCTCTGTTGTGTGGTGCCCTGAGCCTCCGCCCCAAAGTGTGTTTGTTAGAGGCCTTTAGTCCTACAGGCAGCCAAGAAAGGGAGCAACGGAAAAAATATGGTTTTGCTTTAACTGGAACGGGAAAATCTGGGTAAGCCCCTGAGTCAGAGATCACATGAAGGCAGTGAGGCCTTCCAGGCTGTGTGGTGATGGAGTGGGAGAACTTTTCCTCCCTTCCCTCAGGGCATCCTGTTTCTGGAAAAACCCCTGCTCTGGCTGAGGGTTCACGCTGGCTCTTGTGCCCCACCTGGTGGTAAGATTTGAACACAGGGCTAGGGAGCTGAGGACTGGCCACACCCGTCTTCCTGGGCCCGGTCTTGCTTCCTGCTATGGGAGGCGGCTGGAGAACCCACTCTCATGGGCCACTAAGGCCTCCCAGCTGCCACACTGGTGGCCATTTCTCCTTGCCATGACCCTGCTGAACAGCCCTTCTTTCTGGACACCTCTCCCTTGCTGTCCCTGGGGTTGTACCACCCACCTTGGTTCACTCCCTTCCCTTCTAGAAACGTCTTTTCTGCGCCTCTTACTAAGCTCAAATGTCACTACTCCGTGAAGCCTTGAACACTCGGTCTTTTCCTCCACGGATTACCTTGTTTGGATCTCTCCTGTGTGACTCATTGGGCTTCATCGTAATCTCTCCTGTGTATACGTTTTGGAGGCGAGCTCCTCTAAATACACGTGCATTTGGTTAGTTTCTGTGTTCTCCAAGCATCCAGTCCCTTGCTGGCCCATAGGAGCCCTCTGCAAACTTGTGAAAAAACTGCCAGGGAGTGGCTCTCCCTCAGGCATGGCTCCTCTGTCCTCTGCTCCCCTCTTTCCCTGGATGTGCATCCCCCCTTGTTCCTCCCATCATTTTTCTTTTGCGCTTAAATTCATCATGATATCTGAGGGCCTGTAGAGCATTTCCCTAACCCTAATGTCCCCGCAAATATGCCCACATCCTAACCCCCCAAATCCGTGAAGATACTACCTTCCATGGCAAAAGGGATTTTGCACGTGTGATTACGTTACGATCTTGAGATGGGGAGGCTATCGTGGCATGTACTCATGGGCCCAGTGTAATCCCACGAGTCCTTAGAAGAAGAGGCAGGTGCGTCAGAGCCAGAGAGGGAGATGTGGAGGCGGAGGCCGAGATGGGAAGGACGCAGGGCCGCAGCCAAGGAATGCAGGCAGCTCCAGAGGTGGCAAGGAAGCAGATTCTCCCCTTGAGCTGCCAGAGGGAGCAAATGTCAT
Source organism: Phocoena phocoena (assembly GCF_963924675.1). Lineage (NCBI taxonomy): Eukaryota > Metazoa > Chordata > Mammalia > Artiodactyla > Phocoenidae > Phocoena > Phocoena phocoena. Next base: position 96,476,392 of record NC_089229.1, read on the forward strand.
CCTGCCGACTCATTTTGGGCTTCTGACCTGCAGAATTGTAAAGTCATGTGTGCTGATTTTAAGCCACTAAATTTGTGGTAATTTGTCACAGAGTCAATAGTATACGAATAGACATCTCAAAATAAACATCAAGATCAGACTTCATAATCTCCGAGGGGCTCCCTACACAAGAAGCCGCCTGCCCTTCTCCTTGCCCACTCCCTCCGGTCAGCCCCGAACCCTCCTCTCACCTGGGATTCCTCTGCTCCTGCTGGTCCCACACCTGCTCACTGAATGTGCTTCCTGCTTCCTTGTACTGTTCCCGTCACCGGTAGGAGGTGCCACCGAGGCTGTCCAACTTAAAAATGAAGAAGCAAGCCCAAGGCAGGAGAGACTGATTTATTTTGTTTCTTATTTTTTTCTCTGTTCAAATGACAGGGTATTATTGGATTGTTGGTGTCTTTAAAAATTTTTTTATCTTTTCCAAGAAAGTTTATTTATTTATTTATTAATTGAAATATAGTTGATTTACAGTGTTGTGTTAGTTTCCCAGGTAGGTTATCACAAAATATTGAGTAGAGTTCCCTGTGCTCTACAGTAGATCCTTGTTGGTTATCTGTTTTATATATAGTAGTACGTATATGTTAATCCCAACCTCCTAGTTTATCCCTCCCCACCCAAGAGAGAGGGATTTAGAGAAAAGAGCAGACCTCAGGGCTTCTGAGTCCAGCTCCGTGTTGATGGCTCAGCTTTCTCTCCACCTGCTCCACCCAAGATGGGGCCATGTCCTCGAAGCCCTTCCTCAGTCCAAACAACTGTCCCATCCTCCTACCCGCGTTCCTGTCATTCACTCATCCAGTCTGCACGCATCACTGGACCGACTGCCTTGCCATGTCACTGGGCTTGGGCTTCCTTGGGCCGCCCTACCCCCACCATAACTTCTTTTCAGTGTGTTGAACACACGCGTAGTCCTTGTGGAGACCACCCACGCAGAGTATGGAGTTTATGAAGATTTCACGGAGAACTGGATGAGGGGTGACAGCTTGCATGCCAGAGAACACCATTCTCAAAATGCTTTTTGGATCTTCCTTCAAACTTCCATTCTGTGCAGCCACGCCTGCCTGGTCTCCTGCACCCCTGCCCAGCCCCTGCCAGCCTCTGGCCCTCGCCCTCCGCTTCATGGGGAGCAACGTAGCTCTCACTCGGCATCTCCAGTCTGCATCCTCCACTTCCCACTACCCCAGCTCAGCAAAACAAATCATATTTCTCAGGATCTGTCCACTTCAGGAGATTGGGTGGGGGGTGACGAAGAGTTGTAAGCAACTAATTTTTTTTTATTAATTAATTTATTTTTGGCTGCATTGGGTCTTCATTTCTGTGCGAGGGCTTTCTCTAGTTGCGGCGAGCGGGGGCCACTCTTCATCGTGGTGCGCGGGCCTCTCACTATCGCGGCCTCTCTTGTTGCGGAGCACAGGCTCCAGACGCGCAGGCTCAGTAGTTGTGGCTCACGGGCCTAGTTGCTCCGCGGCATGTGGGATCTTCCCAGACCAGGGCTTGAACCCGTGTCCCCTGCATTGGCAGGCAGATTCTCAACCACTGCGCCACCAGGGAAGCCCCGGTAACTAATATTTAATATCGTCTTTTTGTTGTAACTCCTAAAGCTTTGCGTCGCGCATTTTTCCTGCTCGAAAACCTCTTGGGCTCCACTTACTGCTAAATTGTTTGCCATCACACTTATCACCTTCTAACAGAGGAAAGAATTTTCTTAGTATGTGTATTGTTTATAATCTGCCTCCTTCCGCCGGAATGTAAGCTCCTCCAGAGCAGGGACCGTGACTGTCTTGTTCTCAGAAGTATCCCAAGGGCCTTGAACAGTACCCGACACACAGCAGGTGCACGGTAAATACTTTCTGAATGTGTGAAAGGCTCATGTCCTAATTCTAAGCTCATCATAAAGGCCCTCTGCTCTCTTGTCATAACCTATAGTATTTACAATCCTGTTCCCTCTCTTGGGACACCGCACGCACACCCACACCTATGGCTGGGTTCCCACCGCCTCTTCCCTCTGCCCCAGTCCCTGGCCCATCCTTTTCTCTTCTCCCCCATAAGCAGCCCCCATCTTTGAGGCCAGCTCGGCCCCTGCGTTTCCCGAATCCTCGATCATCCCAGTTTGTGCTGGCCCTCCCTCTCAGCGCTCCTGTAGCAGTTTCTTTCTGAGTCACCCACTAGACTCTGATCAGACGTTGTCCTGGATGGTAATTTCATGTGTGTGTGGTTTTTTTTTTGGCTGAGCCGCAAGGCATGCGGATCTTAGTTCCCTGACCAGGGATCGAACCCGTGCCCCGTGCAGTGGAAGCATGGAGTCCTAACTACTCAACTGCTAGGGAATTCCCAGTAATTTCATGTTTCATGCATCTTTTAAAAAAAATGTCCCCCAATAGGTGATCAGCTCCTGTAGTACCCACAATAGGAACTCTGCAGACACTAGGTGAAAAAATAAGCCCAAAGAACGAACACTTGGATGGGCACAACTGCTATGTGTAAACCCGTTTAATCCTCAAACGGCCCTCTGAGGTTGAGAGTCTTACTATGTCCATTTCACACATGGGGAAATGGAGGCCACATTAATTCACTTGCTGGGAAGCAGCGGAGCCGGGATTTGAGCCCAGGTGATCTGGCTCCAGGACCCGGGTGCTGAACCACCTCTGCATGGCGTAAATGGCTGTGTTAACATGGGTGTTCTCTCCGTCTTTCTTGTCCTTTGGTTGTGGAGGTGGGTGAAGGGACTGCAGGTGACACCCGAGGGGTTGTGCCATCTTGAAGGTGCCCCCAGCAAGCTGAGCGTCTGAGTCTTAAGGGCCAAAGACAAGTGGAGAGTTTGCGTCTTGGTCCTGCCTTTGCTGGAGCCTGTCCTTCTGAGGCTCCCTTTTCACAGCTGCGGAGCCGGGAGGGTGACTGCTTTTCCTCCACCATGGGGAATGGGGATGGCTGCTGACCTCTGTTCTGGGTGATGGTTCTAGATTCCCGGGGGGTGGGGGGATTAGAGGCTGGACACAGGGCACCTCCTAGATGAGGCGTGTGTGTGTGTGTGTGTGTGTGTGTGTGTAGCACACCTGGGATCTTTGTGTGTGTGTGTGTTCAGGCACATATGGGCAGGTGAAATGTAGTTAAGATGAACATGAAGGTAAGAAACTGTGGCTGGTGTCCCCCTGGGGCCTGTGGGAAGGGTTCAGAAAGAGGGGATATCACCGTGGAGTACTGCCTGCAGAGAGATGGAGTCTGGACCCCGTGGTGGGGCACAGGAGGCCCCGGTAAGCCAACCTCTGCTGATGCCCATCACCCGTTCCCCCCTTCTGGCAACTTATATGCTTTAGCCATTTTGTACTGCTCTTTTTGTCTTTTTTCCTTCTCTCTCTTTCCTACTAACTCTTTTATTTTGGAATAATTTTAGGTTTACAGAAAAGTTGCAAAGATAGTACAGCTTCCCCCCAATGTCAACATCTGAAAAAAAAGTGGTTTATTTGTCAAAACTAAGTACAGTACTATTAACTAAACTGCAGATATTCAGATTTCACCTGTTTTTCCACTAATGTCCTCTTCCTGTCCCAGAGTCCAATCAAGATCCCACATTGATTTAGCACTTTGAATTCGTTTTAATTCTCTGAACGCCCTGGGCTCATTCCCGCCTCTCTTCCTTTGACTCTGTCATTCTCTTAGTCTACAGTAAATTTCCTGTTCCCAGCAATACTCCTATTCATCCTGCAGCAACCCCTCTTTCAGTCAGGGATAATATGGGGAGTGGTGGTAGGAGTGGGGCTTTGGGATCTGGCTGTTAGCAGTTTAAGTGGGGAGAATTTCCACTGCTCCTTCCGTACTCAGGATCTCTTTGACTCTCATTTGTTTTTTTATGATAAATTTATTTGTTTATTTTTGGCCGTGTTGGGCCTTCATTGCTGCGCACAGGCTTTCTCTAGTTGCTGCGAGTGGGGCTACTCTTCATTGCAGTGCATGGGCTTCTCACTGCGGTGGTTTCTCTTGTTGCAGAGCGCAGGCTCTAGGCACGCGGGCTTCCATAATTGTGGCGCATGGGCTCAGTAGTTGTGGCTCGTGGGCTCTAGAGCACAGGCTCAGTAGTCGTGGCGCACGGGCTTAGTTGCTCTACGGCATGTGGGATCTTCCCGGACCAGGGCTCGAACCTGTGTCCCCTGCCTTGGCAGGCGGATTCTTAACCGCTGCGCCACCAGTGCGGTGCCGCTCTCATTTGGTTTTTATGTAACCTTTATGCAGCTCCAAGCAGATGCTGGTGCGTGCTGTTGCTCACTCCCCGCTCCCCCAGCCATGGCTACTCGAGGTGCTGCGTCTGCAGGTGACCTTCACAGACCCTGCAGACGGCTGAAGGCAGAGCTGGCACAGAGCTCAGGCCCCTCACGTCTGGGAGTTTCAGCGGCTCCTCTGTCCTTCGTGATTATCCGCCTCTATGTTCTTCCGCTGTCCGGTCTGGGAGTGCTTTGGTGTAACACTAGGCTCGGTTTGGTGGGTAGTGGGTTTCCTGTGGTTTCTCGGCAGGCTGCACATTTAGATAAGGTTGCATCATCCTTTTATTGATTTATTTATAAAGTCCCCTTTGGGGACTTTCTTCAGGATGCTGCAGCCTAGGCTGTCGCTGGTGTCCCTGCAACCCTTCCACGTACCTCTGCCAAGCAGACCAGGAAACCCCCCAGAATGTTGGACCCCTGGGCTCCCTGACTCCACCCACCTCCGGGGGCTTCGGCGGGGGCCCCCCTCCCCCACCCCCCTCCTCTCTGCTCCTGAGTCCCCTGCTTGGGATGGTCTTCTTCACCCCCATCCTTTAACTCTCCACGCAGCATGAGATTTGTATTGTCTCCCGTATTTAACTTCTGTGTAGATCATTCATTTACATGATTGAGAAATAAAGATATAAAAGTGTAGAGAGGGAAGAGTGTATCTCCTGGAAATTGTTATAGGTTGAGAGAATATTTAGGACTCCCCTCAACCCAGTACAGCATGAGGGCCTTGTCTGGGTCCTGATCCAAATGAACCAATTATTTAAAAAAAAAAAAAAATGTTTGTAGGCAATTAGGGAAATTTAAATATAAACTAAGTATTAGATGATAGTAAGAAACTATTTTTAAGTTTATTAGGTGTGATGATGGAGTTGTGGTATACTTCTGAAAACCCCCTGTCTCTTAGAGCTACATACTGAAGTTTTTAAAGCTAGAGTGATACGATGTGTGGGATTTGCTGTACATTTTCAGTCCTTTCCCAAAAGGTGGGGAGATAAATGAAACTAGAAGGCAAAACGGTGGTAACTGTTGATGCTGGGTGACGGGTAGAAGGATTCACTAGACTATTTTCTCTCTAGTTTTGTGTGTGTTTGAACACTTCTGTAATGACACAGAATATCACCATCCAGCCTTGTCCCCCATCAGCCTGGTTCTCCTCCAGTAACGAATGCTGGTTTTATGTATCCTTTATGCAAATACTAATACATATACTTACTCACTCCTCCCTCCCTCCCCTTTTAAGTACCTTGCTACTGGTGCATTTGCTTTTCCCCCACTTTATTATAAGTGCTAGGCAGAATAGTGGCCCCTGAAATGTCTACACCCTAATCCCTGGAGGCTGTGAATGTGTTGCTTTACATGGTAAAAGGGACTTTGAGATGGGGAGGTGATCCTGAATTATCCAGGTGGACCCAGTCTAGTCATGGGGATCTTTAAAATCAGAGTCTTCGCTGGCTGTGGTCAGGGGAAGGTGTGAGTAAAGGTCAGAGAGACATGGCAAAGCCGGCTTTGAAGCCGAAGGAAGGGGCCACATACTGAGGGCTGAGTATGGCCTCCTGAAGCTGGAAAAGGCAAAGAAATGAATTCTCCGCTGGAGCCTCCAGAAGGGAGGCGGTCCTGCTGGCACCTCGATTTTAGCTCGCACTTCTGACCTACACAGATGTTATATAAACGTGTGTTTAGGTCTGTGCTGATTTGTTAGGCAGCAATAGGAAACAGTGGCATTCTATCTTGGAGCTATTTCTGTGTCGGGGCAGAGGTGGCAGAAGCACCAGCCTGGAGTCTGACAGATCCGGGCTTGAGTCCCAGCTCTGCCACGTTCGCTGTGCAATTTTGGGCGAGTTCCATCCCTTCTCTGGGCCTGTCTCCTTGTCTGTAAAAAGGCGATAAAAGCACCTGTCTCACAGGGGTGCTCTGAGGGTTAAATCCTACAATGCATCCAAAACATTCAGCACAGTGTCTGGCACATAGTAAATGCTCAAAAAAAAGACAGCTGTGAATAACACTATTAACACTATAATTATTAGTACAAGGTGCTCTCCCTGGGTTCTCCAGGCCCCATTGTCCTGTCTTTTGACTCCTTATAAACCTGGGAGGCGGCCCGTAAATTAGCCCTTGTTTCTGCAGCAAACACCCTCTCTTGCCTGGGTCTGGCATGCTTGCTTCCCTTTGTGTGGGAGCCCTATTTCCCTAGAAGGTACTCAGCAGCCTGAGGGCCGGGCTCTGTTCCGACCGCTTGGTGCTGGATATTAGGGTTGCAAACTGCTTGAATGATTGATCCATTAGCAGGCAGCTTCCAGAGATGGTTCTCTTCTTCCCAGACTCAAGGTTCCCTCCTTCCCACACCAAGGACAGGTCAAGGGCAATGTCAGACCCAGGCAGGCCAGGCTCCCATGCTGCTTCCACATGGCACAGACCCTGAGAGTGATGGGAACCTCCTGGATCCCTCTCACGGTTCCCAGCAGCCAGCTTTTGCACGAGCTTGCCGCTTTCTGAGGCCGGCCACTTACTGTCGGGTAGTTCTGGTTATTACAACAGTTTCCTCCCCACCTGTGACCCCTGTCCCTGTTCTGCCCTCTGGGGCCACCTGGAAAGGGTCTGCTTCCCTTTCTGCCTTTTAGATGAGTGACAGGTGGCAGAAGGAGTGCAGGCTTGGGAGGCAGAGCCTTGGGGTCCAGTCTCAGCTCTGCCACTGACATGCTGGGTGGCCTTGGGATTATGTGAGTCTGTGAGTCTTTTTTGAACCCTGTTTTCTTCCTTCCTCCCTTCCTTCCTCCCATCCTTCCTTCCTCCCATCCTTCCTTCCTTCCTTCCTTCCTTCCTTCCTTCCTTCCTTCCTTCCTTTCTTCCTCTCTCCCTCCCTCCCTCCCTTCCTTCCTTCCCTCCCTCCCTGCAGTGGCAGCACGGAGTCTTAACCCCTGGACCACCAGAGAAGTCCAGAATCCTGTTTTAATAATCTGTCAAAACGGAGCGCAATACCCACCTTTCAGGATCATTGTGGGACCCTGTGGAAAACACCCCCGTCTAGTAAGTGCTGTGTCCCTTCCCTCCACTCCAGGCCACTCCTGGGCTCCTTAACTGCTCCCTGGGGAGGAGGTTTGGAGGCAGCCCCACCCCTCTCTGCTACTCTGGCAGGGATGGGCCAGCCTCCAGGGTTGGCCAGCAGTAATGCCTGGAGTCTTTCTTCTGCTGCGGGACAGCCTCTGCCTCAGTCCTTCCCTGCCTTCTCTGGGCTTCGGCTTCCCAGCTGGGAAGAGGAGAGGTCTCCTGTTTGCGGGGAGCATCGTCCTATCTCACTGCTGAGACGGAGGCCCGGCCAACCCCTCCCTCGCCTCTTCTCTGGCCTCACTGTGCCTGGGGGCGCGGAAACTCCCCTCTCCTCTGCCACAATCCCACAGATGCTAACGCTCCCGCTGGGCATAGAAACACGCCTTATTTTTAGTTCTGGCCCTGGTCCGTCACACTGTACCCCTCCCTGCGTGAACTTGTCCAGATCTGCCTAGAACCACAGGAATGCTCTCGGTCAGTACATTTACATGGGCTCCGTTCATATTTCCCTCTCTAGTGGCCCCGGTTGCTTGTACGCAATCTGTTTCTGCCACAGACACTCTCCAGTGTGCCTCCCAACTCCTTCCCCATCTCCTGTACCCGCCCCCTGCCCCTCCCTCCAGAAGAGAGGAACTGTCCCAGGAAAACCCCAGAGCTGGAAGGGACAAAGGAAGACAGCAGTGTGTTGATGCACGCCCCGCCCCATACACGCGTGCATACACTGTGTTCTGCTTTCCATGGCACGGGGTTGGCCGTGGCTGGATCAGCTCAGTTCTCTGAGGCAAAGTGGTTAACCGAGGTATTGCGACACTTTCCCCCTCAATTTAAATTTATGACGAACAAACAAACAAGCACCCGCTCTGGGGACAGAGTCAAAAGCCGGCCCTGACGCAGAGCAGCAGGCTTCAAAGCTGAGGCAGGCGGCGTCTCCCAGGGCCCGCAGAGAACACTCCCGTGTTCCAAGAACCTTTAGCAGGAATCCCACTGTCAGCGTAGCCCCTGCTGGGGATTGCTCCACTTCTGATTCTAGGCGGGAAGCTCCTTGCGGACATGGGACATTTTGTTCTCAACTTTTAAAATCTCCAGCTCCTCAGGGTTAAACCCCAATTCCTCAGGGCCTGTGGTATGATGCCCACACCTTAACGGTGCATCTGGTCCCCACTCACCCTCCCCCAACACGCACACCCTGGACACTAGGATGTTTCTTTTTAAAATATATATATATATTTATTTATTTTTGGCTGCATTGGGTCTTCGTTGCTGTGCGCGGGCTTTCTCTGGTTGCGGTGAGCGGGGGCTACTCTTTGTTGCAGTGCACGGGCTTCTCATTGCGGTGGCTTCACTTGTTGCGGAGCACAAGCTGTAGGCGCGCGAGCTTCAGTAGTTGCAGCACGCGGGCTTTATTAATTGTGGCTCGCGGGCTCTAGAACGCAGGCCCAGTAGTTGTGGCCCACGGGCTCAGTTGCTCCGCGGCATGTGGGATCTTCCTGGACCAGGGCTCAAACCCATGTGGCCCGCATTGGCAGATGGGTTCTTTTTTTTTAGAGTTCTTTCATATATATTTTAAATATACATGGGCAATACATTAAAATATATAGAGATGTGTGAATATATATTTATATATATATGTAAATATATATATATATATATATATATATATATATATATATATATATATATATATATGTATCTCACAGAGGGCATACATATGCACGCTCACATGTCCGTGCACATACCCCAACAGGACCCATCTATACGTAAAGCAGATGCAGTCCATATCAGGCCAACTCGGACACAAATGAGAGCCCTCACTTAGCAGATTGCAGACTGCAACTGCATTGGAGTAACCATTCAGTTTCTTCTACCAAGTGTAAGGCCATTTAGAAATACACTGAGAAGACCTCCTTTGGGTGTGTGGCAGAGCCCAGGGCCCCTCTGGCAGTGCACAGTTTGCCTGAGTAAGGACTGCAGGATTGAGATGTGAAGGAGCTATCAGGGAGGAGGGATTTGTGTTGTTTTGGGTCCTGAAACTAATAAGCAAACATCCGTAGAATGACTTTAGCTCCAGGAACAATGCACTAGTGTCAGAATCCTTACTGATCTCAGCTTTAAGCAATTTTTAGGCAGAAGCGAAGAGAAGTGTGTGTTGCTGCCACTCGTCACCATTCAGCTTGACCCAGAGAACCGGGCACAGCTTTTAGGGGTGGATAAGTTCAAAGGTCAATCAGGCAGACTTGTAAGATAAAAAGAAGTTACTTAAAATGGAAGGACTTGAAAGCAACATAAGAGGGGACAGGTACTGGTCTGGGTTTATAAATGTTCCAAGAAGCCAAACCTTGTCTATGGCACCATTTGCAGCAATATTATTAATAGTCATCATGACATTTATATACACGAAAATAGAGCAAAGCAATTCTAGAAGAGGAGGTGAAAGTGAAGGTGAGGGTCTCTGTACAGCCCAAATGTCGGCACACTTCAGGAAGCTTCAGAGCCAACAAAGACTGAGAGGCACGTACTCCTGCAGTATATAGCCAGCAAGGGGACATGCATGTTCCCTTCTTCCCCCTGTGTATGACTGTACATTTCCCCACCTTTCCCCCCTGTAATACATATCCATGCACACTTTAAAAGAGTGACAGGTGGATTCTTAACCACCGTGTCACCAGGGAAGTCCCTAGGGTGTTGCTTGAAACTGGTGGGCACACTGCCCCTCCAACCTGGCCTCCTGCTGTTCCTTCAGCTGGATCCCTCTCCCCCAGGGTCCTTCCTTCTTTGGGCCTTGCTCCAAAGGACCCTTATCAGAGATGGCTCCTTGGCTGGATGTATGGCACAGCCCTGCCCACTCCATGCATCCCTGTCGTCTCCCCTGCTTTGCTCCCTCTGTTGACTTTATCACCAGCTGACATGGTATATGTTGATTTTCTGGTCTTTGTCTCCACCCGCTTGAATGTGAACTTCTTGGGGGCCGTGGCTAGTCCTTACGTTTGCCGCTGTATCTCCAGGGCCTAGATGGTGTCCACGGTGGGTGCTGATACTTATTTGTTGAAAGGGAAGCGAGCGCTCAGTATGTGTGGATGGATGAGTGACTTGTAGTGGAAGCCTCTCAGGACAGCTGGGCCCCTGGATAAGGGACCATCCAGGGAGGGAGAGCTGGGCCCGTGTGGCATCCGCCTACCCAAGAGGGCTGAGTGACCACCTGCTAGCAAAGGCAGGACACACAGAGAGGGGAGGGCTGGTGTGTGTGGGCTCCCCAGAAGGCTGTGTCAGGCGTGGCCAGGGACGAGGGGTCCCTGGTCGGCAGCCAGCCCTTGCAGCCCTTCCCTTCCTGTCCAGTGAGTCAGCCAGGCCCAGAAATGTGCTAGGGAAGTGGCCCTCTCAGGAGTACAGCAGGGCTAAGGGTCAACAAAACAAGAACCTGCTAAACTGCCCTCCCACTCTGCCCATCAGAAGGAAGCAACCCGCTCGCATCTCCATCGCAGACTGCTGGCCCCCAGAAAGTGAGAGAATGCATCCCCGGTGTTTTGGCCCCCAGCCTGTGGTCCTCTGTGATGCCCCCGAGGAAACGAATGCAAAGCCTCTCCTGCCTGCTGATGCTTGTCTCCTGGTCCCTTGATTTCTGGAGTTCAGGCTGGAAGGGGAGGGGGAGCTGCCTGTTCAGACCCTTCTGCTTCTGGCTTTCTTCAGTTGTTGTCTTGTTTCCCCCTCCCCTTCTCCCCTTCTTGAGGGTCTCATCACACAGATTGTTTCCGGTTCAGTATCTGTCGCCCCCTCTAGACTGCAGGTCCTTTGTGTTCATTCGCTGCTGTGTCCTCAGTGTGTGACACCCTGTTTGTAAATGAACGACTATGTGAATGAAGGAGGAAGGAAGGAATTTTGTCCCTTTGGGCTGGTCAGAGAGGCTTTGACAAATGTAGGTGCTTAATAAGCAGGGGCAGCAGGGTGCCCCTCGTGATCACGCCAGCTGGTCCGGACCTCTCCCGCGTGGGGCTGTGCTCTGGAGAAAGTCCTGGTGAGGCAGCCCAGGTAGCCCTGGGGCTCTGGGGACAGGGTAGAGGGCCTGGTGGATAACACTTTTTCCTCAGGTCCACACAACTCACACCTATAGCACTTTCCAGCAATAGAAAGGCCAAGGAGAAAGGCTTCCCGTATTATGTAAGGCAGAGCCTGAAACTGGATTGGGAGAGGAAAGTGCGGGGGCTACTGGGGTACATGCCCCTCTTTCTTTTTACTCCTGCCTGCGTGCTTCTCTGTTGTGGGACCAGAAAAAGGCAGGGGGGATGAGAAGGACACAGAAGTCTTCTCCTCATCTTTTATTCACATATTCAGTGAATATTTATGGGCCGACTATGTGCCTGACAGTACAATTGAGCCCAGGACGGAGAGCTGAGTAGACTCAATCCCCAGCCCCAGGGAGCTCACAGCTGGACAGGGAGACAGACAGGTAAACGGTCCCAGGACAAGGCCATAGCTGCTCTGGTGGGCTCTGTGTAGGGATGCTGTGGGGACAGAAGAGATACTCTGAGTGTGGGACTTGGTGCAGTCTGCATGGAGGAGGTGCCATCAGAAAAAGGCCTTGAAGGATGAATAGGAGTTCGACATGTAAAGAAAGGGAGGGGGTGGGGAAGGGAGAGAGTACATTACAAGCAGAGGGAGTAGCAGCTGGCAAGGCGGGGAGTTGGGGACGGGCTCTGTCGGTCTGGGGTAAGGGGCTTGGGCGTCAGGGTGGTGAGAGAGGGGACCGGGGTCGGAGGGAGAAAGTGTGGCCAGAGCACCTGCTACTCCAGGCTGAGAACTTGGGCTTGCTCCCGAGAGTGGCGGGCGGGGGTGAATCTAGGCCTCACCCTGGTGTGCTGGTTATTTTCTGTTTACCTCCCTCTGCCAACCCTCTCTAACCTGCTCTGACCTTGTACACTGCTTCACCCGGCCTCCTGGACCATCTGTTTGGAGGGCAGGAGGAGACCGAAGTTGGGGTATTTATCGTCCGGTATCTCAAATTTCCTTTAAGACTCTCTCCCTCCCCACCCTCTCTCTGCCCTTTTGCTTTGGGTGCGGTTGATCCGGCTCTGTAATTCAGCCTCATTGGCCAAAGCCACGGTGGATCACCAAAGCCACAGTGATGAGTTTGGGGAGGGATTTGGGCTCCACCCAGGGCCAGTGAGACTTCAGCTGCGGTTTCTGCGGGAGAGGTAGGGGTTCCTCCCTGATGAGCTTGAACCTGGATGCACAAACCCTGGAACCACGGTCTCCATTTGTCATCACACGTGGCCTGAGGAAGACAGCTGCTGAGAAATGGAGAGAATTCAGGTCTTTGAGGTCCCAGGCAGGCTGCACTGAAAGGCAGCCCAGCCTGACCCCTGGACCTTTCAGTTAAGTGAGCTCCTATTTCCTATTTTGTTTTTGTCACCCCCCCCCCCTTTTTTTTTTGTCACTTGCAGCTGAGAGAGTCCTACGTGAAGCAATGGTCATCATCAAATTTTGCCTTACATTCTAGTTCTTTTGGAGATGGTGCCTCAGGTAGAAAGTACCGTGGGATTCAGTCAGAACGTCACAGTCCTCCACCATGGCTTCCCCTTCCATCTCGAGCCCGCGTTTGTAAAACAGCACTAACTACACCTGCCTGCTCTGAAGGAAAAGTGAGAAAAGGAAAGGCAGACTCTAGGGCGGTTTTCAAGCTTTAGTTATTGTCCTTAGAGTTTACGTTCCTTGAGGGCAGACACTGAGGTGGTGTTTTTGTTTGTTCTGTCCGTCCCACAGAGACTGCCACAGTCCCTCAAAGAAACCGGATGTTCTGCGTGCATATACTCCCCATACGGTAATGACCAGGAGATCACAGAGATGGAGCGTCAAGCCCAGGCAGGCGAGGACTCGGGAGCCTGTGTGCCGACCCTGCTGAGGACAGCAGTGAAGCCTCTTTGCTCTGAGGTGAGGAAGACGCAGCAGAGGACGATCCTGGCCCCAGGACCAGCTCTGTCACTGACCTGATGGGTGACTTGAGGTCACTTCAGCCCGCGGGCCTCAGTTTCCACATCATTCATATGGGGCCGAGCCTCACCTGCAGGGATCAGCGGGTTCTATGTTGAAGAGCACACGTGGCCCCCCCAGCGCCCTTGCTGCTTGCTGCGTGGAGCCGTGGAGCCACAGGGCGGCCTGGGGAGTGAGAAAGCTGGGGGGCTGGAGGGCCCTCAGCCCCTCCATCCACCTGGGTTCTTTGATTCCTGGGGTGTGAGGGTTTTTTTTGATGTGGACCGTTTTTAAAGTCGTTATTGAATTTGTTACAATATTGCTTCTGTTTTATGTTTTGGTTTTTTTGGCCGTGAGGCATGGGATATTAGCTCCCCGACCAGGGATCAAGCCCACACCCTCTGCACTGGAAGGCAAAGTCTTAACCACTGGACCGCCAGGGAAGTCCCAGGGTGTGAGGTTTTGCAGACAGGCCTGTTCTCCCCAGGACGGGGCAGGAAGCTGAGACACTGAGGGGTTAGAGATTGCTCAAGGCCGTGCGGCAGCGTCAGGACTCACGCACCAGCTGGCCCAGCACAGGCCTCTGCCCACCTGTCTGGACAGCAGGTGCCCCCCAGGGCTGCCCACGGACAGCTGTGCTCTATAAGTTCCGAGGGGTGGGCTCAGGGCCCTGCTGGCCTGGCCACTCTGAGGTGGCCTTGCTGCGGCCTGGCTGGTGAGGGCGCTGGAGGCCCAGGTTCCCTGCGGTTTCCTCCGGGTGGTGGTGCAGCCAGCGGTCCTGCGAGAGGTGGGGACTCCGAGGGGAGGCGCAGCTGCTGTCTGTTTTGCTGGGCCTGGGCCCTGAGTGGCTCTTCCGGCCATTGTGCTCTGGGTCATGAACAGAGACCAGGATGCCTCTGTAGCCTTTGTAGTGGACGCAACACCCTGTACTTCCCGGCATGGCAAGGAGGCCCTTGAGTGTGGTCACTTACGGGATGCCTTCCAGACCTGCTTTCCTCCCCTTCCCCTGGACTCCATCCTCCTCCAGAGGACATGACCCTCTTCGTGGTGGAGGCCTCTGGCCACTCAGCTCTCCCCATGACGGGCAGCCTTGGGCCCAGATGTCCTTGGGTCCCAGCCACACAACAGATCAACAGCACAGTGAAAATTTTCTGACTTAAGGGCTTTACACACTAATCTTGTGAACAGTTCCACGAAATTGTCGCTGTAGTTACCACTCCTTCCCGTTAAAATGAAGGAACCTGAGGCTTAGAGAGGTCCAGTAACCCCCCCGCCAGGACACAGCAGCAGTGTTCGTATCTGCCCGCCATTCTGCCCTCTAGTTAAGCCTAGTACTTTGTGTTTTAGAGGTGGGTAAGGATGAAACAGAGTCACTCATTCATAATTCATTTTTTTAAATAATAAACTTTTAATTTTAGAACAATTTTAGATTCACAGAATTACTGCACAGACGTAGTACAGAGAATTCCCGTACACCCAACGCCCAGTTTCCCCTATTATTGACATCTAACATTAATGTGGTACACACGTCACTATTAATGAACCAATATCAATACCTTATTATTAAGTGAGGTCCACAGTTTATTCAGGATTCTTTATTTTTCCCCTAATGTTCCTTTTCCATTACAGGATCCCATCCTGGATCCCACTTTACCTTTAGTCATCCTGTCTCCTTGGGCTTCTCTTGGCTGTGACAGTGTTTCAGACTTGCCTTGTTTTTGATGGCCTTGACAATTGGGAGGAATTTTGCAGAATGTTCCTTAATTGGGATTTGTCTGATGTTTTTCTCATGATTGGGCTGGGGTTATGGGTTTTGGGGAGGAAGATCACAGAGGTCAAGTCCCATGTTCATTACATGTCGAGGGTATGTTCTATCACTATGACCTATGATGTTGGTGTTGACCTTGATCACCTGGCCGAGGCGGTGTTTGTAGCTGTGGAGTTCCTCTTCCTTTCCAGTACTTACAGTACTTGAGTTATGCTTTGGGCACTAGGAGGAGAAGCAGCTGGTGACTCTCCTGGGACCAGGGAGAGGGAGAGAGGGCAGAGCAGGGTGATGATAGGTCTCGTGGAACAGAAAGGGAATTTGCACCTAGCCAGGAGGAGAAGCGGGTGGCCTTCCAGGCAGGCTTGATGCAAGAGAAGAGAGACTAGGTCCAGGATGTGGGCGAGAGCAGCCACTCGGCCGGGCTCAGCTGTAGGAGGGCGTCTAGGAATTCCCTGGAGAGCCGGGCGAGAGGAGCTTCAGCCCTGGACTCCTGTCTCATTTTCGTGGACTTCATCTCCCAACAAAGTGAGCTGCAGTCATCACAGAGACACGCCCACGGAACTGAAAGAAGTCGCTGCTGTTCGTCTGTAAGCTGCCCCCTATCTCCCCACTAGACCGCTCTGCCTGAGAGTTCAGGATACGTGAATGTTTGTTATAAATCCTGGAATTATTCTGCGGATCAGCACCGTTAGATTGCACTATCCTTTGGGGTCGAAAGTGTAAACTTTGCAAGTAAATGTTTAAAGTAGACCACAAGTTCCATAACCTTGCTTGGGGCATTTCTTCATTTTATAAAATATATGTACCGGTAATCTCAAAAGATGGAAGTGGCCTGGGCCTTCTTATGTGACCTCAGAGAGACCCTGCATCCTTCAACTTCAGGAGACTGGTGAGGGAAGGGGACTGGGGGGCCAGCTGGACTCGGTGGTCGAATCCTGTGTTTACGTTTGTCTGTCTGCTCAGAGCGTGAGCTAAACGGGTGACACAGAATTTGGATAGTGGATCTGAGAGACTTTGGTCACAATTTTTTTTTTTTTTTTGGCTGCGCCATGTGGCTTGTAGGATCTTAGTTCCGCGACCAGGGATTGAACCTGCTGTAGCGACAGCGCGGAGCCCTAACAATTGGGCCGCCAGGGAATTCCCGAGATGCTTTGGTTTGAAGTGGCATCTGTGATTTTCAGTGCAGCTCCTAACATCTGTCACTGTGCCTGGCGTCACACAGAGAGGAATACCTGTGGATGTCTGGGGGTCTAGGAGGTGTGTGTTAAATGCAAATACCCCTAGGATAGGAAATGACTTTAGTTGTTGGCAACTAACACAGCAGCGGAGGGCAATCAGCTTCTTGAGAAGAGCAAGGTCCTGTGAGAGTGGGACCCAGGGCAGAAGTGTGGAGAAGTGCGGAGGGCAGGGGTGCGAGAGCAGGGGTAGGGGAGACACGGTGGGGGGTGGTGGTGGAAGGGAGGCGCCAAGCGCCTTCACAGGTCTGTGGGAAGCGGCCCTGGTGACATCCTGTTTATAGCCGAGTGACCTCAGATGAGTCACCCCCGTGATTCAGTTTCCCCACTTCTCTGTGACATGGGGAAGGTCAGCTGGTCAGGAGGGGACTCTTTTCCTCATCTTCCCGTCACACACTTGGTGCCACCACCGCGGCCGCCATCGGCTAGCAGAATGCGCCACGTGCAGGAGCGCAGGGGCCTCTGGGCTGAGGGCTTGGCATCCATTACACCTGACTTCACTCTCACAACCCTGGGACACGGGTGCTGCTCCTGCCTTGGCTTTACAGATGGGGAAACTGAGCCTTCCAGAAATTGAATAACACACCCAATGTCACGCGCCAGGGATGCGTGGGTGAAGGGCCGCCACAGCTAGGTCAATCCTGGTCAGGGGTGCGCACACTTTTTCTACAAAAAGTAACTATTTTAGGCTTTGTGTGTGACATAGAGTCTTCTGTCCTCCTCCTCCCTGTCTCTCTTTCTTCATCCGTTTAAAAACATACAAACCAGGGCTTCCCTGGTGGCGCAGTGGTTGAGAGTCCGCCTGCTGATGTGGGGGACACGGGTTCGTGCCCCGGTCTGGGAAGATCCCACATGCCCGTGAGCCATGGCCACTGAGCCTGCGCGTCCGGAGCCTGTGCTCTGCAACGGGAGAGGCCACAACAGTGAGAGGCCCGCGTACCGCAAAAAACAAAACAAAACATACAAACCATTTTCAGCTAATGAGCTGTACACAGACAGGCCGCTGGCTGGATTTGGCCTTCAGGCCATAGTTTACTGACCCCTGTTAACAGGTAAACAGAGACGCAAGTTGCCGCAGAATGGCACCTCTTTCCAGCTTTCAGAGGGGACGTCAAATCCACTCAGAGACTCCGGGCCTGAGAGGGTGGCAGGGTTACCTGTCTGGTCCAGGTGGATGCCGGCTTCTCTGAAGATCTAGTGGGATGTGGGCACCAGGGTCTCTCTGCCCCTCATACCTGTCCCTCCATCTGCCCAGCCTCCCCTCTGCTCCCTGCTCACTGGGGCTGGGCCCCTCTTCCTCCTCAGCACCCATCTCGCTTTCTTTTCTCCTGGGACTTCTGCTCTCGGTTGGGTAAGGCCAGCCGAGAGGATCCACAGATCCACAGCTACTTGTCCCCAAGCCTTTTTGCCAGACTGCCTTGGTGGCTGGTGTGGAGTGAGAGGTGCTGAGGCAGGGCGGGGAGAGAAGGCCTGGGGGTGGGGTGCTGCAGCCAGAGGGAGGAATGCCCCAGCCCTGGCAGGAAACTGGGAAACCTCTTTGTTCCTAAGGCGTCTCAGAGTCAGGGAGGTTTGGGAAAGGAAGCTCTGGTGTAAACACAGGCGATGATGTTTGTGTGCAGGGCAGGGCACCAGCCCGTGTGAGCCTGTGCAGAGGCAGCTTGGGAAGCGCTGGGGTCCCTGTTCTGGACAGCGTAGAAAAGGGTTAAGCCAGGCCCACGTGTGGGCTCAAGTCCTGACACCACCATTGACCCACTTTGTGACCTGGTCCGGATCCTCAGCCTCTCCTCATCTATTAAGTGGGAATAGCAATACCCAGCTCAGTAGGTATCCTAAAGCTTACAAAGTATTAACACCAGTATCCATCCAGTGCTTCCTACATGCCAGGCCCCGTTCCACGGACTTCGTCTACACAGTTGATCTTCACTATTTGTGGATTCTGTATTTGCGAACTCACCTACTTGCTAAAATTTATTTGCAATCCCCCGAATCATTACTCAGAGTACTTTGCAGTCTTTCGAGAGTGTGTGCAGAGCAGTGACAACTGTCGGTTGCTGGACACTCATGTTCCCAGCTGAACAGGGAGTAGCTCAGCCATCTTGCTTCAGCTCAGTCTCTCCTGTTCACAGTCTATTTGGTGCCACGTTTGTGCTTTCTGTTGGTGATTTCGCTGTTTAAAATGCCCCCCAAGCACAGCGCTGAAGTGCTAAGGTTCCCACACACAAGAAGGCTGGGACATGCCTTGAGAAAGTACCTGTGTTACACCAACTTTGTTCAGGCCTGAGCTGTAGTGCTGTTGGCCGTGAGGTCAATGTTAATGAAGCAACAATTTATATTAAATAAAGTGTCTTTAGGGAATTACCTGGTGGTCCAGTGTTGGGACTCCAAGCTTCCACTGCAGGGGGCACGGGTTCGGTCCCTGGTCGGGGAACTAGGATCTCACAAGACGTGTGGCGAGGCCAAAAAAAAAAAAAAAAAGTGTCTTTAAGCAGAAACACACATAAAACAAGCTAACATATTGACTGGATGATGAAAATGTGACCGCTCGTGGGAACCTTGCCCTCCCTGATTCCACCCCCGCCCCCTCCCCCCGGGAACACTGGTTCAATATTTTCTAATTCAGTGTCCATAGTGACCTCATAGGACATCACTACCTAGAATGACAAGAATCAACTGTACTAACTCGTTTCGTCATCACAACAACTCTTTGGGGCAGAGTCTCGTTATCCTCTGTATTTTGCTGATGAGGGCATGGCGGCACAGAGAGGTTGCCTAATTTGTCTGAGGTCACACAGGTCTAGGTGGCAGAGTTGGGATCAAAGCCAGGTAGTCCCTTCTGAATTAGGTAAAGCAAGATGCAGAGAACCTCAGGCAGTGCCCGCACATAATGTGTGCTCATCAGGCCTCTGCCATGTGGTACCACTCTGGCCGTGGTGTTGAAGGTCTCTAATGCCCATTCTGCTCTGATATTCTAAGGCTTTGTGATTTCTGCCAGTCCTTGCAAGCCTGCCCAGCACTGTAGGAGTGGGCTAGGTCTGCAGGGTGGGGGGTTATAGCTTCAGGAGTGGAAATTGCGACGGACAGGCTGTGGGTATGGGAGGAAGGATGCTGGGGGGCAAATGTCGAGGGCTCAGGTGGTGTCCCTGAGGAGCCCGGGGGGAAGCCTGCTGTCCCCTCTCATGGTGCCTTCCTCTCTCCTTCCCTCCCTCCTCTCCTCCTTTTCTTCCTCCCTCCTATCCTTCCTTCCTCCCTCCCTCCCTCCCTCCCTCCCTCCCACCCTCCCTCCCTCCCTCCTTTCCTCCCTCCCTTCCTTCCTTCCTTCCTTCCTCCCTCCCATCCTTCCTCCCTCCCATCCTTCCTTCCTTCCTTCCTCCCTCCCTCCCTTCCTCCCTCCCTCCCTCCCTCCCTTCCTTCCTTCCTCCCTCCCTCCCTCCCTTCCTTCCTTCCTTCCTTCCTCCCTCCCTCCCTCCCTCTTCTCCTTCCTTCTTTTATTTTTTGAATTTTATTTTATTTATTTATTTAAACAGCAGGTTCTTATTAGTTATCTATTTTATACATATTACTGTATACGTGTCAATCCCAATCTCCCAGTTCATCCCACCACCCCCACCCCCCTGCCGCTTTCCCCCCTTGGTGTCCATACATTTGTTCTCTACATGTCTGTCTCTATTTCTGCCCTGCAAACCAGTTCCTCTGTACCATTTTTCTAGGTTCCACATGTATGCATTAATATACGATATTTGTTTTTCTCTTTCTGACTTAATTCACTCCGTATGACAGTCTCTAGATCCATCCATGTCTCTACAAGTGACCCAATTTCATTCCTTTTTATGGCTGAGTAATATTCCATTGTATATATGTGCCACATCTTCTTTATCCATTCTTCTGTCGATGGACACTTAGGTTGCTTCCGTGTCCTGGCTATTGTAAAGAGTGCTGCAGTGAACATTGTGGTACATGACTCTTTTTGTTGTTCTTGTTTTTTAACATCTTTATTGGAGTATAATTGCTTTACAATGGTGTGTTAGTTTCTGCTTTATAACAAAGTGAATCAGCTATACGTATACATATATCACCATATCTCTTCCCTCTTGCGTCTCCCTCCCACCCTCCCTATCCCACCCCTCTAGGTGGTCACAAAGCACCGAGCTGATCTCCCTGTGCTATGTGGCTGCTTCCCACTAGCTAGCTATTTTACATTTGGTAGTGTATATATGTCCATGCCACTCTCTCACTTCGTCCCAGCTTACCCTTCCCCCTCCCCGTGTTCTCAAGTCCATTCTCTACATCTGCATCTTTATTCCTGTCCTGCCCCTAGGTTCATCAGAACCATTTTTTTTTAGATTCCATATATATGTGTTAGCATACGGTATTTGTTTTTCTCTTTCTGACTTACTTCACTCTGTATGACAAACTCTAGGTCCATCCACCTCACCACAAATAACTCAATTTCATTTATTTTTTGGCTGAGTAATATTCCATTGTATACATGTGCCACATCTTCTTCATCCATTCATCTGTCGATGGACTCTTACGTTGCTTCCATGTCCTGGCTATTGTAAATAGAGCTGCAGTGAACATTGTGGTACATGACTCTTTTTGAATTATGGTTTTCTCAGGGTATATGCCCAGTAGTGGGACTGCTGGGTCATATGGTAATTCTATTTTTAGTTTTTTAAGGAACCTCCATACTGTTCTCCATAGTGGCTGTATCAACTTACATTCCCACCAACAGTGCAAGAGGGTTCCTTTTCCTCCACACGCTCTCCAGCATTTGTTGGTTGTAGATTTTCTGATGATGCCCATTCTAACTGGTGTGAGGTGATACCTCATTGTAGTTTTGATTTGCATTTCTCTAATAATTAGTGATGTTGAGCAGCTTTTCATGTGCCCCTTGGCCATCTGTATGTTTTCTTTGGAGAAATGTCTATTTAGGTCTTC
The DNA here is from genome assembly GCF_963924675.1 of Phocoena phocoena. Classification (NCBI taxonomy): domain Eukaryota; kingdom Metazoa; phylum Chordata; class Mammalia; order Artiodactyla; family Phocoenidae; genus Phocoena; species Phocoena phocoena. The sequence continues at coordinate 96,497,625 of NC_089229.1, forward strand.
TGCCCATTTTTGGATTGGGTTGTTTGATTTTTTAATATTGAGCTGCATGAGCTGTTTATATATTTTGGAGATTAATCCTTTGTCCGTTGATTCGTTTGCAAATATTTTCTCCCATTCTGAGGGTTGTCTTTTCGTCTTGTTTGTAGTTTCCTTTGCTTTGCAAAAGCTTTTAAGTCATTGGGTCCCATTTGTTTATTTTTGTTTTTATTTCCATTACTCTAGGAGGTGGATCAAAAAAGATCTTGCTGTCATTTATGTCAGAGAGTGTTCTTCCTATGTTTACCTCTAAGACTTTTATAGTGTCTGGTCTTACATCTAGGTCTCTAATCCATGTTGAGTTTATTTTTGTGTATGGTGTTAGGGAGTATTCTAATTTCATTTTTTACATGTAGCTGTCCAGTTTTCCCAGCACCACTTATTGAAGAGATTGTCTTTTCTCCATTGTATATCCTTGCCTCCTTTGTCATAGATTAGTTGACCCTAGGTGCGTGAGTTTATCTCTGGGTTTTCTATCCTGTTCCATTGACCTATATTTCTGTTTTTGTGCCAGTACCATATTGTCTTGATTACTGTAGCTTTGTAGTATAGTCTGAAGTCAGGGAGTCTGATTTCTCTAGCTCTGTTTTTTCCCCTCAAGACTGCTTTAGCTATTCAGGGTCTTTTATGTTGCCATACAAATTTTAAGATTTTTTTGTTCTAGTTCTGTAAAAAATGCCACTGGTAATTTGATAGGGATTGCACTGAATCTGTAGATTGCTTTGGGTAGTACAGTCATTTTCACAATATTGATTCTTCCGGTCCAAGAACATGGTATATCTCCCCATCTGTTTGTATCATCTTTAATTTCTTTCATCAGTGTCTTATAGTTTTTGGCATACAGGTCTTTTGTTTCCCTATGTAGGTTTAATCCTAGGTATTTTATTCTTTTTGTTGCAATGGTAAATGGGATTGTTTCCTTAATTTCTCTTTCTGATTTTTCATCATTAGTGTATAGGAATGCAAGAGATTTCTGTGCATTAATTTTGTATCCTGCAACTTTACCAGATTCATTGATTAGCTCTAGTAGTTTTCTGGTGGCATCTTTAGGATTCTCTATGTATAGTATCATGTCATCTGCAAACAGTGACTGTTTTACTTCTTCTTTTCCAATTTGTATTCCTTTTATTTCTTTTTCTTCTCTGATTGCCGTAGCTAGGACTTCCAAAACTATGTTGAATAATAGTGGTGAGAGTGGACATCCTTATCTTGTTCCTGATCTTAGAGGAAAAGCTTTCAGCTTTTCACCATTGAGAATGATGTTTGCTGTGGGTTTGTTGTATATGGCCTTTATTATGTTGAGGTAGGTTCCCTCTATGCCCACTTTCTGGAGAATGTTTATCATAAATGGGTGTTGAACTTTGTCAAAAGCTTTTTCTGTATCTATTGAGATGATCGTATGGTTTTTATTCTTCAATTTTTTAATATGGTGTATCACATTGATTGATTTGCGTATATTGAAGAATCCTTGCATTCCTGGGATAAATCCCACTTGATCATTGTGTATGATCCTTTTAATGTGTTGTTGGATTCTGTTTGCTAGTATTTTTGCATCTATATTCATCAGTGATATTGGTCTGTAATTTTCTTTTTTTGTAGTATCTTTGTCTGGTTTTGGTATCAGGGTGATGGTGGCCTCATAGAATGAGTTTGGGAGTGTTTTTTCCTCTGCAATTTTTTGGAAGAGTTTGAGAAGGATGGGTGTTAGCTCTTCTCTAAATGTTTGATAGACTTCACCTGTGAAGCCATCTGGTCCTGGACTTTTGTTTATTGGAAGATTTTTTTTTTTTTTTTGCAGTACGCGGGCCTCTCACTGTTGTGGCCTCTCCCGTTGCGGAGCACAGGCTCCAGACGTGCAGGCTCAGCAGCCATGGCTCACGGGCCCAGCCGCTCTGCGGCATGTGGGATCTTCCCGGACGGGGGCACGAACCCGTGTCCCCTGCATCGGCAGGCGGATTCTCAACCACTGCGCCACCAGGGAAGCCCTGGAAGATTTTTAATCACAGTTTCAATTTCATTACTTGTGATTGGTCTGTTCATATTTTCTATTTCTTCCTGGTTCAGTCTTGGAAGGTTATACCTTTCTAAGAATTTGTCCATTTCTTCCAGGTTGTCGATTTTATTGGCATAGAGTTGCTTCTAGTAGTCTCTTAGGGTGCTTTGTATTTCTGCTGTGTCCATTGTAACTTCTCCTTTTTCATCTCTAATTTTATTGATATGAGTCCTCTCCCTCTTTTTCTTGATGAGTCCGGCTAAAGGTTTATCAATTTTGTTTATCTTCTCAAAGAACCAGCTTTTAGTTTTATTGAGCTTTGCTACTATTTTCTTTGTTTCTATTTCAGTTGTTTCTGCTCTGATCTTTATGATTTCTTTCCTTCTACTAATTTTAGGTTTTGTTTGTTCTTCTTTCTCTAATTGCTTTAGGTGTAAGGTTAGGTTGTTTATTTGAGATTTTCTTGTTTCTTGAGGTAGGCTGGTATTGCTATAAACTTCCCTCTTAGAACTGCTTTTGCTGCCTCCCATAGGTTTTGGATCTTCGTGTTTTCATTGTCATTTGTCTCTAGGTATTTTTTAATTTCCTCTTTGATCTCTTGGTTATTTAGTAATGTATTGTTTAGCCTCCATGTGTTTGTGTTTTTTACGTTTTTTTCCCTGTAATTGATTTCTAATCTCATAGTGTTGTGATTGGAAAAGAAACTTGATATGATTTCAATTTTCTTAAATTTACTGAGGCTTGATTTGGGACCCAAGATCAGTTCTGGAGAATGTTCTATGTGCACTTGAGAAGAAAGTGTAATCTGTTGTTTTTGGATGGAATGTCCTATAAATATCAATGAAATCTATCTGGTCTATTGTGTCATTTAAAGCTTGTGTTTTCTTATTAATTTTCTGTCTGGATGATCTGTCCAATGGTGTGAGTTGTTAAATTCCCCCACTATTATTGTGTTACTGTCGATTTCTTCTTTTATAGCTGTTAGCATTTGCCTTACATAGTGAGGTGCCCCTATGTTGAGTGTATATATCTTTATAATTGTTATATCTTCTTCTCGGATTGATCCCTTGATCATTATGTATTGTCCTTCCTTGTTTCTTGTAACATTCTTTATTTTAAAGTCTATGTTATCTGATATGAGTATTGCTATTCCAGCTTTCTTTTGATTTGTATTTGCATGGAATATTTTTTTCCATTCCCTCACTTTCAGTCTGTATGTGTCTCTAGGTCTGAAGTGGGTGTCTTGTAGGCAGCATATATATGGGTCTTGTTTTTGTATCTATTCAGTGATACAAAAGTTGTCTTTTGGTTGGAGCATTTAATCCATTCACGTTTAAGGTAATTATCGATATGTATGTTCCTATTACCATTTTCTTAATTGTTATGGGTTTGTTTTTGTAGGTCCTTTACTTCTCTTGTGTTTCCCACTTAGAGAAGTTCCTTTGGCATTTGCTGTAGAGCTGGTTTGTTGGTGCTGAATTCTCTTAGCTTTTGCTTGTCTGTAAAGCTTTTGATTTCTCCGTTGAACCTCAATAAGATCCTTGCTGAGTAGAGTAATCTTGGTTGTAGGTTCTTCCCTTTCATCAGTTTAAATATATCATGTCACTCCCTTCTGGCTTGTAGAGTTTCTGCTGAGAAATGAGCTGTTAACCTTATGGGAGTTCCCTTGTATGTTATTTGTTGTTTTTCCCTTGTTGCTTTCAGTAATTTTTCTTTGTCTTTAATTTTTGTCATTTTGATTACTATGTGTCTCAGTTTGTTTTTCCTTGGGTTTATCCTGCCTGGGACTCTCTGCACTTCCTGGACTTGGGTGGCTATTTCCTTTTTCATGTTAGGGAAGTTTTCAACTAATCTCTGCAGATATTTTCTCGGGTCCCTTCTCTCTCTCTTCTCCTTCTGGGACCCCATAAGGTGAATGTTGATGTATTTAATGTTGTCCCAGAGGTCTCTTAGGCTGTCTTCATTTCTTTTCATTCTTTTTTCTTTATTCTGTTCTATGGGAGTGAGTTCCACCATTCTGTCTTCCAGGTCACTTATCTGTTCTTCTGCCTCAGTTATTCTGCTATTGATTCCTTCTAGTGTATTTTTCATTTCAGTTATGGTATTGTTCATCTCTGTTTGTTTGTTCTTTATTTCTTCTAGGTGTTTGTTCTTTAATTCTTCTAGGTCTTTGCTAAACATTTCTTGCATCTTCTCAATCTTTGCCTCCATTCTTTTTCTGAGGTCCTGGATCATCTTCACTATCATTATTCTGAATTCTTTTTCTGGAAGGTGGCCCATCTCCACTTCATTTAGTTGTTTTTCTGGGGTTTTATCTTGTTCCTTCATCTGGTACAAAGTCCTCTGCCTTTTTTTTTTTTCCGTACGCGGGCCTCTTACTGTTGTGGCCTCTCCCATTGCCGAGCACAGGCTCCGGATGTGCAGGCTCAGCGGCCATGGCTCACGGGCCCAGCCACTCCGCAGCATGTGGGATCTTCCCGGACCGGGGCATGAACCCGTGTCCCCTGCATCGGCAGGCGGACTCTCAACCACTGTGCCACCAGGGAAGCCCCTCTCTGCCTTTTCATTTTGTCTATCTTTCTGTGAATGTTCTTCTCTCCTTCCTTCCTTCCTTCCTTCCTTCCTCCCTCCCTCCTTCCCTCCCTCCCTCCTCTTCTTCCTTCTTTCTTTCCTTCCTTCCTTCCTCCCTTCTCTCCTCCTCCCTCCCATCCTTCCTTCCTTCCTTCCTTCCTTCTTTCCTTCCTCCCTCCCTCCTTCCCTCCTCTCCTTCCTTCCTTCCTTCCTTCCTTCTTTCCTTCCTCCCTCCCTCCTTCCCTCCTCTCCTTCCTTCTTTCCTTCCTCCCTTCCTTCCTTTCTTGCTGCTCCACACAGCATGTGGGATCATAGTTCTCTGACCAGGAATCGAGCCCACGCCCCCTGCAGTGGAAGCATGGAGTCCTAACCACTGGACTGCCAGGGAATTCCCTCTTGGTGTCTTTAGGACTCTCTCTTCACCAGCTGGGAGCTGCTGGGAGGGGTATGATTGGCTTGTTTTCTTTAGTTGAAGTGCAACTTGAGAGCCTCTCCAGCATGACAGGACACTCTGGGACTCATGACAGGTGATAATAAACCTATTTCACAACTGGCGGCACAGACACCAACCCATAATCCCAGAGGATGCTGTAGGCGAGGAGGCCATCTGCCCTGGGGTTGTCAGCTGATGTGTACTGATGGCTTGATTCTGCATCCTCTGCGTCCATGTCACACACACTGATGTGCAAGGGGAATAGAGCCTCTTCTTCCACAAGCTTGATGGCATTGCCTGGGTTCTAGCAAGTTGCATCTGTCTCTTAGCAGCTGTCTTTCCTGAAAGACTGTAGTGGTGGTGGTGGTGGTGGGGGTCACCTGTGCCCCACATCAAAATAAGAATCCATTAAATGACCTGTTAGTGAGGAGTGAGGGCAAGGAATCTGGAGAGAAGTTCAGAGTTCAAACCTCAGAGGTCCACCAGCCTGCGACCCTGTGCAAACTCTCCCACCTCTCTAAGCCCTGGTTCTCTTGTGGGCAAAGTCTGATAAAACTACCTCCCTAACAAGGTGTGGTGAAGATCAAGTACAATTTCATGGGTGAACATGCCTCGTATGGTGAAAATTTCTGTACGAAAAATGAAAGGGATTGAGTTGGACCCTATCCCTAGTGGCTCACACAAGGAGTAGGAATTGAGCTTCAAGGCATTGACCTTCAACTGCTTTGGGGACCCACAGGCAGAGCTGCCACCTGCCCACATTCTCCTTCCCTTCTTCCACAGCCGGTGGATCCAGATGGGGACATGAGGTCCCAGAATCCAGTCTCTGTTTCCCAGCCTCCTTGGGTCATACAGTCCAGTTCTGGCCAGTGGGATAAAAGCATATCCTTAAAGGGCAGGGCTGTCTTTGCCACAACCCTGCCCACTCCTTCCTTCCCCCTCCTGGCTTTCCAGGGCACAGATGTGGTGAGAAGCTGTCTGAGACCATGAGATACGGCCAGGTCCCCGGGCGGGGGGATGGCAGAGCAGAAATAGATGGTGCCAAGTCTCTGTAGCCTGGATGACTTACCTACTGAGTAGTAGCCGAGGGAGAAAGGCTTTCTATCCTTTTGGTTGTCTGTTACAGTGGTCAAAGCTATAGCCTAACCCTGTGAGGATCAACCCAGTGGTGAAGTAAAAGTGGTAAAACCAGTTCTCAAACAGGCCAGCACACTGCTTTGGTGCAAGGATGAGAGCTGGGGTTGGGACGCAGGTGGGTGTGAGAGTAACCCCTGGGAAGGGCCGGGCCAGCCGCCAGTGCTCTTTGGGTCATTCTAGGAAGACTTTCTGGGGAGGCAGGACTTTGTGGATATCAATGGTGTGAGTACCCTTTCCTTCACCTGCCCATCCCCCCAGGCCTCCCCTCTCTTCCTGGATTCCTTCCTCTCTCTCTGATCATTGGCCGGGCACTGTGCCCTCTGTCTCTCCCGAGGAATACAGTCAGGAAGAATAAGACAGTGTCCTGTCTTCATGGCATGATGTCATACAGACTCAAGCCACTGAGATCACAAACCTCAGGTCATCCTTGACCCTTTCTTTCTCTCATGCCCCATAAAGACTTCATCAGCACGTCTGATCAGATCTGCCTTCAAAATAGAACCGGGGGAATTTCCTGGTTGTCCATTGGTTAGGACTCTGTGCCTCCACTGCAGGGGGCACAGGTTCAATCGATCCCTGGTTGGGGAACTAAGATCCTGCAAGCCATGCAGTGTGGCCAAAAACAAATAAATAAATAAATAAAATAATAAATAAATAGAACCAGGACCCTGATTCCACTGCCACTATCCTGGTCTGAGCCGCCACCACCACTTGCCTGACCTTTTTTTGTTGTTGTTGTTAATTTAATTTATTTATTTTTGGCTGCGTTGGGTCTTCATTGCTGCACGGGCTTTGTCTAGTTGCGGCGAGTGGGGGCTACTCTTTGTTGCAGTGTGTGGGCTTCTCATTGTGGTGGCTTCTCTTGTTGTGGAGCACGGCTCTAGGTGCACGGGCTTCAGTAGTTGTGGCACGCAGGCTGCAGTGGTTGTGGCTCGTGGGCTCTAGAGTGCAGGCTCAGTAGTTGTGGTGCATGGGCTTAGTTGCTCCACGGCATGTGAGATCTTCCCGGACCGGGGCTCAAACCCATGTCCCCTGCATTGGCAGGCGGATCCTTAACCACTGCGCCACCACGGAAGCCCTTGCCTGAACTTTTGCGTCAGCTCCCTACCTGGTTTCCATGCTTCTTCCCTTACCACCTCGCCCACTGTCTGTTCTCAACAGAGCCTGCAGAATGATCCTCTTGGAACATGAATCAGATCATGTCCCTTCCCTGCTCAAAACTTTCCAATGGCGCCTCATCTCTCCCAGAGTAAATGCTAACTTCCTTTCACCAGCCCATAAAACCCTTCATGACGGGTCCCCTGGCCATACTGGCCTCAGCTCCAGTCATGCTTCTCTGTTCCCTTCATTTGGGGCTGCCTTGAGCCCAGCAGGTGTGTACCCACTCAGGTATTTCTGTGCAGCTCTCTTTGCCTTGAATATTCTTCCCTAAGACTCAGCCCTCATACAGGCCTCTGCTCCCATGTCACCTCCTCAGAGAGGCCCTCCTGACTACCCTCCATAAATACCACTCGCCCCCATCACTTGTTCCCATTACCCTACATCCTCTCCCTAGCACTGTCACCATCTGACTTATATTGGTTTCCTCGTATCTTTTTTTTTTTTTGTGGTACGCGGGCCTCTCACTGTTGTGGCCTCTCCCGTTGCGGAGCACAGGCTTCGGATGCGCAGGCTCAGCGGCCATGGCTCACGGGCCCAGCTGCTCCACGGCATGTGGGATCTTCCCCGACCGGGACACGAACCCATGTCCCCTGCATCGGCAGGCGGACTCTCAACCACTGCGCCACCAGGGAAGCCTGGTTTCCTCGTATCTTAGTCAGCTCGGGCTGCCATAACAAATGACCATTGACTGCATGGCTTAAACAACAGACATTTATTTCTCACGGTTCTGGAGACTGGAAGTCCAAGATCAAGGTGCCAGCAGATTCAGCTCTTAGGGAGGGCTCTCTTCCTGGTCTGCCTTCTCCTTGGACCCTCACATGGCCTTCCTGGGTGCAGGCAGGCAGAGAGATCTTGGGTCTCCTCCTCTTCTTATAAGGGCACCAATCCCATCGTGAGGGCCCCACCCTTGACCTATTCTAGCCCTAATTATGTCTCAAAGGCCCCACCTCCAAACACCATCACTTGGGGGTAATTAGGGTTTCACCATATGAATGTTAGGGTGATAGGAACACTTGTTCATCAACTTCCTCCCTCACCAAGCATAAGCTCTTGGAGTAGATTGTCCCACACTCTGGGTCTCCATCACCTACAATGATGCCAACACCCAGTTAAGGCTCAGCTGATGCTCCCTGGATGGGGAGTAGGGAGTTAGAGCTGATGGATGGCTCTAAGAGAGTGCAGAACAGAGCTGGAGGGGGTGTGGGTGTGGGTGGAGCCTTTCCCAGACTGTGGTTGGTGCTGGGTCCCGGAGTCTGCTGGGTGTCTGCTGTCCCCTTCAAGTCCTGGCCGTTTGTTTACTTGGCCAGTAGTTTGGGCAGCCTTGGGCTTTTCTTGCTGAATAGTTCTTGCTGAACTCCAGGGGAGGAGTTAAATAAATACTGGCTCCCAGATACGGGAACCAAAATCCTACAGGAAATGTTGAGGTGGGAGCGAGGGAGAGGACCAGCCCTGGGCCTCCCCTGCCAGGGCCCCCAGGAGCACACACCCGATTCTTTTACCCCAGCTCCTGTGGGAAGTGAAGCGGGTCATCCTGTGTTTTCAAGTGGAAACTTCTTGGTTCTTCTTTACAGCGTTCATTCGTCCGTAGAGCTGGTAAACGCTTATTAAGCGCTACCTGCCACTAACAAGTTAGAAATTCAGAAAACCTTAATGGGGCAAAATTTCTATTCAATGTTTGTAGCGTTCGTGTTTGGCAATTCTTCCTTCTTTCACTCTTAAAACTTTCCCCCATTCTGATCCCATGCCCTAGACGAGCACTCTATATCCCAGGGCGGTGGTGTGCTTGATAAATGATTAATAGCCGGCTTTCTGCAGCCTCCACTATGGCTACATTTTCATGCTACTGATGTGATGTAACTGAACCAGGTTTGTTTACCTGACTCTCAGCAAGCCAAACGCCGAGACACCAAGGTTTGCAGCAGAGAAAGAGTTTATTCTCAAGGCAGCCAAGTGAGGAGACCGGAGAAAAAGTCTCAGATCCGCCTCCTTGAAGGCAAGGAGCTTGGGATATTTATGGCATAAAGAAGCAGGGTATTCTTACACGTGGAAAAAGGTGATGGGAGGTAGAGAAAAGGTGAGGTAATTGGTGTTCTGCGCAGGCATATCTGCGTTATGCTTCTTCATGGGACGCATATTCAAAAAATGGAGGCACTTAGCATGATCTGAGGGTGGAGTTTTGGGCCCTCTGACGTCAAAAGGTCGTTCATTGGACATTTGTGCAGGCCCAGTTTTAGGATCAGTGGTCCCAACCAGTCTTAGCCATCTCAAACTGGACAGAGCTGACTCCAAGTTTCTGGAAAACAGCTTAAGCCTCCATTACTATGGCAACCCATACGTCAGAGGTACTGCTGTCTGCAGGGGTGGTTAAGGAGTCTTGCAATATATTTCTAAGGTATATGAGGCTTGGAGGGTAGGCAGTTAAAGAAAGTAAAAAGCATAACTAAAGAGAGCTTAATCAGTAAAGTCAGGTTTCAAGCAGAGGGGTTTTAACGTGCTGTTCCCTTACCTGCTGTTCTGTAAAACAAGCTCAGGAATTTCTGTTAGTCACCAGCTTCTATTGACCTATGGGGTGTGGTTTCAATGTCACTGAATGCAAAATTGGAAAGAGTTGTGTAGTGCCTGCCACACCATTGGATAGAATTCCCACTGTACTGATATATATGTACGTATAACCTCAAGAGTATAGATAATGGTGAAATGTATAATAATTAGGAAATGATGAGTTTCCAGTATTTGTTATCTCTGTTTTAAATATAATTTATTTAATTATAAGTTTATATAATTAAATTTTTATTTTTTAAAATTTATTTTATTTTATATTTTAAGATTTATTTTGATGTGGACTATTTTTAAAGTCTTTATTGAATTTGTTACAATATTACTTCTGTTTTATATTTTGTTTTTTTGGCTGCAAGGCATGTGGGATCTTAGCTCCCCAGCCAGAAATCGAACCTGCACCCACTGCATTGGAAGGCGAAGTCTTAACCACTGGACCGCCAGGCAAGTCCCTTAAATTTTTAATAATGACTACTTAATAACTGATTTACAAAATTCTTAAAAATACAACAATCAGCTCTTGCAAGCCAGAATGAGCTGGTTCCAGTTATCACTGTGTGGGAGCTTGTGAGAGATGCAAAATCTTGGACCCCACCCCAGACCTACTAAATCAGACTACGAATATTAACACTTTTAACGGTGTCCTCAGGTAATTTGTATACGTGTTAGAGTTTGAGAAATGTGGCCCTAGAGGTAACCACTGTTTCTGATTTTGTTTATATCTTTTAGACCTTTTTCACAACACAGGTGCATATATTTTGAAATGATTTTTTTCTGGCTTTTTCTTTGCACAATTTAAAATAGATCTTATTTTTAAGAGCAGTTTTAGGTCCACAGCAAAATCGAGCAGAAGGTACGGAGGTTTCCCGTATACCCCCTGACCCCACACATGCACGGCCTCCCCCAATAACAGCATCCTCAGCAGAGGGTACTTTTGTTACAATTAATGAATCTACATTGACACATCAGTATCACCCAGAGTCCACAATTTACATTAGGGTTCATTTGGTGTTGTACATTCTATGGGTTTCAGCAGTGCGGAGTCTTAACACTGGTCGGCCAGGGAAGTCCCTGGATTTTCAAATATTGATCTTATATTTGGTTACCTTGCCAATGTTTCTATTAATTTTTAATATTTTGTCTGTAGATACTTTTGGGACAATTATATTGTATGTTATTAATGATAGTTTTTTTTAATTTCTGATCTTTATGACTCTAATTTATTTTTCCTGTCTTATTGTATTTGCCAATGTGATTTAAACAGAAGTGGTAAGATTGGGCATCCTTATCTTGTTTTTTATTTGAAGGGGACTGATGTTACATTCTTACGTTTCCTCATTAGAATAGGTTTTTAGAACAATTGAAATACAGTTGATTTACAATGTTATATTAGTTTCAGGTGTACAATATAGTGATTTGGTATTTTTATATTGTAATCCATTTAAAGTTATCATAGAATATTGATTATATTTCCTGTGCTGTATATTAAATCATTCTATCTTGTTTATTTTATACCTAGTAGTTTGTACCTCTTAATCTCCCTCTATCTTGCCTTTTCCCTTTCCCCCACCCTTCTCCCCACTGGTAATCACTAGCTTGTTCTTTGTATCTGTGAGTCTCTTTCTGTTTTGTTGTATTCATTCATTTGTTTTATTTTTTAAATTCCAAGTGAAAACGTACAGTATTTGTCTTTCTCTGACTTCACTAAGCATAATGCACTCCAGGTACATCCATGTTGTTGCAAATGGTATCCCATACGTTTAATCTTCCCTGGTGGTGCAGTGGTTAAGAATATGCCTGCCAATGCAGAGGACATGGGTTCGAGCCCTGGTCTGGGAAGATCCCACATGCCGTGGAGTAACTAAGCCTATGCACTACAACTACTGAGCCTGCGCTCTAGAGCCTGAGAGCCACAGCTACTGAGCCCGCAGGCCACAACTACTGAAGGCCGCACGCCTAGAGCCCTTGCTTCACAACAAGAGAAGCTACCACAATGAGAAGCCTACGCACTGCAATGAAGAGTAGCCCCCGCTATCTGCAACTAGAGAAAGCCCACGCGCAGCAAGGAAGACCCAACTCAGCCAAAATAAATAAATAGATTAAAAAAAAATCTTAGTAGGTTAAAGTATTTTCTTCTATTCCCAGAGTTTTTATGAATGAGAAAATTTGTCAAATGGTTTTTCTGCATCAGTTGAGATGCTCAAATTTTCATCCTTTAATCCGTTAGGGTGGTATGTGATAATGACAGATTTTCAAATTTATTTGAAACTTATTGATAGACCACTCAAATTTCTGGAATAAATAAAACTTGGTCAGAATGTATCTTCTTTGTAATATACTGTTGTATTCAGTTGCTAACATTTTGTTTAGGACTTTTTACTTTTACTTGTTACTCTATCTTCATGAGTAAGTCTGGCCAGGGATTTTTTTTTTTTTCTCATATTGTTCATGTCAGGTTTTGGCATCAAGGTTACATTAGATTTATAGTCTCAATCAGGGATAATTTTCTTTGTGGCAGAATCTGTTGCTGATTCTCTAATAGTTATTCTGACCCTCTTTCTTTAGCAACAGAACTCCAATTTTTAGCTGGACACATAGCTGAAGATTATTCTTCCCAGCCTCTCTCATAGTCCTTCACGTGACTAAATTTCGGCCAGTGTCCCCTCATCAGCACCACAGTAAGTGAACTCTTTATAGACCCAAATCCTGAGATTTATGATTCCTACTTTGAGAAATAGGTCCCTGAGGCATTTATTTCTAATCGTGACTACTTTCATTAAAACTAAAAATATGATCTAGTATGTAGACTTCATATATATTTATATTTATACATTTGGGTAGGATTAGAGAAATATTTTCATTGCTTCTTGATCTAGACTTGCAGCTTCTCTAGATAACTTAAGTGGAAAGAATATCAATTATTGAAGTCATTAAACTGGCCACTATTTGCATGAAAGAATGTCAGTTATAAACCATTTTGAGCTTTTCAAAAGATCTTTAAAGAATTTTTCTTCAGTTGTAAGAGAGCTTTCTCCTAAACGTGTGAACAAACGCAACTTTCATATTAAACTGAAAATATTCCAAATTTTACATGCATTGTAGCCAGAACCACAGAGAGAAGCTAACCAAATGCAGAGGAATATTTTTCAGTTTCTACAAAGAAATATGGCCTCTTGTTTTTCTTGAAACTCAGCTCTCTTGGAGTGTCTGATTTTTTTCCACGTTTGATAGAGAAGTGGCTACAAAGAAATGCTTCTGTGCTCTAAAAAAAAATGATTAAGGCGAGGCTTCCCTGGTGGCGCAGTGGTTGAGAGTCCGCCTGCCGATGCAGCGGACACGGGTTCGTGCCCCGGTCCGGGAAGATCCCACATGCCGCGGAGCGGCTGGGCCCGTGAGCCATGGCCACTGAGCCTGCGCGTCCGGAGCCTGTTCTCCGCTCCGCAACGGGAGAGGCCACAGCACTGAGAGGCCCGCGTACCGCAAAAAAAAAAAAAAAAAAGATAAGGCAAGTGGAATGATAAATGACAACTGATGATGGACCTCATTGTTGGAGACAGAAGAGCAGGTGGAAGGGACTTGCAAATTTTAGAGAACATACCCATCCAACGAGGGGAGCCCCTCATCTCCTGCCGACTGTTCCCTCACGAGAGTGTGATCCAGTCTTCCTGCCGGGTCTTCTAAGTGAACCGGAAACCCACATTTTAATGTAAGAGATCCTGAGCTTTTAATATTGGCTCAAAACTTAAAAACGGAGACAGTAGTTAAACCTCCCCCCACACACATCTGACTCTTTGGGGGGAAAGCGAGGGCCAGAGGAATTTTGTAACTTTCTCGAGGTGGAGGGTGAAGTAAGTGGAGACTCTGACCTCCAGGACTCTGGGACTTCTTCCATTTCCGAGATTCTGTGATTAAGTATATGCAGCTATTAATTCCAATCAAGGGCATGATTATATTCTACTGTTTGCTTGTTGCAAGGGCAGGATCCTAAATGTCCGAGGCTTTCTCTTCCTGCAAGAGGCTCCATCCTCAGAAAATGACTTGAGGGAGGGGTGGTGGCAGCTTGCTCAAGGCCCACGGTTTAGGATACATTGCATTTTTCATGCAAATTATAGCAGGTAAATTCAGTCTCACAGAAAGAGAGAGGTTGGATGTTTAGGAGGACATAAGGATTTGTCCTTGAACATTTGTGGAAGAAGAAAGAGATACGTGCTTTTTCCTAAATCAACAAACGTTTTATAGTATGGAGAGGCCATTTCACACAGAATGGTTGTGTTTCAGGAAAGCATAAAGATAAGGGGAAAGTTCCTGCGGTTCCCGAATGAGTGGGTAAAAGCTTCCTATGAGAGGATGTGGCTGGCTCACAAGAGGCATTTTCTGTGTTTCAAAGCAGACGTCTGGAAATGTGGACTCACTGAATTCAAAGCAGGGTTGCTTGATCCAACCAAACCGTATCATCCCAAAGCCTTTTCCCACCAATGAAGTCTGAGCTCAAAGGATTCCAGCCCGTGTTTCACAGTAAACCAGGGAGAGCTCAGTCAGAGATTCTGGGACCCTTCAGCCCTTTCCTGAAAGGCTAGAAGGTGCCCTTCCAGCTGTGAGACCCAGAGTCTCCGCTTTGGGATTTGAGGGTGGGGCCCTAAGTGGGCTCAGCTCGGACTGCAATACAGGGGGTGCAATGGTGGTGCAGGGCAGAGAGCAGGAGTTGAGAGCAAGGGGTGAATTTGGGCTTTCCCACTTCGTCTCTGTGGCCTCTGGCAAGTCACTTTCCTGAGCATCCACTTCTTCATCTGCAGATTGGGAACGGTCCCGCCGGCTCTTGCCAACGCATGGCGGTGCCTGAGGAGGGCATGTCTGTGAAAGTGCCCCGAAAACAGAAAGGATTCACATCACATCTGGCGCCTTCTTACCTCTCCAGCCTTATCACCTACCACGCCTCCCCTGTGTTCTGTGTTCCAGCCAGGCAAACCATCTTTTGGGTTCTTCATAGGTAGCTTCCTCCTGCCCCTGGGCCTTTGCACATGCTGCTTCCATGACCTGAAGTGCTCCTCCCATCTTTGGTTTGATTTTAGTCCTATTCATCCTAGAACTCAGCTCATTGCCACCCCCAGCCCCATCAGTTTCGGTTGGAATCCTCTGTTACAGGTATACATCCACAGCATCACTATCTTATAGACATAGGTCTCATCACCATTGTTTAGATTTATGTCATTCTTGTCACTAGACCGTAAGCTCCCTGAGGGCAGAGGATGATGCAGTCTTGCTCCTCTTTGTATCCCCAGACCCAGCCCAGATACCAGATAAATGTTAGGATTGCAGAGTGGTTTCAGGAGCGCAGGCAGCGGGGATTCTGGATTTAGTTGCCTGGGTTAGGATCGTCAGGATGAGGATCACAGAGTGTCTTCTCTGAACAAGCTCTGTGTTTGCACCTTTTCCTCCCCTCCCTTTAAGCCACGCTGTGCCCCATCGTGTGGTGTCACGTTGATGTCCGTATATGTTGCATACATCAAATTATGGCAACTAATTATTAGTGGTAGGTGGAGGTGCCTCTGTGTGCATCGGGAGAGGCAGACAGCTCTGGTCCGGAGAACAGGAAGTGGGCTTCAGAACAAGGGGTACAAAATTAGTAGATTCTACTCTGTCTGGAACACTGCTTGGGAGATTTGAATTATTAATAAAAATTCTAGGAAGCCCAGTAGCTTTTTAGGAAACTTTATGCAGTTAAGGGAGGATAAATTCCAAGCATGCTTCCAAGCACTATTATTGTTTTTTTTTCATTTTGAATACCTTATATTGATATAATATTCATAGAGAAAGTATAATATTCATAGAGAAAGTATACAGATTATAGGCACCCAGTTCAAAACTTATTCACAGACGAAACACCCCCCTCATCACCAGCAGCCAGGTTAAGAATTAGAACGTCACCAGAAACCCGGAAGTCCCTCTCACGCTCCCTTCTAGGCAGCCCCCCTGCGCCCCCCACCACCAAGGGAACACTCTTCTGACTTCTATCAGCGTGGATCTGCCATTTTCTGGTATTCTATGCAAATGGAATATCCAGTAAGTACTTTCCTGAATCGAGCTTCTTTCACTCAACACTGTATTTGTGAGGTTCATCCATTGTGTTGTGTGTGATTGTAGATCATTCTCATTGCTGTGTGACAACCCATCGTGTGAACAGACCACAGTGTATTTATGCATTTGACTGTGGATGGACATCTGGGTAGTTTCCAGCTTGGGGCTATTACAGATAGCCCCAAGAGTACAATAATACAAACTATTACAGATAGTTTGGTTCATTGTAAAGAGGTATTAAAAAGTAAATCCAACTTTTTTTTTTTTTTTAACTGTGCTCTTTTAACATTTTTCTTTCCATTTTTACCCCCCAGGGAAGCAAGAATCTGATTGGGTCAAGAAAGAGCCTATCCTTTTCCTAAGAATTCACGGTTTGTTCTTCCTCCTCAGATCTGCAACTTCACCTGTAAGCTGAATTCTCAGTAACCTTCTGTGTTTATTCTCCCCTCTCCTCCTTTTCCTAACATTAAAAAAGTAAACACCCCCTTAAAGACATTGTAAGCACATTGCCAAAAAAAGGGGAAACTCCTGAGAAGTTTAGATAAGAAAGCAACAACCTCGTGCCATCTAGAGATAACAGTGTAAATATGGTAGCGCCATTCTCCCCAGTGTTTTCTTCTACATCTATTTTGCATAGTTGAGATCATCTCTTTTCACTTAAGATTATACCGCAAGTATTTCCCCATAACTGTGCCTCAACATTGTTTCTCCTGGCTACGTGATAATCCATCCCATGTGTATGCCAAAATTATTTGACTAATCTCCTAAACTGGGACGTTTAGGATGCTTGCACTTTCATTTTGACAATCAGAAACAATGCTGCAGTGATTATCTTGGAGGCAGATCGCTGTTCTCGTTGTAGGTAATTTCCTTAAGCTAGTTCCTAGAGATGGAATTTACTGGTTGGAGAATATAAGCCCTTTAAAAAGGTGCTATTTAAATACTCCCACCAGCTTTAAGAACTGAGAGCAGGAAAGAACACATTTCACTACATCATCACACATTTTGAATATTGGTTAAAATGGTGTATCTTCATATTGTGTGGTTTTAAGTATTTTAGAATTTCTCTTCCGATTTATTTTTTGACCTGTGAGCTATCTGGAATAGTTTTATTTATTTAAAAAATTAAAAAAATTTTAATACAATTTTTAAAGGTTACACGCCATTTACGGTTATTACAAAATATTGATTATATTCCCCGTGTTGTACAATGTATCCTTGTAGCCTTACACCCGGTAGTTTGTGTCTCCCACGCCTATATTGCCCCTCTCCCCTCCCCACTGGTAAACACTAGTTTGTTCTCTATATCTGTGAGTCTGCTTCTTTTTTGTTATATTCACTAGTTTGTTGTAATTTTTAGATTCCACATATAAGTGATATCACACAGTGTTTGTCTTTCTCTGTCTCTTAGTTCACTTAGCATAATGCCCTCCAAGTCCATCCATGTTGCTGCAAATGGCAAAATTTTGTCCTGTTTTATGGCTGAGTAATATTCCATTGTATATATACCACATCCTCTTTATCCGTTCATCTGTTGAGGGGTACTTAGGTTGCTTCTATGTCTTGGCAGTTGTAAATAATGCTGCTAGGAACGTTGGGGTACATGTATCTTTTCCTACTAGTGTGTTTGTATTTTGGGGATATATACCCAGGAGTGGAAATGCTGGGTCATACGGTAGTCTATTTTTAGTTTTTTGAGAAAGCTCCATACGGTTTTCTGGAAGTATGTTTTAAAATGTCCAAGTGTATAAGGATTTAAAAAATCTTTTAAGCTACGTTTAATTTAGTTGTATTATAGTCAGAGACTATGGTGTGTATTTGACCTGTTCTTTGAAATGGGCCGAGAATTGCACATAATTAGTTTCTGTAAATGTTAGGGTGACTAAACATCTAAATTCTTTGGGGGGGCTGAGGGGTTTCCTGGGATAAAAGACTTTCAGTCCTAAAATCAGGAAAGTCCTGAGCAAACTGAGCTGGATTGGTTCCTTATGTACACCTGAGAATAATATGGATTCTCTCATTATTGGGTGCAGAGCTCTAAGCAGATACATTAGGTCAAGTTTATTTATTTTTTTTAAAAACAATTTTTAGTTAAAATTTTTATTTTGAAAACTGTAGACTCCCATGCAATGGTAAGGAATAGCACAGAGAAATTCATTGTATCCTTTACGGTTTCCCTTAATGGTAACATCTTGCAAAACTATAATATAATATCACCACCAGAAATCAATGTTGATACAATCCACCCATTTTTATTCAGGCTTCACCAGCTTTACTTGTACTCATTTGTGTGTGTGTGTGTGTGTGTGTGTGTGTGTGTGTGTATTTAGTTCTCTACAATTTTATCACATGTGTAGGTTTGTGTATTCACCACCGTGTCAAGATATGGCCATCACAACAAAGGTCCCTCCTTTTGCCCTTTTATCACCACAAGTATCTCTCTTGTTCCTCTTCCCGCCTCGCCCTTCTCTCCTACCCCTAACCCTTGGCGACCTCTGATCTGTTCTCCATTTCTAAAAGTTTGTCATTTCAAGAGTGTTATATAAATGGAATCGTACAGTACTTAACCTTCTGAAGTTGGCTTCTTTCACGCAGGTAATTCTCTGGAGAACTGCACATGTTGTTGTGTATATATCAACAGTTTATTCTTTCTTTTTTTTACTTTATTTATTTGTTTATTTGGCTGCATTGGGACTTAGTTGCGGCACGCGGGCTCTTCGATGCTGCATGTGGGCTTCTCTGTAGTTGTGGCATGTGGGCTCTAGAGCACGCGCGGGCTTAGTTGCCTCGCGGCATGTGGGATCTTAGTTCCCCGACCGGGGATCAAACCCACATCCCCTGCATTGGAAGGCGGATTCTTAACCACTGGACCACGAGGGAAGTCCCAGTTTATTCTTTCTTATTGCTGAGTAGTATTTCATGTACGGATTGACCAGTTTGTTTAGCTGTTAACCCAATGAAGGACATCTGGGTTGTTTCCAGTTTTTAACTACAGTGTTATGAATAAAGCCGCTATGAACATTCATGTATAAGAGTTTGTGTGAACCTAAGTTTCTATTTCTCTGGCATAAATACCCAAGGGTACAATTACTGGGTTTAACAGTTGTTTAAAAAAATCTTTATTTTACCAAGTTTATCTGCTTGGCTTATGGATAATTGAGAAAGACTTTAAAGTTGATTTATGTATTTATGTATTTATGTATTTTGAAGCTATTTTATAAGATGCAGACAAATTCAGAATCTGTAACTTTCTGTCTGTAAAATTAGAACCCCAGCTCCTGGGATAGTGGTTCAGGAATCCTACTGGGCTACTAAGACCAGAAACTCCACAAGATGTAGCGGTCTGAGCCCTCTTTAACTCTGTGGCAATAATAGTGTGGTGTCATAGTTACGGAGAACATGTGTCATAGTTACGGAGAACATGAGAAGATAAGTGTGCAGTTGTGCATCCTTTTGATAGTAGGCATTTCATTACTTTGATGGTCGTCCTGAAGGCAGGAAGTGAGCATACTATTTCTCCCACAGATGTCCCTGGAGGAGAGGAAGTGGAGGAGGACAGCTTCCCTTTAGCTGAGGTGCTGGCTGTATATGCCGGGACCTGGGAGCCTGGCTTGAGAAATCTGGTGTGTTTGTTTATTTGGCATAAACTGACAAGATAGTTCTGTTTCCTGTGGAGTTGACATAGGAGAACAGATGCTACAAAAATATGAGAAGGCAAAGATGAGCCCTGCTAGGAAATCTCTCCCCCCTTGAAGTTCTTTTGCATTTGTGCCAGCTCCACCCTGGAGAACTTACTCCCCAGGCAGGCAGAGGTCAACTCATCCATCCCCCTGCCTCTGGGTAGCCCTGCCCCAAGTGCCTCTGACAGTCGCAACTTCACACGTGAGCTTCTTCTCTGGTTGCATCTGTTCATCTTCCCAGCCCAGTTCTTCAGGCTCTTACACCCTGGCCCTCAGGGATCCCTATTCCTTGAGCTCACGGTACTTACTGTTCTCTCAACACCAATTTAGCAAAGCTGCCTGGAATCACCCCCCAAGAGAGCAGGGCACTCAGCCGGTGTCAGTTTCCTATCGCTGCTGTAATAAGTTGCCACCAACTTAATGGTTTAAGACAACAGAAGGTTGTTATCTTACAGTCTTGGTCAGAAGTCTGAAATGGGTCAAAGTCAAGGTATGGGCAGAGCTGTGTTCCTTGTGCAGGTTCCAGGGGAGATTGTGTCCCTCGCCTTTTCTGGCTTCTCTGGGCTGCCCTCACTCCTTGGCTCATGGCCCCTCACAACTCCAACCTCTGCTTCTGCGACCACCTTCCCTGACCCTCCTGCCTCTCATGTAAGGACCCTCGTTATTAGACTGGCCTTCCTGGGACAATCTAGGATAATCCCCCATCTCAATATCTTTAACTGAACCACATCTGCAAAGTCCCTTTTGCCCTGTAAGGTGACCTTCACAGGTTTGGGGGACTAGGGGAAAGATGTCTTAGGGCAATCACCTGGTTGACTGTACCAGTTCTTCTCTTCTCAAGCCCATGGCCCTCTTCAGGCCCTCACTGTGCCTCTTCTGGAAGAGTCCATTAGCCCCCTGACTGGTCTCCCGTGTCCATCCAGCCCCTCTACAATCCCTTTCCACTGCAGCCAGAGTGTTTGGCCCAGAGTCTACTGGATAAACACAGACCCTTAACCCTGACTCAGGGTCCTTGACGAGCTGTCTTACCACTTTTTCTTGTCTGATCTCTCACTAGTTTCCTTTACATGCATTAGCTACCAGCCTGTTACGGCATTCATTTATTCTAACATGCCCAGAGCTTTCCTGCTTCTATGCTTTTACTTCTTTCTTTGCATCTGAAATGCCCTTTGCCCTCATTTTCACCTGTCACAATCCTATTTGGCCTCATCATCAAAGGCCTTAAAATGTGGATGACTGTTGACCCAGAAATTCCATTTCCATGTATAGGAATTTCATACTATGGAAGTAATCCTGAGGGTTGTGCATAGATACAGTTTCAAAGATATTCATTGCAGCATTGTTTTTTATTTTACTTTATTTATTTTGCATTGTTTTTAAAAAATTTTTTTTATTGAAGTATAGTTGATTTACAATGTTGTGTTAGTTTCAGGTGTACAGCAAAGTGATTCATATATACATATATATATATGTATGTATATATTCTTTTTCAGATTCTTTTCCATTATTGGTTATTACAAGATATTGAATGCAGCATTGTTAACAAAAAGAAAAAAGTAGAACCAACCTAAATAAACATCCAACGATATGGAGCTGGTTAAATTGTGGAATAACAAGAAGTGAAATACGCAGTGAACAAAATCCAAACACCCTGACGTATTAATGCGTTGAAAAACACGATATATTCAAAAGCAGATTACAAAACCCCTGTATAGGAAGATTTTATTTAAAAATTATATTACATATACATTGAAAAAGACAGGACAGCAGCATTCTAAACTGTTGATGG
The DNA here is from genome assembly GCF_963924675.1 of Phocoena phocoena. Taxonomy (NCBI): domain Eukaryota; kingdom Metazoa; phylum Chordata; class Mammalia; order Artiodactyla; family Phocoenidae; genus Phocoena; species Phocoena phocoena. Next base: position 96,519,056 of record NC_089229.1, read on the forward strand.
TGGTTGTTTCTGGGTAGTGGGATTATGGGTGATTTTTATTTTCTTATTTTTATTTGTCCATACTTTTTCTCCCCTACCATGACCACATGTTACTTTTAGAATAATAAAAAAAGCAATTAAAATTATTAAAACAGTCATTCTACCCACCCTACCCAGGCCAAGTCAACCCTGTCCCTCCCTGAAGCCTTCCACAGCCATCATCCTGGATGAATGTGAGGGCTCTGTCCCTTGACCCCCTCGCACTGTTCGAAGCTCTTAGCACGCCCCCTTTATTTGTATTTAAGAAGTTGCTACAGAGCAATGTCTGGGTGTGGGGCTTCACCTCCATGGTGTGAGGCTGCAGGGCTGCTCTGCTCTGGGGCGGTGCCCCCGCTAGAGAGGGGTGCGCTCAGGCATCCCGAGCTGGGGCTGGGGCTCAGGGATTTGAAGGGTCACTTTTGCCAAGGCTCCTGTGTCTGGAGGCGGGGTGTCGTCTGGGAAGGCAGGCTGTTTTCAAAATTCCATTCCTGTTCTCATGGAACTGGTGGTCTGATTAGGGAGATAAGGCAACAGCACATCACATGTTATAGGAAAATACGAACATTGCCGACAGGTATCACGTTGGTCCTTTTGCCAAGTGAGTAGTAAGAGGGCAGAGGAGGGAGAGGTAGCCACAGGTCAGGGCAGAGGAGGTGTGCTCTGGGCCGGTGACACATCCATCAGGTCAGTGCAATTTTGCCCCAGACTTACGTAAATGTAACCCAAACACTCGGGTAGCTCAAGGCTGCTGTGGGCCACAGTCTATAGCTTTCATTTCAAATAGCACGCTTTTATTAAAAAAAAATTTTTTTTTTATAGATTGCATGTGGCATGCAGGATCTTTGTTCCCTGACCAGGGATAGAACCCATGCCCCCTGCAGTGGAAGTGCGGAGTCTTAACCCCTGGACTGCCAGGGAAGTCCCTCAAATAGCATGCTTTTATATACAAAGAAGTTTACAGAATTCCAGGAAAACCAACAACCTCAGTGGAAAGAGTAACTCAGAAAAGGTACCCTGGGCAGTTTCAATTGCATTTAATATATAAAATATCTATTGAAACCACTGGGCTTAAGCTGTCAAATGTAGAACTCGACGGCTTGGCCTCTGACTTGGGAATTTCCTGAAGACAGTGGCTCTTGTGGTGACAGCAGGAGTCTAGGCGTGCTACATGGAGTCCGGCATTGGAGAGCTGATCACCCCGCAGCCCTGTGCCCTCTGCTCACAGCACCAGCGCACCCTCCACTGCAGCTGGTGGTTTACACAGGCTCCCTTCTTAGCCAGTCAGGAATCCCTGCTCTATTTATCTATGTTCCCCTGTATTGAAGGAAAATAGTCTTAATAGTCCAGTCAAGAGTGTTACACTCTGACAAAATAGAAATTCCAGTGTCATTTAGAAATGTATGGAGTCACACCTGGAGAGTCATACCAGTTACGGCTGCAGAATGACACATGGGTGCACGACCCTGGTCTGATGTCACTGTCTGATGTCACTGTCCCCTAGCAGAGCAAACCCATGACTTTCCCTTTGCAATTTCCCCCTGAACCTCTGGTGAGTGCTTTTCTTAAACTTCTGTGTTGACAAATTGGAGAGCAGCTAACAACTTCCTCAGATTCTGAGCAATTCTTTCCTTGCGATATCAGCCCTGGGTCTGCTTTTTAATATTGTATGCTAATGAAGCAACACAGGGAGTTCATCAGGCATTTCCGGAACACTTACTATGTGCCATGCTCAGACCAGCGTACTTGGGAAATTACAGGGATGGGTAAGGCGTGGTCTGTCTTCTAGGAGAGCAAAGAGTAGAGGAGATAAGATTTAAAGAGGAAAATACAAGGCAAGATGAGTTTCCCTAGAGACATCCAGGGTGGTTCAAAGATAGGAGAGTGGTGTCTAGACAGGGAAGTTGGGATGAGGGGAGCAGGAAAGGAGAAGAGCCTCCTGGAATAGTATACGTGTAGTAGAAGAAACATGAACTTTGCATCAGACAGACGTGGGTTCAGAGCCGGCTGTCTCTTCGTAACACGGTGATCTTTTGCAAGTTACTTAGCCTGTCTGAGCCTCAGCATCCTTATCTCTGGGGTGAATGGTTGTTAGGAGGTGTAGTGGGTTGAATGGTGCCCCTCCCCAAAAGATATGTCCACATTCTCACCCCCGGGACCTGTGAATGTGATCTTATTTGGAAAAAGGGTCTTTGCAGATATACTTAAGGATATCAAGATGAGAGCACCTTAGATTACATAGATGGGCTCTCATGACAAGTGTCTTTTTAAGAAATACAGAGGGGAGACACAGAGGGAGAAGGGGAGACAGTGTGAATACGGAGGCAGAGATTGGAGCGATGCAGCCACGGCCAAGGGAATCTGGAGCCCACAGAAGCTGGAAGAGGCAGGAAGCTCTCTCTCTCTCTCAGAGCCATTGGAGTAGCTTGGCCCTGTCGCCATCTTGATTTCGGACTGCTACAGAGCTTTGAGAGAATACATCTCTGATGTATTAAGCCACCCAGTTGGTGATAGTTTGTTACTGCATCCCCAGGAAACTCTACAGGAGGATTGAGTGTAAGAATGCATGTGAAGCATGTAGCAGAGTGCCTGGCACCAAAGGCCAAGGGAAGGACAATTAGCAGAGAGAAGGAATGGGCGGAGCGGGAGTGCCTTTTGGAAGGTGAAACTGCGTGAGTGAGCGTAGGAGGTGTCTGGGGAGCGAGGCCAGTGGGCGATGAGTGGCGTGCATGGTGGGGTCGGGTGCCGGTGCCCATGGGGGCCCAGGAGGAAGTTAAGACTGGTCATGAGGCCGGAGAAGGAGGAAGGTCCACAGAAAGAGAGGTGGTGGGGTCTCCGGAGGCCATTGGCTGCCAGACCCACAGGTCACGCCAACAGGCCCTGGAAGTTGCTGGGTTGCTGAACTTTAACGAAGTCCTGCGGGAGGACTTCCCTGGCGGTCCAGTGGTTAAGACTTCGCCTTCCAGTGCAGGGGGTGTGGGTTTGATCCTTGGTCGGGGAGCTAAGATCCCACGTGCCTTGTGGCCAAAAAACCAAAATATAAAAACGGAAGCAAGATTTCAAATAGCTCAAACGAATTCAATAAAGACTTTAAAGATGGTCCACGTCAAAAAAATCCTAAAAAATAAATAAATAAAAGAAGTCATGTGGGCTTGGGAAGGGGGAAGCAGAGAGAGGGGTGCACTAAAGATTTGAGATCAGTGTTTTCTGAGCCCTCCATAACCCCCCTGGATTCTCGTGTCACCCTGACTGTAAAGAAGGTTAGATTTAATTTGATTTAAAGAAATTAAAAGGATTTGACATGTCTTTTGCAAATGCAAGTTTGTGGGCTAAGATTCACATTCTCCACAACGGATTTGAAGATGAATGTTTAAAACTTTTGTAGTGTTTTTGGAAGGCTACCCAAGAAACTGGAGACGGTATTGCCTCTGAGAAGGGAACTAGGAGGCTGGTAGGATGACCAACTGTCCCAGTTTGCTGAGAACTGTCCCAGTTTTAGTAATGAAAATCCCATGTCCCCAAAAGTCCCTCAGTTCAGGGCAGACTGGGACACTTGGTCACCCACTAGGGAGGAGGGGAGATTTGATTTTTCACTGTTTCCTCTCAAACATTTTGTGTTTGTACTTTTACTTTGTACCCATGATACCTAACACCCCTCGCCCCCAGAGCATCAAACAATCCCCCAAACCCCTGTAACATAAAAAAAACCCACCATAAGTAAAAATTAAAGGTAAATGAAGAACTGAGAAAAACATTCACGTATTAACGTGAGGAAACAAAAATATTATTCCTAATCTCTAAGGAGCTTTTACAAATCAATAGGAAAATAGAAACATCTCCATTGAAAATGAGCTAAAGACACTAGCCAGGGGATTTCCTTGGTGGTGCATTGGTTAAGAATTCATCTGACAATGCAGGGGACACAGGTTCGAGCCCTGGTCCGGGAAGATCCCACATGCCACGGAGCAGCTAAGCCTGTGCTCTAGAGCCCTCGAGCCACAACTACTGACCCTGTGTACCACAACTACTGAAGCCCACACGCCTAGATCCTGTGCTCCACAACAAGAGAAGCCTGTGCTCTGCAACGAAGAGTAGCCCCCGCTCGTGGTAACTAGAGAAAGCCCGCGGGCAGCAACGAAGACCCAACGCAGCCAAATAAATAAATAAACTAGCCAGAAATTCACAAAAGAAGAAATACACATGGACAATATTAGAAAACATCCCCCCAATATTTAAAGGGATGAATATTAAAAAATAATCTCATACCAGTTTTTGCCAGTTAAATTACTAAATAATAAAAAAATAACTGTCTTAGTCAGCTTAGGCTGCTGTAACAAAATACCATAGAGTGGATGGCTTAAACAACAGACACTTACTTCTCACAGTTCTGGAGGCTAGAAGTCCAAGAACAAGGTGCTTGCAGATTTGGTTCTTGGTGAGGGCCCTGGCTTGCATACGGCTGTGTTCTCCCTGTGTCCTCATATGGTAGAGAGAGAAAACGCTAGTGTCACTTCTGTTCTTATAAGGGCACTAATCCCTCCATGAGGGCCCCACACTTACAATCTCATCTAACCCTAAATACCTCCAAAAGGCCTCATCTCCTTATGCCATCACATTGGGGGTTAAGACTTCAAAATGTGAATTTTGGGGGACATAAACATTCAGTCCATAACTAATAAAATGCCATGGAAGGGTAAATTGATATAGTTCTTGGCAGGATGTATATAAGTCTTAACAATTTTTGTGACTTTTAACCCAGTGATTTTTTTTCACATCTAGGAGTTTGTTTTAAGGCAATAGGCCGTGTATGTGAAGATGGGTGTGCAAGGATGCTGGTCCCTCTGCTATTTGTGAGAACAAAGCCAACACGCCAAGGTCACTGGCATCAGGGCTTTATCTTGTAAGTGAAAATTTCAACTGTCCAGAAAACTAGAGAGGATAATATAAAGATATCCATGTTCCAGCCATCTTTTTATAAAACTTTATTTTTTTATTGAAGTGTAGTTGCATTACAATGTTGTGTTAATTACTGCTGTATAGCGAAGTGATTCAGTTATACATATATAGATATTCTTTTTCATATTCTTTTCCATTATGGTTTATCACAGGATATTGAATATAGTTCCCTGTGCTATACAGTAGGACCTTGTTTATCCATCCTATATACCCGTTGGCGTCTGCTAATCCCAAACTCCCTATGCAACCCTCTCCCACCCCCCTCCCCCTTGGCAACCACCAGTCTTTTCTCTATGTCCCTGATTCTGTTTCAGTTTCATAGATAGGTTCATTTGTGTCCTATTTTAGATTCTACATATAAGTGATATCATACAGCATTTGTCTCTTTCTGACTTACTTCACTTAGTATGATAATCTCTGTTTGCACCCATGTTGCTGCAAATGGCATTATTTCATTCTTTTTTATGGCTGAGTAGTATTCCATTGTATATATGTACCACATCTTTATTCATTCATCCGTTGATGGACATTTAGGTTGTTTCCATGTTTTGGCATGTTCCAGCCTTCTTAATGTGTTTCCATATTTGTCTCATATTTTTGGAATTATTAAGTAAATAAAACATATACAGAGAGATATAGCCCCTCATGTACCACTCTCTGGATCCCGTCTTCTCTCTTCCTCCCTAAAGGTGACCACTACCCTGAATTTAGTGGTTATCCACCATACACGTTGACTTTTCCTGCAATTAAACATATTTATAAACAGTACTGTACTGTTTTATTTTACATGGTCTTTATTTAGCTTTACATAAATACTATTGTGCTGTAGAGAGTCTCTGACACTTGCTTTTATTTTCTGCTCAACATTATTTTGGGGATTTATCCATGTTGGTAGATGTAGCCTTGATTATTTTTGACTGCTGTTTGGTATTTCATAGGATGAATGTATCACCATTTATTTATTTATACTGTTGAAGTATATTTAGTTGTTTACATGCTTGTGAACTACATTCACTGCTGCAGTGAACATTCTGTGCAAGTTGCTTTGTGCACGTAGGTGAAAGTTTCGCCAAGTGATATGCCCAGGAGTGCATGTACTGGGCCATGGGAAGAGCATCTTTAAATGTCTTAGCTATTTCCAGATTTTCCTCCAAAGTGATATACCACTTGTCCTAACAACAGCAAATAGTTCCAATAGCCCCACATCCTGGCCAATGTGATGGGAAGATAGCTATGTGGTTTTATCTTGGATTTCCCTAGTGACCAGTGGGGTTGAATGATTTTTCATATGTTTACTAGCCAAATGGTTTTTTTTCTTTTCTGTGAGTTGCCTTTCTATGTCGCTTATCTATTGTTACTGGGTAGTTTGTCCATACCTTAATCTTTTTAAAAAAATTAAGATATAGTTTAAAAAAATAAAAAGAAAGGAAATTCCTTGTCAGTCCAGTGGTTAGGACTCAGCACTCTTACTGCCGTGGCCTGGGTTCAATCCCTGGTGGACAAACTAAGATCCCACAAGCTGCATGGCACAGCCCCCCCAAAAAAAAAGGTGTAACAGACATGTAACATTATATTGGTTTCAGGTATACATATAATGATTTGATATTTGTAAATATTGTGAAATGATCACCTCAATTAGTCTAAGTAACACGTTAACATCTATCACCACACATAGTTACAGTAACAACTTTTTTTCTTGTGATGAGAACTTTTAAGATCCACTCTCTCAGCAACTTTCCAATACTGAATACCGTATTATTAACTGTAATCGCCATGCTGTATAATACATCCCATGACTTACCTATTTTATAACTGGAAGTTTGTATTTTTGACCCCCTTCACCCATTTTGCCCACCCCTTAGCCCCTGCCTCTGACAACCACCAATCTGTTCTCTGTTTCTATGACCTTGGTTTCTTGTTTTGTTATTGTTCATTTTTTTAGATTTCATGTATAAGTGAGATCATTCACGTATATAAGTGACATCATTCACGTATAAGTGAGTTTTTGTTTTAGAGTTCACGTATAAGTGAGATCATTCACGTATAAGTGAGTTTTTGTTTTAGATTTCACATATAAGTGAGATCATGTATTTGTATTTCTCTGGCTTATTTCACTTAGCATAATGCCCTCAAGTTTCATCCACATTGTTGCAAATGGCAAGATTTCCATCTCTTTACGGCTGAATAATAATATTCCATTGTATATATACCACATTTTCTATATCCATTCCTCTATCAATGGATATATCAGTTGTTTCCCTATCTTGGCTACTGTGAATGATGCTGTAATGTACATGAGGGTGCAGACATTTCTTTGAAATAGTGATTTAATTTCTTTCAGATATATACAGGGAAGTGGGATTACTAGATCATATGGTAGTTCTATTTAAATTTTTTTGAGGAATCTCCATATTGTTTTCCATAGTGGCTCCTTATCTTTTTGATAATAGCCATTGTCCATTTTTATTGATGATTTAAAATTTGAAACTGTCTGAACTATTCTTAATCTTTTGCTTTCCACAAGGATTTTTTAATCAGCTTGTCTAATTTCATGAAAAACCCTGTTACATTTTGATTGGAATTGCATTTAATTTATACACTAATTTGGAGATAATTGGTATCTTTCCAATCCTGTGATTTCAGTACGTATGAACACAGTGTATCTCCCTCTTGGGTCTTCTGTTATGTCTTGCAATAAAATTTATGATATTCTGCATAATGGTTGTGTGCAGATTTTATTGTATGTATTCTTAAGAATTATTTATTTATTCTTAAGAATAATTTATTTTTATTATATTCTTATTGTATTTATTTTTTGTTGTTTTACTAATAGTGTCACTTTAAATATTACATTTTGTAATTATATAGGACCGTAATAGATTTTAAAGGTTAATCTTATTTTAGCAAACTGCTGAACTCTAATAAAATTCTCTTATGTAGAATTCTCTGGAATTTTTTCTACGTAGACAGTCATATCTTTAAATAATAACTATCTTGCACTTTTTTCTTTCCTTTTGCTGCGCCACACGGAATGCAGGATCTTAGTTCCCTGACCAGGGATCAAACCTGTGCCCTTTGCGTTGGAAACACAGAGCCTTAACCACTGGACCACCAGGGAAATCCCTCTTGCTGTTTCTTTTTGAAGCCATATACCTTATATTTCCTTTTCTTTTCTTTTTTCTTTTTTTTTCTGTACTGACCTGGACATCTGATCCGATGTTGACTAGCAGTGATGATATTGGGCATTTTTGTCTTGTTCTGATTTTTAAAGGGAAAGTGGCTTATATTTTTGCCATAACTGTGAGGTTTGCGCTATTACTCAGGTCAAGGACACGCCCTTCTTTCTGTGGGTTGCAGAGATGTTTCTGTGTGCTTGTTTTCCATAAGTGGACGTTGTTGATTTTTACCCAAAGCTTTTTCCACCTTGCCTTATAATGCAATAATTGTTTTCTTTATACATTTCGAGCTGATATTATGAAGTGCACATAATTATAGCTTCCTGGTACATTTCTCTTTTTATCTTCTTTGTATCCCCTTTGTCTGTAATAATGACTTTTTTTCTTACGGTCTGTTTTTTCTGATAGTATAATCAGCTGTCTCTTGGTTATCATTTGACTTTTCTGTTTTTTTTTCCTTGAAGTACTGTGTCTTTATGTTTTAGGCCTAGCTCTTAAACATTGCTAGATGTGTGTCATCCAACCTGATAATGTTTCTTTTTACTGTTGACTATCATTGTTTGCATTTTTGCTATCTTATTTTATACTATTTGTCGTGCTGTTTCTTTGTTTTCTCCTGGGTGAGTCTAGATTTCTTTGCTTCCAGCTCCCCACCCTCCACCCCTCAATGGTTTGGAAAACATACATTCAATTCTATTCTTTTAGCATCCTCTCTTAAAATTTGACTGTGCATTCTAGCCACCACAAAGTCTACAGTTACCACCTCTTTCTTTCTTCTGAGCAATACAAGGACCTTACTACACTTCCACTCTCATCACCCCCTCCCCCTGCCATCCTAGGTGCTATTGCTGTCTGATATTTTGGTTCCATCTTATTTTTTAACTCTCCAGTTTATCCTTATTATTGTTATTGTTTTGTGTAAATCACTGCCTGCTCCTCTATACCCCCATATTTACCAATTTCTTTCTTTATCTTTTCCTCTGGCATTTTCTTTGTGGGTTTAATTTTCTTCTTCCTGAAGTATCTTCTTGAGTAGTTCTTTCAGAAAGGACTGTTAATAATAAACACACTGCCTGTTTTCTGAAAAAATGTTTCTACTTTCCCCAATCTCTGAATGATAATTTAACTACCTAGTTAACCCCCTCACACATCCCCCTGACCTTAACCTTCATGTGCTTCTTCTAGACTGCCAGGGTCTGAACCTCTGTGCTCAAGGCCCAGAGTATTGAGGAGTTAATGAGCCCAGGAGCAGCCCTCAACAGTTAAGGACCAGTGTAGGGTATTTTAGAAATACTTCTGCTTTCTTGACCCAGGAGTGGGATAATTCTGTGGCATGTGTCTTAACCTTTCTCCTAGACTTTCCTCATGGATGAAGCTCAGCTGACCATGTGGTAGCTGGCTTAATAAACACCTTTTATTGGCTGTCCTCCCTTCCCCATATCATATCTCCACTTGCCTGCCAGTGTTTCCTGCTTTCCCAAATAAATTATCTGCACTAAAATCCTCAGGGCCTGCTTTGGGGTTGGGGGAGGGAGTGCCATTCAAGCTAAGGTAGCGTGGATGGGAATCTACATTGAAGGACATATTCTCAGTACTTCTTTTTGGATCTTCTCCTTCTATCGTTTTTTATCTCCTTATAATTTCCTAAACTCCATCTTCCAGCACATTTTTCTTCCAAGATGTCTGGTGTTTGTACTGGAATTTTAAAAATTAATTTACTATATATTTTCACTTCTATAAGTTCTTTTTAAAAAATTTTTTTATTGGATTATAGTTGTCTAAAAGTTCTTTTTCAAGTCTTCCTCTTCTTTTCTAGCGATGTTTTATTCTTTTGTTTTCAATTCCTGCTCTTTAGTCTATGATTTCTTTCTTTCTTTCTTTCTATTCTTTCTGTGTTGGGTCTTCGTTGCTGTGCACGGGCATTCTCTAGTTGCAACGAGTGGGGGCTACCCTTTGTTGTGGTGTGCAGGCTTCTCCTTGCCTTGGCTTCTTTTATTGTGGAGCACGGACTCTAGAGTGCATGCTCGGTAGTTGTGGCGCATGGGCTGAGTTCCTCCTTGGCATGTGGGATCTTCCTGGACTAGGGCTTGAACCCGTGTCCCCTGCATTGGCAGGCGGTTTCTTAACCACTGTGCCACTAGGGAAGTCCCTAAACACCTGTTTTTAATTTTCCTGAGTATATACCTAGGAATGGAATTGCTGGGTAATATGGTATTATATGTTTAACTTATTGAAGAACCACCAGACTATTTTCCACAAGAATTGCACCATTTCACATTCTCACCAACAATGTACGAGGTGAGGGATTCAAGTTTTCCACAATCTCTCCAACACTTTTCACTTCTTACTATATCCATCCTAATGAAGTGTGAAGTGGTATCTCGTGGTTTTGATTCACATGTCCCTGATAACTAATGATGCTGAGCATCTTTTCATGTATTTTTTGGCCCTTGTGTATATCTTCTTTGGAGAAATGTCAATTCAAGTCTTTTGTCCATTCTATTTGGGTCATTTGTCTTTTTTTAATTTATTTATTTTATTTATTTATTTTTGGCTACATTGGTTCTTTGTTGCTGTGCGTGGGCTTTCTCTAGTTGCAGCAAGCAGGGACTACTATTCATCGCAGTGCGCAGGCTTCTCACTGCGGTGGCTTCTCATGTTGTGGAGCACGGGCTCTAGGCATGTGGGCTTCAGTAGTTGTGGCTCACGGGCTCTAGAGCGTAGGCTCAGTAGTTGTGGTGCACAGGCTTAGTTGCTCCACGACACGTGGGATCTTCCCAGACCAGGGCTTGAACCCATGTCTCCTGCATTGGCAGGCAGATTCTTAACCACTGCGCCATCAGGGAAGCCCTAGCTGTGCTTTTAAAGAACATTTGTTGGGACTTCCTGGTGGTCCAGTGTCTAAGACTCCATGCTCCCAGTGCAGGGGGCCCGGGTTTGATCCCTGGTCAGGGAACTAGATCCCACATGCTGCAACTAAGAGGCACATGCTGCAACTAAAAGAGCCCATGTGCTGCAACTAAAGATCCTGGGTGCCACAACTAAGACCCAGTGCAGCCAAATAAATAAATATTAAAAAAAGGAAAAGAACATTTGTTATATTTAACACAGCATTTCGAGATGTTTTGTAGTGGGTGGATTTTCAGGTTATCTAGTAAAAAGAAAAGTTGGAAATGGAAATCCTTAAGTGGCCTTTCTGCTATATCATGCTAATTCTGCCTCTTCTGCCACTTCTTTCTTGGGAACATCTTCCTCTCCTGGGGCAGTAAAGGGAGTGGTGGGTGTGAGGGGTGTGCATGGGGTGGGGGAGGTTGGGGACAAAAGGTTTCCCAGACTCTTAGGGCAGGTGACATGACATGAGAAGCAGCAGTGTGGGCTTCCTCACTGAGATGTATCTTAGGCTGCCTGTCACAGAGCCTGGGGTCCCGGCATGAGAGTCCCCATCCTCCTCTGTTTTATTGGCTACCTCTTTTAGCAAGAATTAGTTTAGCAGTTGATTGAGAATTAGGCTCCAGGGAATTAGAGGTTGGGAAGAAAGATTGGTGTGTGTGGTGTGTATGTTTGTGGTGTATGTGTATGTGATGTGTGGTGTGTGTATGGTGTGTGTGTGGTTCATGTGGTGGTGGTGTGTATGTGCGTATGTTGTGTGTGTGGTGTGTATGTGTGTGTGTTGTGTATGTGGTGTGGTTGTGTGTGTGTGTGTGTGTGTGTGTGTGTGTGTGTGTGTGTGTGTGTAAGGTCAGGGAGGAGTGAGGGCAGCAGAGGTGGTTGGAAGTGTCTTCGGGAAGAGTTCTAGCATCTGACGGTCCAGCCATCATTTCAGAAAGGCCTGGAGTAGTGACCAGGCCCCTCATCTTTAACTTGTCCATTCTCTGGGCCAGGACCCACACTGACAGTTCCCATCAGGGCTGGAACCGGATCACTCACACCTAGCGGGACAGGATGCATCAGCTCTCTCCTTCCTCTAAACACGGCTGCTAAATTGGCTCAGGCTGAGGTGTTTTTCCAAACTTCCCTGGAGTCTGGCCCTGGAAACCGGTTCCAAAAGTTCAGTTGCTCCAGTCTGGATTCTTCCCTGGCCTGCACTGGCCTGCCCCGGACAGCCAGCCTTCCTGGTCCTGCCGTCTGTGGGGCACTGTCTGAGGGGGGACCCGCGCCTGTGTAGGGGCGCCAGGAGGGCCAGGCAGCTCATTAGGGCAGCTGCTAGGAAGCCTCCCACCAAAGCGTTCAAAGCCTTATCGCCTTGGAGGTGTTTCTAATACCGTTTCCGTTCATTGTTTCCTCTCGGTCATTAGGAGGACGCCTGTCCCCTGTGGTGGCAGCTCACAGCTATTGTGGTGGGAAAGCGGGGGCTGACGGACGTCACAGCTTGGGCTTTATCTCCCCTCGGCCCAGGGTGTCCACAGCACGGGGGTCACTGACCAGCAAGACAGTCCCAAGCCACAGAAGGTCCTGGAGAGCATGGCCTAGGTCTGGTGGCACCACTGCGGAGGCTGAGTTTCCCGAAGGACCTTGGGGTCACCCACAGTCCCCATTTGCAGGGGAAGGTATGGTCTTTGGGGAAGAGGGCTGGCTCATAGTGGGAGGAAGATGCAGGACTGATCCTCACCGCTGGGGAGCTGGGGTTCTCCATCCCTGGACTAGCTTGGAGGGTGATTCACAGCCAGGGACCCTCTAACGCTACCTTCTCCACTTGCCTCTGGAGGTCCTGGGGCTGCTTACGCTACTGCCTGGGCTTTACTGCTTGTAATACTTGACCAGATGGGACAGGAATGAGCTCTGCCCTCACCTCTGGGTACCTTCTGGAAGCAGCCTGATGTACCTGTGTGTTGGGCACCTGCTCCAAGACCAAGCCTTGGCCATATCAGACATTAGAGTGTTCCTTCCACAGATACATCATGGATGGGGTTTTCCTCTCCCTTGTTTGGCTGGATGGGGCAGTGGGCGGTAAAGGAGCTCCCCACCCCCAGGGAATCTCAGGTGACAGACTCTGCACTTAATTTTGCTGCTTTTCCAGAGGAGGGAGCTGTGGCTGGGGCCCTAAGGCACTCGGAGTATGCTGTGCCAGCCAGGGTCAGTTGTCCTTTTCTGGGGCGGCCACACCACAGGGAAACTTGCCCACCACCCAGGCTTGCTGGACTCCTGTCTATTTATCAGATCAATTCAGCAAATGTTGCCTGAACACCTCCTGGGTGCTGGGCACTGTGCTAGGTGCTGGGGTGGGGATGAGAGAGGAGTTGGTGTACATTGTGGGTGATTGCCCAGAAAGCCTGGTTCCTGAGTGTTCTCAAAGCCTGGTGCCCATGGTAGGAGCAGAAGCAAGACAGTTCCTACTCCCCAGTTTGCTGCCGAGCATGAAAGGATGAAGAGGAGGAGGGAATGAGGTGCCCCCGGCTCTGAGCGGCCGCAGGAGCTCAGGGGATGACACCTGGGAGCGGGTGGAGGCCAAGGCAGGGCTTTCCTCTCTGTGAGCAGCAGGGACCACTGTTCGGGGAAGGATGCCCGGGGTCCTGGATCACAGTGATTGTTACTCTTGGGCCTGGCCACAGGCTATTTTGGGGACCAGCTGTCCATGTTTAAGGGGCAAATGAGAGTGATTCTCTTCTCTTGCTTGAAAAAAATTCTCCCTACTTCATGCATGGCCAGGAGCACGTAGCAGCCACCTGTGTGGCCAGTGATCGCGAGCTCAACTCTCCTGCTTCTCCTCAGATGATCCCTGCCAGGCTCACGAGGTTGCTGCTTGCTCTGGCCCTCACCTTGCCAGGTAGGTACAAAGGTGCTGCTGCCACTCTTCACTCCTGCCTCAGGGCCATTGGGAACCACCCCCTGCCAGGGATCTGCAGGTATGTCTGGAGCCCACCTGTGTGCCCAGCCCCACGTTCGGCTCATGCTGGGGCTGCCGGAGTCACTGGCTCCCTGGTTAATTCCTCTTATGAAGGTTCTGCAGAGCCCACTGCCCTGGACTTGTGTTTCTCAAGGACCAGGTGCCTGTCAATGTCTTCTCCAATTGGGGAACTAAGAAGCACCAGGGCCACACAGAACAGTCCTGTATGCTGGGGATGGAGGATGGAGAAGAAGGAATCCAAGACTTGGGGAGATTATTAGCTTTAGAATGGATTGTGGAGCTCATCTAGTTGTACAGGTGTATATCTGATAGTAGCGATGCAGAGACTGAGGGTCAGAGAGGAAAAATGACTGCTCCAAAGTCACATAGAACCCAAATCAGAGGCCAGCTCTCCTTCACTGTACAACACTGCCCTCCTTCCCGCACTGAGATGCTGAGTCTGTGAAAGGCAGGGGGGACCCTTTTCTGATCTTAGTCTCCATTTAGATGACTAGGCCAGCAGCATCCAGCCTACTGCTCACAGGTTAGTCTGGGGCAAAATGTACATTCATCATACCCTCTGCATCTTCCTACTAGGTGTGTTCTGTGCCAGGGGATCCAGAAAACTTAGAGATTGACAGCTGTGGTTTCCACCTGCCAACACACACACACACATACACACACAGTGTGAGAGTGGCAGGAGATAGCATATGACCCTGCAGGAGTCAATACTTCACAGATCCTATGTGTCACGCACACAGGTTGATCTGTTCAGAATTCAATATATTCAAGATACACCAGTAGATTAATGTAGAAGGATGCTCAGTACAATCTACGTACATATCAGAAAACTGGGAAATGCTAGAACCTATACCAAATACACTTAGATGCAAAGTATAATGCAGCCACCAAAAATGTTTTGGAAGTACGGCGCGATACATTCTTTACAATATATTGAGACAAACACGTTATAAACAGTTCGCCCCGCATGCTGACAAATTTGCAAGAAGTCTGTAAGTGTTTATACACAGTAACATAGAATAAAAGACAAACGCTAAAACGTCAACTCTAGTTACTGCGGAATGTCGGCTACAGATGATTTTAATTTCTTTCTGTTACTCTTCCATAGTCTCCCAATTCTCTCTAATGAGCACGCAGTACATTGAAAATCAGTGAACATATGTCATGAAAATGAATAGGTTTCCTGAAACACAGTTCCTCCATTATGGCTGAGTTCTGGGTCATATTTTGGGGCTGAAAGCAACAGCTTTATTGACGTTGAGGATGGAAAGTTCTTCCCCGGAGCCTAATTTCTAACAGACGCAGCCTCGTTTCTACCAGGCTGCAGTGGTTTGGGCTGGTGGTGCCAGCTGTGCTCACGTGTGGCCTTTCCCTCCAGGGGCCCTTTGTGGAGAAGGCACTCTTGGCAGGTCATCGATGGCCCGATGCAGCCTCTTCGGAGGTGACTTCATCAACACCTTTGATGAGAGCATGTACAGCTTTGAGGGAAGCTGTAGTTATCTCCTGGCGGGGGACTGCCAGGCACACTCCTTCTCTCTCATAGGTGAGTCCGGGCCCTGAGGGGAGGAACTCAGAGGCGGGTGGGGAGTGGGGACAGCATAACTCAGCCCTGGCAGGTTAGGGCCTTGGGGATTGCGGGTTGGGATTTCCTACTCTTAGGACAGTGCCTGAGCGGAGAGCATGGTGGGGAACGGCCTCTCCATGACATGGGGATTCCCTCGGCTTCTCCCTGGGCCTCTACCCGTGGGAGCCTGGTGGATGGAGAGAGTCTTCGCGCTTCTCCAGTGGTTGAGTCTGTTGCTCTGGGTCCAGGCGATGCTCTGGAAGCCCCGAAACATCGAGACGATTGATGACTCAGAAGGTGGTTTTTAATAGCAAAAGCCTGTAGAAAAGGGAAGGAAGGTTGCATGTTCTGCTGGAATTCAGTTACCAGCTGATGTTGAGCACCTCCGGTGTTCCTGGCAAAGTGCTGGTACCATGCCCGTGTTATCTCTGCCCCCGTGCAGCAGCTCTGAGATGTAGGGGCAGGTACCGTCACCCCCCTTCACACATGAAGAACTGAAGCCCAAGGAGGTTGCATGATCCTCCCAAGGGCTGTCGGGTAATAAAGGAAGAGCTGGCTTTCCATCCTGGGCTCGTCAGGAAGGAGGACCTTCCTTCTGTGTTAAGAAGAGAGGGCACTTTGCAAGGCTGGGAGTGGGGCTGGAGGCAGTGATGGAACACTGTGGTTTGGTGACCTTCACAACAATTAATGAGATGTGTGTGGTGCATGAGTGAGGGATGCAGCAAAAACCAGCAAAGGCGACGGAGTCCTTAGCCTTGGTGGGGCGGGGCATGTGGAGGGGAGATGGCAACAGACAGACCTACACTGTTACAGCAAAACTTTTCATGACAATAGTTATAAGGAGAGCGAGGAAAACTTTACTCAGGACGGACCAGTGCAATGGAGGTTTTGCAGTAGAGGGGAGAGATGGGCCCCACTCCGAATATAACAAAGACGAGTGGGGACTTATAGTCAGGGAGCTGGGTGTGGGTTGCTGGTGGAAAACGACTAAGAGGAAACATCCGGGATCAGGGGGAATTCTGGCTAAACCAACTTGACAGGATTCTTGCTGAAGGGAGGCTGGGGTGATACGATGTCCAGGGTGGGTTACAAGGAGTATGATCAGATACTGAGGGTAGGGAATTTTCACTAAACTGACCCAGCTGGACTACGCAGGCCCAGGACAGAGTCCGTGGGGGCACCTAACCGAGGAGAGGGCTCAGAGGAGCCAGAGAACTGGTCAAGGAGAGCATCTTGGTCAACACCCAGACCCTCACACGAGATGCAGGCTGTAGGGATCTTGGGCTGTTAACTCCATCAGTCAGGAAGGATGGGAGCAGAACCCTCTGTGTCTACCGCTGGGCGAGGCTCTGCTTGGTTCCTGAGTGAGCTGACAGCTGGCCTTAGCTCTGGGTTCTCCTGCTTCTTTTTTAATTAATTTTTGGCCATGCCACACGGCATGTGGGATCCTGGTTCCCCAACCAGGGGTCGAACCCGAGGCCCCTGCAGTGGAAGCGCGGAGTCCTAACCACTGGACTGCCAGGGAAGTCGCATGGGTTCTCCTGCTTCTCTGGCTACCCCCTTCCTGCCCTGCCTTTTTCCCACCTGCCCTGCCTCTGCTGGAAAACCTATCCCAGTGTGACTTGAGTAGTCTGAACTTCACTGCAATGCCATTTCCCCTACTCCTCCGTGAATCCCTCAGGGCAAGGACCATGTCACTTTCATCTCTGTTTCCTTAGCTCCCGGGGGTCTCTGTCATCACCAAACGGGGGATCCAGGAAGCGCGGTGCTCTGCTGTACCGAAGAGCTGGCCTCACAAACGGCACGCCGTGCCGGACCTTGGAGGAGGGGGTCTTGCTTGGGCAGAGAGGACCGGGAGGATACCCCATGCGGGGGGGACAGAGGAGCACAGGGAAGGCTCTGGAAAGGGTGTGTGTTGGGGCCATGCAGCCCAGTGGGGAGGTCCTTGTGCTGGGAGCCGTGGTTCCCTATTTCCAGCGCGCATCAGGCTCACCTGGAGGCTGGTTAAAACAGATTGCTGGGGTCCCCCATCCCTCCCACCTGCCCAAGGTTTCTACGTCAGTGGATCTGGAGCGGGGCCTGAAATGTGCATTCTTAACAAGTTCCCAGCTGCTGCTGCTGGTTTGGGGCCCCAAGTTGGAGAAGCACAGGCCTGGGGAGTAGTGGAGTGCAAGACTGGGTCATGGGGGCAGGCTGATGGGGCTAGGGCTTGCTATCTGATGGGGGAGTTTGTTTCTTGATTCAGCAGGCAACGAGGGGCTAGTGTAGAGCCTCAGCAGAAACTGGTTCTTTGCCAAGATGCTTCTGAAAGGGAGAGAAGCGGGATGCAGGGTGGCCTTGGCTATGGTAACCAGGTGGGTGATGAAAAGGACCAGAGACACCCCTAGCGCATGATGAATTGAGGAAGTCATCCTGAACTCTGAACTCTGGGAGCCCGTCTTGCTTCAGAGGCAGCAATGGAGAGAAGAAGCACCCCCTCACCTTCCCTGGGAAGCTGAAGGCCCCAGGTCCTTCCTCCTCAGGTGGTCCCAGTGTTTATTTCTGTGGATTTCTCCACCTTAAAAGTCACAGTGCATTTGCTTTGCTTGCTTTTTAAGAGTCCACATGTGAGATCCTACAGCATTTGTCTCTCTTTGTCTTATTTCACTTAGCACAACGCCTCCAAGGTCCATCCACGTTGTCGCAAATGTACCGTGGGCACTTGGGGGCATGTCTATCAAAGTCAGGGTAACACTGACCCCTCTGCCTCACATCCACGCAGGTTGGTGTCAGAAGTCTGGCCTCTCTGGCCATCCTTCTCTGGGTTTCAGGGGCCAAGGAGGAATGGAAGGGCTCTCTAGTTCAGAGCATCTCTGTGGGATACCCCCTCTGCGTCCTCCTTTTCTTACAATTTGCTCTTGTCAAGTGTCAATTTTCTGGCAGGTAGTTGGCTTACGTCAGGCTGTAGATCAATCCCATTTCAATGTAGATTGGTTTAATTCCCACCCAAAATCGTGCTGCTAACATCAGAGAGCATGGGCGGCTACTTTTTCTGTTTTTTAGGGGTGGGAGGGGGGTATTGGCAGGAGAGGGATAATCTGAGGAGCTGAGCCCGGCAGGGTGGGCTGGCACCGCTGCTCCGGGGGCCGGAGGTGCCAAGGGGCCCAGCACCCCTGGACGCTGCCTTTCCATCCTGCAGGCACGGCTGTGCCCTCCCACACGTCTCTGCTCTATTGTTCTCCAATGACATCCTGTTTCCTGGCTTCTAAATCGCAAATTCCCGTTCCTCTCCCGTGAACCTTGTTCACATCCTGGGTAAAGTGTTTGTGTCCGAGCATCAAGGGCCACCTGGTGCCAAGGCGAGGCCCCTTGTTCTGATGTTGGCTCCCGGTCCGGCAGGCTCCATCCAGGGTCCCAGGTCAAGGCTCCTAGCCGGCCAGCACGGGGACCCGGGGGACCCGGGAGAGACCTCGGGAGTTCTGGTGGCCCCTGAGCCACCCTGCGGGATGTGGCTCCCAAAGCAGCCCCAAGAGAGCCACGGACACCCAGCAAGGTTCCCCAGCGTGAGCCTCTGCCTCCCTATCAGTATGTGGCCAGGTCACTCCAGATCGCTGTCGTGCAGCTTTCGGACAGTGATCGCCTGCATCAGAATCACAGGAGTGGAGGATGGAGCGTTTGTTAGAAACAGAGTAGTGACTCCCACACTCTAGACTCAGAGAAAGCACTCGGGTCTGACTCTGCTCCCAGCTGCCCCCTGCTTCCCTGAATGCTCCTCGCTCACCTGGGGGAGGCCTCAGTTCCTGAATTCAAGAGGCCAGACTGGAGATGGGGCCGCGGGAAGAGCTTCCCTATAGCTCGCCTCTGGGATGGATGCCTCGCCCGTCTTCCGGCAGTTACAGGAAGTGCGGGCCTGCAGGTCTGCAGACCGTGGGAGCGTCCTCCCGCCCCGGGGCTCGCCGGCAGTCTCTTTTCTTTTTTTTGACCGCACCTCGTGGCTTGTGGGATTTTTAGTTCCCTGACCAGGGATTGAACCCAGGCCCTCGGCAGTGAGAGCGCGGAGTCCTAACCGCTGGACCGCCGGGGGAGTCCGTCGCTGGCATTTTCTAACGGCTCATCTTCCTAATGGCTGCACATCGTCAGATGCCCTCCTGAGTTCTGCAGGGAGGGAAGGAAGCAAATAAAACATAAGGCTGATGGAGAGTTCTGTCCTGCACTAGTGGTTAACTGAGTCCTGAGCACTCAGACGCCCCGTTAGGTGGCTTTGTGTTACAAAGGGAGGTTTGCACTTGGAGTTAGAAAACCCTGATGTGGGCTCTGCCCGTGTTAGCTGTGTAAACCAATAGTTCTCAACCAGGGTGATTTTTTTTTTCCCCCAGAGGCATTTGGTTGTGTCTAGAGACATTTTAGATTGTCACAGCTTGGGGGGTGGGGTGGAGGCTAGTGTCATCTGATAGGTAGAAGCCAGGGATGCTGTTCATTATCCTATGTGCACAGAGTGGCCACCACAACCAAGAAGTATCTGGCCCGCAGTGTTAATAGCGCCGAGGTGGAGAAAGCCTGTTGTGAACTTGGGCCTCAGTTTCTCCAACTGTAGAATGGAGTCAGTACAGATCAGTGTTTTGCAAACTGACTCACAACATATGGGTCATAAAATGAATGTAATGGTTGTAACCAGCATGAAAAAAAATTACGTGGAACAGAATAGAAGACATCAGAAAGTACCAGAGCGCCTGGCACAGGGTTAGGGTAGGGATGTTACGTGAACTGTGTATGGTGCATGCGCTGGGTCATGAAGTTACTGGCATTTTTACTCCGCATGCTGCGCAAAAATGTTCTTTTTTTAATTTTATTTTTTATTGAAGTATAGTTAAATTACAGTGTTGTGTTAATTACTGCCGTTCAGCAAAGTGACGGTTCCATATTCTTTTCCATATTCTTTAGTTTATCACAGTGCGTTGCATATCGTTCCCTGTGCTCTACAGCACAGGACCTTGTTGTTTAGCCACTCTGTATTTAATAGTTTGCATCTACTAACCCCAAATCCCCAATCTTTCCCTCCCCCGACCTCGGCCACCACAAGTCTGTTCTCTGTTTCTGGGAGTCTGTTTGTTTCTTAGGTAGGTTCATTTGTGTCGTATTTTAGATTCCATGTATAAGCGATATCCTGTGATATTAGTCTTTCTCTTTCTGACTTACTTCGCTTAGTAGGATAATCTCTAGGTCCATCCATGTTGCTGCAAATGGCGTTATTTTATTCTTTTTTGATGGCTGAGTAATATTCCATTGCATGTATGTGCCACATCTTCTTTATCCATTCATCTGTCGGCGGACATTTAGGTTGCTTCCATGTCTTGGCTATTGTGAATAGTGCTGGTATGAATATAGGGGTGCATGTATCTTTTTGAATTATAGTTTTGTCTGGATATATGTGAGCAAAAACGTTTCAAAGCCACTTGTTTAGATGGCCTCCAAGCTCCTTCATGCTGCCACGGTTTGCTTTTCTGAAGTCTCCTTCCAAACCTCCCCTTGCTGCCCCTGCCTTGGGGGTGGAATTCCACAGGGTCCTGCAGTTCTGTCCTCACCGAGGGTCCCGATCCCAGCACCTCTACCCCCACCTCCACCAATGGGCTGCTGCCTTACGCAGTGCTGGGCTCTGGGTGCTCCTGGCAGGCTCCTCAGCTTCCCGATGCCATCGCTCCTGGGACCATGCAGAGCCCACCCTTCAAATGCTTAAACCAGCCCCTGGTCTGAGTTCCCAGTCCCGTCATCACTCACCAGCTGTGTGACGATGGGCAAGTGACACTGAGTGTCAGCTACCTGGTGGATCCAGGTCCCACGGGCTGTGGAGTCAGGCTGTACACCTTTTACCTGGAAAAGATGGGGGCTCCCGTGCACCCCAACAGTGGGAGGCTCGGGGCTCTGTCACGTTCTCCTGGCTCCCTTTTGAATGACTTCCTGCTGGAGTCTTGGCTGGCCCAGCCTTCAGATCCTTCCTTCATAGTGGTAGTGACCTCTCGGCTTCCCCACGGCACCTGTTCAGCCCTGCTTCCTGTGGAACAAGTGACTGTTGAGGTGATCTTACATCCTTGAAAGCCTTGAAAGCAACTTCAGGATGGTGGCTCACCCCAAGCTGCCTGATTGCAGGCAGCGTTCCCCACCCACTCTCCGGCGAACACCACCACCCCACCTCCTGCCCCACCCCTGGCTGGCTGCCTAGCTCTCTCAGGCACCCTTTCTGAATCCCCACGATGGGCAGGGAGCACCTTTGAGGAGAGGTGCCCAGGGTCCCTCTCCTGTTTCCAGGAGGGAGATGCCTCCAGCTCAAGGTGATGTTACCTAGTAAGGCAGGGGCAGAACCCTCCAGCCCTCTTGAGCCTGGGGATGGACAGGAATTGTACTGGTGAGGAGGAGGTGGGTTCTGTGGCCGGGAGGAGACCCCAACCTCTTGGGCTCATTGTACCTCTGCCAGCAGGCAGGTGGTGAATGGGGCTCCCTCCAGGCTGGGGTGTGGTGGTCAGGGTCAGCCCCAGCAGAGGCCGGGAAGGGATTCAGTCTTTGGCCCACTGTGAATGTCGAGGGGCCGGGAAGGCTCCTGGGAGGGACCGCAAACTGAAGGCTGTTGCCGGGCTCTCCCATTTGTTTGCGTTTTCCAGCATTTTATTATGGAAAATTTCAAACATACGGAAAAGTGAAAAGACTAGGACAATGGACACCGCTCTACCCACCACTCAGACTCTACCATTAACATTTGAGTGTATTTGTCCTATCACTTATTTTTGTTTTTCTTCGACTAATTTCTTGCTGTCAGAAAGTCTGTTCAACTTTTGAAAGATTTGCTTGCTACAAAAACTGTTGGAAGTGAAAATGCAGTTTGGACAAGACTCCTCAGTGGGATAGGATAAAACCCTTCCCCACGGTTGGCATCTCTTTTAACCCCTGCCAGCGTTGGTCTGGGGCCCGGCAGATTGTGGCTTGTGGGCTGTGGGTGGTCTCTGGGCCTTTCCTGATGGCCCCTGAGCTACTAACAGTATATCATTCAAGACTCTATTCTTAGAATGGGCTTGTTAGTTACATGCCACGGCCCTCACTAAAGTCTTACCAGAAACAAGTCTATTTTCTGGCTCATTCTGGTTGGTTCTGTGTGTGTGTGTGTGTGTGTGTGTGTGTGTGTGTGTGTACCAGGTGTCGCTGTCCTCCAGCAGCCTGGGTCCAGCTCAAGCCCTGGTTGGAGGACACCTCCTTCCAGACCTCTGCTGGGCTGTCCTGAGACCACCCTTCTTAGCTCGCTTTATCAGTGGCCCCAGCCGTGGCAGCTGCACGTCACGTCGACAGACCTTCCAAGCCTCCTGCACTTGGTTCCATAGACATTCTTGCCTTTTCTCTTTTTTTTTTTTTTTTTTTGCGGTACGCGGGCCTCTTACTGTTGTGGCCTCTCCCGTTGCGGAGCAACAGGCTCCGGTCGCGCAGGCTCAGTGGCCATGGCTCACGGGCACAGCCGCTCCACGGCATGTGGGATCTTCCCGGACCGGGGCATGAACCCGTGTCCCCTGCATCGGCAGGCGGACTCTCAACCACTGCGCCACCAGGGAAGCCCTTTTTTTTTTAAAATTAATTAAATTAATTTATTTTTGGCTGTGTTGGGTCTTCGTTGCTGCGCGCGGGCTTTCTCTAGTTGCGGTGAGCGGGGGCTACTCTTTGTTGAGGTGCGCGGGCTTCTCATTGTGGTGGCTTCTCTTGTTGTGAAGCACGGGCTCTAGGTGCGCGGGCCTCAGTAGTTGTGGCACATGGACTCAGTAGTTGTGGCTTGCAGGCTCTGGAGCGCAGTCTCAGTAGTTGCGGAGCACGGGCTTAGCTGCTCCGTGGCATATGGGATCCTCCCGGACCAGGGTTCGAACCCGTGTCCCCTGCCTTGGCAGACGGATTCTCAACCACTGCACCACCCCTTGCCTTGTCTTTTGCTAAGGAGCTGGAGCTACAGTCCCCTGACCCTTCCAGGAGCAGGCACATGTCCTCATTTCCAAGCTTAACCTTTCCACCTGGGTCCCCGTCCCATTTCTTCAGGATCATGAAGGCGTGGCACCCCCAACGCCTTGACCCCTGTTTCTCCCATCTTCCATCTCTGTCTTCACCAGCTGCCCTCATCTTCCCTATTTCCATCAACTTCTCATTCTCAAAGGCTTGAGACGCGGACCACATTGTTCCTTCTGGATCCCTCATCTCCTGTGGCCACTCAGTTATCTTTGAAAACCCATAGCCCAGCACAGGCGCCTGTTCTCCGGACAAGCGGTGGGGTTGTTAGGTCTTCATTAAGCTGCAAAAATGTCTCTTCCTGTTTTCCGGCTTTCATGTCAACCGCCATCACCCTTGCCTCTGCATCTGCCCCTCGCGACGGGGACAGAAGAGACCATCTGATCACGTGTTCGGCTATTCAGACATCTCTAATGGCAACATCTGTGTCCTTATTAAGTTCCCTGCATGGAGTGGGGCATTTTACCTGTGCTATCTCTAAACCTGTCCCAGAGAAGCGAATTCAGTACAGTGAGGAGACGCACGAATCTCCATTTTATTTATTCTTTTTGAATTTTTACCAAAGTATAGTTGATTTACAATGTTGTGTTCACTTCTGCTGTATAGCCAATTGACTCAGTTATACATGTATATGTATTCCTTTTCATATTCTTTTCCATTATGGTTTATCGTAGGGTATTGAATATAGTTCCCTGTGCTCTATAGTAGGACCCTGCTGTTTATCCATTCTATATATACCAGTTTGCATCTGCTAATCCCAGACTTCTAATCCTTCCTTCCCTCCCTCCCCCCGGCAACCACAAGTCTGTTCTCTATGTCTGTGAGTCTGTTTCTGTTTCGTAGATAGGTTCATTTGTGTCATATTTTAGATTCCACGTGTAAGTGATATATGGTATTTGTCTTTCTCTTTCTTAGTTCGCTTAGTAGGATAATCTCTAGGTCCATCCATGTTTCTGCAAATGGCATGATTTTGCTCTTTTTTATGGCTGAGTTGTATTTCATTGTGTATATATATATATATATATACACACAACACATCTTCTTTATCCATTCATCTGTTGATGGACATTTAGGTTGCTTCCACATCTTGGCTATTGTGAATAGTGGCGTAATGAACATAGGGGTGCATGTATCTTTTCGAATTATAGTTTCGTCTGGTTATATGCTCAGGAGTGAGATCACTGGATCATATGGCAACTCGATTTTTAGTTTTTTGAGGAACCTCGTAATGTTTTCCACAGTGGCTGAACTACTTTGCATTCCCACAGCAGTGTGGAGGGTTCCCTTTCTAAGAGAACATTTTAAATAACACATCCCAGAGTTCCTGTCACCAATAACCATATTGTGGCTTTGATTCACTGCCTTAGAATGCATCCGACTCATGCTTATTTTATCTTTATACTTCGATTGTAAACTCCCAGAAGGAAGGGGTCAGAATTTTACATTTCTCTTTTGAGAAATATGAGAGACTACTAGAGGGCTATGTATTCAGAGGCACACGATAACTATTTTTAGATGAATGGAAAGATGAGTGAGCCAATGAGATTTTTAGGGACATTTTTGTTGCCCAGTTGTTAGATCTTTGGGGGGAGTTTTCCACTGAGATAAGATTATAGAGATGATGATTATAAATAAATGTATTCACTTTTTTGGGTAATAATTGCTACCCAGTTTAAATCATTCTTTTCTCTTTCAGGGGACTTCCAAGATGGCAAGAGAGTGAGCCTCTCTGTGTATCTTGGGGAATTTTTCGATATCCGTGTGTTTGTCAATGGTACCGTGCTGCAGGGGGACCAGAGGTAAGTCGGAGCCCAGAAATGTCAAATTAGAAGGGGCCCTGATAATTCCCCTGTACTCCCCCATCGTCTTTCGGATGAAGCAGCAGCACCCAGAGAGAGGAAGTAGATGTGCCCAGAGGAAGTGAGCAGGGTGTGCAAGAGGGGGGTGTCCCAACACTTGGACTAGGCACACAGCCTCTGCTCCTTGGTCTGAATCCTGCAGCGTGGTTGGGTTGAAGGGTGGAGGGACATCCAGAAAATGGATGAGAAGGCCACTTCCTGAGTTCCTCCTGTCCTTCCAGGGTCTCCATGCCCTATACCTCCAAAGGGCTGTACCTAGAAACTGAGGCTGGGTACTACAAGCTGTCCAGCGAGGCCTACGGCTTTGTGGCCAGGATTGATGGCAGCGGCAACTTCCAAGTCCTGCTGTCAGACAGACACTTCAACAAGACCTGTGGGCTGTGTGGCAACTTTAACATCTTTGCCGAAGATGACTTCCAGACTCAAGAAGGTAGGCTTTTCTGGCACACTGTTTCCCGAGCGCATGGCTGTGCTGTCCTGCTCACCAGTCTTCACTATGACTCTTCCCCTGGCGTTCCAGCCTCCCCGAGTCCTCAGTTCAATTTATCCCACCAGCCTTATCTCTTAGTGTTCTACTTCGCTGCCTAGACCCCCCGTCAAACCAGATCTTGGGGGCTCCTCAGACCCGACGTTGTTCAACCTTGAATTCCCCACATGGCAGATGGTTGATAAATGCTGGATGGTTTGAACAGATCCTCCTGAGCCACTGTGTTGGAACTTTGAGGATGAAATCTATAAAGCGTGGTCCTGGGACTTCCCTGGTGGTCCAGTGGTTAGGACTCCGTGCTTCCACGGCAGGGGGCCTGGGGTCGATCCCTGGTTGGAGAACTAAGATCTTGCAAGCCACACAGTGTGGCCAAAAAAAAAGGGTGTCCTCTACACTGTCCAAAAAGGCTAGTTTATGTGGGTGTGCGTGCGTGTGTGTGCTCACAAGCAACAGGAAGTAGTATGGACAATGTGAAAACCACTGCTAATCTTTATTCTTCTTCTGATAATTTCAATTACATAAACATTCAAGTAGGGATGTTCTTTGGCAAAAGCCGAACATTTGTGTATAAGTTCTCCTTCTTTTTTACGGTTAAGGGGTAAGTAAGTGTGTAGAGAAACAGTTGATTATTCCTTTCATTGGACTGGAGAATAGTAAGATCATTTGTTGCTGTCTTCTCCAGCCCTGATTTCTTAAACTTTTTATTGTTCAATATGTACATTTGAGGCTATCAACTTTCCTTAAATACTGCCTTAGCTGTATCACACCAACTTTGATAGGTAAATATTTTCATTTTCATCGAGTTCTATGAATTTTCTATTTCCATTTTGAGTTTTTTCTCAATCTATTAAATGTGCTTAAAGTTTTTAAATGTTTAGAATTTTAAAAGCTATCTTTTGCAACTAAATTGATTTCTGATTTAAATTAGAAATTTAGGGAGATTTATTTGTGGCCTAGTACATGATCTTTTGTAATTGTTCTATGTATGCTCCAACAGAATGTTTTATTATTTATTTATTTATTTAATCTCAGTGGAATCTATGGTACAAGATGTTTATTAGAGATCAATATTGAAAGGAAGGGGAGGAAGGAGAGCTGAGCAGAGGGAGAGCTCTAGAGCAAGGACTGCCCCTCAGAATGTTCCATACCAGGCTAAGATGTCTGGGCCCCATTCGCTCACTGCATATGTACTGCCTCTAGAAGGGTATGACATCAGGAGGTAGTTCTCTGTAGCTGAGTATTTACACCATGGAAACAAGCAAATCAGGGCTTTGCTTTCCCCCCAGAGAGCTGGCTTATCAGCACATCACCATTTAGATCTATCTTCTAGTTCACTAATTCTCTCTCAACTCTAATTGACAGATGATGTCTTATCCATCAATTGACCTTTCTTTTCTATTTCATTGACTATATTTGTAATTTTAGAAGGTAAATCTGGCACTTTTTCAACTCTATTATTTTTCTTATTGTCTTGTTCTTTTATCAAGTTTTGATTTCTTCTTTATAACAGCAATTTAAAATATATTTCTTTTATAACCTCTGTACAAAAACTTTATTATCTGAAGTTTTTAGAGCTTGAATCTTGTTATCTTTATGTCTGCTGGGTCTTGCTTGAAGTAGATTGTTGCCTATGTTGCATAATTTTGGATTGTAAGCTCATCTTTAGAAGGGTTTTATGCTAATTTTTTAATATGGAGTTACTGAATCTCACAAGAAGTATAAATTGGAATCTCAATGCTGAATGAGGGCTTTCCTATCACTGTAAATTCTCAGAGGGGACTTTCCCCCTCCTATTCAGAGTCCAGACCAAGGAAATAAACTTCCTTATTATTTTCCTACTTCTCAGAGTGAATTTTTTTCTTGTTAGCTTTCTCACGAAGGGGGTAGTCCTTCAAGACTGCCAGGATCACAAAGGGGTCTAAGCCCATCTCCCAACATCATGCAGACCCAAGACTCATTTCCGTCAATCTGCAAGGAGCTGTTAAAACCCAAGCACATTAGTTGGCAAGATTGCCACTCCCACTGTAATACCCTGTAGTCAGAACATCAAGTCCTGTTTGCCAGTTCTATTCTTAAACTTTCTTCCCTTCCCTTCCTCCTTTCCTGCTTCTCCGTCTTTTTTGTCCCTTGTCATTCCCTCTACTTTAAAAATGGGATTAAACACAGATTCAACAGGATATTTGTCCTTTGCAATGGCAGAGTTTTCAGATTTTTCTAATGTGCTGTATTGCCAGAAATGGAAGTCCCAGCCCTAAGATGTCTTTTTCTCCAGGCTTTAAGATCTAAAAAACTGAAAGTGGTTTGGGATTAACAGATACACACTACTGTATAGAAAATAAACAACAAGGACCTACAGTATAGCACAGGTTATATTCAATATCTTGTGATAACCTATAATGGAAAAGAATCTGAAAAAGAATATATATGCATATGTATAAGTGAATCATTTTGCTGTACACCTGAAACATTGCAAATCAACTATACTTCAATTAAAAAATACTAACTAAAAATGGGACCTATGTTCCTAGGGAGAAGGTGGTGCATGTTGGCAAAAAGTCAGGGCTCTGATGATATTTTGGAACTCACTCTCAGAGGACTGCGGGTTAATTTTTTGTTTTGGTTGGCAAAGACTCGACAGTTAACCCTGCTTCCTGACATCATGGGAGACTGCCCAGCTGGTTTTAACTCTGGCTCCCAGAGATTTTTCTATAAGCGAGATGATTTGTAATTCCATCTATCAGACATCCTTATGTCTCATTTCAGATTTAGCCCATAGGGTTTCACTTCCTAAAAGGTCAGGAAAGGATCTAGAGGTCCTCTAGTCTAACCCATCATTTTACATATGAGGAATCAGGCTCAGGAGATTATGGGATCAGCCCAAGATCACACAGGGCGATCGAAGGAGAACTGAGACCAGACCAGGGGGCCTTGATTCTCTCTCGGGCTTTCCCCACATAGCACAAAGCCTCTTCTCTGCCTCTTCCTTGAGATGGTGTATTAGAAGGTGGGCAAGCCTGTGTGGCATGTGACTAAGGACCCAGAGAATGCCTATCATAATGCCTGACACATAGTAGAAACTTCACAGATTTAAGTGCCCTTCCCTTTGGCTTCTCCATGTATTAGTTTCCTACAGCTGCCAACAAACTACTGCAAGCTTGATGGCTTAAGACAACAGAAATGTATTCTCTCACAATTCTAAAAGGCCAGAAGTCCAAAACCAAGTTGATGACAGGACTACACTTCCTCCAGGGGCTCTGGGGAGAATCTGTGCCTTGCCTCTTCCAGCCACTGCCAGCCATCCTTGACCTGTGCCTGCATCATTTCAATTTCTGCCTCGGTCTGCACATTGCCTGCTCTGTGTGTGTCTCTGTCTGATCTCCCTCTGCCCCTCTCTTTTTTTTTTTAAGATTTTTTTTTTTGATGTGGACCATTTTTAAAGTCTTTATTGAATTTGTTACAATATTGCTTCTGTTTTAGTTTGCTTGCTTTTTTGGGGCACGAGGCATGTGGGATCTTAGCTCCATGACCAGGGATCGAACCTGCACCCCCTGCATTGGAAGGCAAAGTCTTAACCTCTGGACCACCAGGGAAGTCCTTACCCTCTCTTATAAGGACATATGTGATTGCGTTTGAGGCTCACTCAGTGAACCCAGGATAAGCTCTTCCTCTCACAATCCTTTATTCAATCACATCTTTTGCTGTAAAATATTCACAGGTTCTGCGGACTAGGAAGTGGACATATCTTTGGGGGCCATTTTTTTCTGCTCACCACACCCAGAGGCCAACTCACTATACTTCCGAGTCCTGCTTTTCTTTTTCTGGGGATAGTTTACTTTCTATTTCCAGTGCATGATCTGACCCTGAAGCGTGCTTCACTCTTCCAGATCTGGCTATGCAGACGGACTGCTTGCCTTGCTGCTCCACTAAGCCCCTTTGCAATGAAGGTGCAGCAGTTCTATCCGGCACTGACTTGGTACCAGGCCATGCAGGCCCGGAAGGCCCTCACAGTCTCTTGTGGGTAGCTGATAGGAGCGTGTTTGCTGTGGGTACCAGGGCACAGATGCTCTGTGAGCACCAGGGACGCAGTGATGTGGATGCTTAGGTTCATGCTACATTCTTACCTTTATTCTGCAAAAATATGTTGAGTATCCACCATCCAGCAGATAAGAGTTTAGAGATAAGAGGCATAGCCTGTGCCCTGAATTAAGGAGCTCACAGTTGAATGGGGGGTGAATATAAGCAAAAAGGATACTAACACAAAGGATGATGAGAGCTTTGATAGAGGGATGGCCAGGGTGCTGAGGGAGCACAGAGAAGGGGCACCCAACCAGACTGGGGAGGGAGACAGGGAGTCGAGCTAATTCAGAAGGGCTTCCTGGAGGAAGTGGTTCCAGGGCTGCATCTCAAAGAATAAATTGAGAGAGTCAGGGTAGTGAGGGGGTGGAGAACATTCCTCACAGAAGGAGGAAAGGGAGCAAAGTCCCGAGAAGCGAGAGTGGGTGGACTGTTCCTCATCACCTTTCCTGGCATCTTCCTCACTGTGCCCATCCGCCCAGCCGCCCCCCACCAGACGCTGGCTGAACCCGGGTGCCCGTGCCCTGTGGTGTTAATGCTGGGGCACTCCTGCCACAGATGCCTATGTTTTAATCTAAATAAAGTTGATTCAGGTGACAACAGACCTAGAGTTCTCACTCAGAAGTCCCGGGTCTCACGACCGTGGCTTCATCCTCCTGAAACTTTCTCCACAGGGACCTTGACCTCGGACCCCTACGACTTTGCCAACTCCTGGGCCCTGAGCAGTGGGGAACAGCGGTGCCAGCGGGCATCCCCTCCCAGCAGCGTGTGCAATGTCTCCTCCGAGCTGCAGAAGGTGGGTCCACCCAGGCTTGATGTGGGCTGGGGGTTGCAGGGTTTCTGGAGTCAAGAGGCAGAACGATAGGCAGTCCCAGGTCCTCCATCCAGGGGAGGAGTGAGTCCCTCTGGCTGTTCCGTGTCCCATGGGCCCCTTTCCTCCTGAAAACCAGCTGGGGCTAGAGTCGCGTTGACGCCAATCCTAATACTGTCCTGGGCCTGGAGCTCTAAAGATGGGCCTGGTCGAATGAGTTGGTACCGCGAGTGACTATACTTTTCTGTTTTACATTCCAACGCCCTCTCAGCCCTAAATATCACCATCATCACCCGCCACCTGTCTGAAATTCTGGGGTAGGAAACCATTCCTTTGTAAGGGCCCAATAAGTGGTTGTTATAAAGCACAAGTATGGGGCAAGGCCTCACCAGCACATCAGCAGGAAGGGGGTTACCTCCTGGTGGGGGAGGGAAGAAAGCTGGGGGGAGGGAGGAAGGTGGGGAGAGGCAGGGGCAAGTCCTGATGCCCCCAGCTTGGATGTTGTAATAGTTTCCTGAGGCTGCAGTAGCAAATTATCTCAAACCCAGCAGCTTACAGCCACAGGAATGTATTCTCACGGGTCTGGAGGCCAGAAGTCGGAATTTGGTTTCAAGGTGTCTGCAGGGTGGGCTCCCTCCAGAGGCTCTAGGGGAGAGTCCCCCCTGCCTCTTCCAGCTCCTGGGGACCGTGGAGTTCCTTGGCTTGTGGCTGCCTCCGCCACTCGCTGCCTCTGTGGTCCCGTGCCTCCTGTCTGTGTGCTTCTGTCCGGAGACAGAGCAGATGGGGGCTTCTCCCGCCCCTCCCCACACGGCCCTATTTCTCCCTGTACTTAGCAGCTCTTTACCCTTCAGGGTTACCCTTTATGATCGCACTTGGAGAGGAGGGGGTCTGGGCGGGAGGGAGTGGGCAGGACTGCACGCTGTCTCCTCCTGTCGCGGGTGGAGAAAGACCTCCCTCTATGGACGACCTCCCTCTCCCCCTTTGGGGGTCAGGCTGCCTGGGCTGAGGGAGGAGAGAGCGGCATGGCCCCAGATGCGACTGGGCTCTCGTCAGCACATGGATGCCCTGTCCAGGCTGCCCTCAGAGATTCACTGTCTGGGGAACGGGGTTACTTGGAGGTGATGTGAGTCAGGTTCCCTGGAAGCAGAGGTTTGTGGGCAGCGAGTGACCAGGGAGGCTCTCAGGAAGTGAGAGGGGCGGGGCTGGGCAGGGGGAGAAGCTGAATACCACGTAGTTACAACTGAGGCCTCAGCTGGTCCTTCAAGGAGCTCTGAAAGCTGCGCTGGCCCCATGGGGCAGGGGGGCCCACACCGACCAGTCGGTCATTGGATGTTGGCTGCCTCTGGGCAAGGAGACTGGGTGGCTCCCTTGGGCTGAGGGCAATGCCTGCAGAGTGACTCGGCTGTGAGTCCCCACCAGCCAACAACCTCAGCTCCCGGTGGGTGAGTCCTTCTGCTATGACACCCAACCCCCGGTCTACGTGGGGGACGTATACCGCACCCAGCATCCCCCGCAGAGGCAGCTGCTTGACGGCATCGCCTCCCTACCTTCCACCCCCCGAGCAACCATGCTGCTACAACCCACAGCCATGCAGGGGGAGGGCGGCCCCTGCTTATCCCCGGGACTGTCGCCATGACGGGACTTGACAGGCCACATAAGCCCCTCGCCTGGGCCTGTGCGGTTCCGCAGGGCGAGGAGGAAACCAGAGCTGGCGCTGGCGCTGGGGGTTAAGGAGCTGCCTGGAGTCACCAGCTGGCATTGCGGAGTCAGGATTCACGCCCCGCCCGCCCGCCCCCATACCGCCTCTGCTGTTCTGCCTGCACCATCTCAGGCTGCCCAGGTGAATTCCACCCTTGTGTTTTCCTTCAGGAGCTGGGCTTCCTGAATCTTGAGGTTCCTTTCAGCTCGAAAATTCTTTGTGTGTCTCTCTGCATTGGACTAAGGAGATGGTTGATAATAAGTCTCACTAAATATTCAGTGGATGGATGGATGCAAATTAGGTAATTTATCTAGGGATTGGGACACCCCCATGATCACAGCCCTGAATCCTTCATTTGTAAGACCAAATCTGCATGTAAGTAGAGAAACTCCAGCCCTCTCCTACTCCAGTAGCTAAATAAAACACACGGCCACCTGCACACGCACAGACCTACCTTAGCGTGAGAGAGCTTCAGTGTTAGCTGCCCAGACTTTCTATTTTCATGGAAAAATTTGATCTTCTGAACCAAGGAGTACGTCAGCACCAGGAAAACGCTCTGGGTTGTGCTCGAGCCAGCTGCCTGGACCATAAACACAATTTCCAGTTTATCAACAAGTACATTCCTAACGCCTCTTTTCCTTGGGTTTCCAGTGTTTCAGTGGTGCTAGGTTTTCCAGCTGGTCCGGAAACATCTCTGTCACCTGGAGCGTAGCCCAGTACTGGCAACTGACAGAGGCAGACCAAGTTCTAACCCCGGGGGGAGGGTGTTATCCTGGGGAAGGGGGGTAGTTTCCTCTTCTTTCCAGGAAAACTTTGAAGTAGCAGCCGCTTGTCCTTGTAGCTCATTAAGTGTTTCCCATCCCTGGGCCACTTTGTAACTCTGCCCGGCTTTGTAACTCTGGGCAAGACACTTGCCTTCTCCAAGCCTCAGTTTCCACATAGGTAAAATAGGCACAGGACCAGTGCCTGCTCCTCGAGGCCATCGTAAGGATAAGGGAACAAGTGTGGAGTGCTTAGCCCAGCGGGGCTCAATTGTACGAGCTGTTACTGTTATTATTATTCCTTTTGTGTCTGTGTTTGCCCCTGGAGTGGCCGCACTTTGAGAGTAGGAGTGGGAGAAGCAGGCCAAACACACACAGTACTTTAAGCGTAAGCTCAAAACTCATTCTTTCTCTCCTCCCCTCCACCCAGCTATAACCCCATTCTTTTGGAGGGGGGGATCGATCTGAGCACAGCTTGGGGTTAGAAAGAGAGCATGTTGCCTGCACACATGGACACGGAGGGGTGGGGAAGTGCAGGAGTCAACTTTTCTTCTGGGGCTTCTTGTAACCCAGGGCCATTTGGGATTGAGTGCACTCCAGGAGCCCAGTGCATCAGGGAGGGGAGGCGGAGGGATTTTATTCCATCTTTCTTTTATTTCCAAACGTACACTTCCATAGGTGGCTGTGGTTCGCTGTCTCCCACCCTTTTCAGTGTTCTCTAGGCAGGGGTAGGATTGCGGGGTTGGTGGAGGGGAGGGGACGGGAAGTCAGTTGGTGAGCTGGGTGGGGGGCAGGTAGATGCCTCTGATACCGAGGGCGTGGGCGTGTCTCACTTTATTTTGCAAACACAGGCCTCTGCGGAGTAAGTGCAAGGCAAGTGTTCCCACCCTCAGGGTACAAGGAATGCTCTCATTTACCCCGAAGAAGTGGGAGGTGAAGACAGGATCTTCAAACGGGGAACCTGATACAGAGGCAGAGTAGAGGAGGGAGCTGGGCACTTTGTCTCCCGGAGACAGAGTGGGAGGGCCTGGGGGGTGGGGCATTGGGGAGGTGCTGGGAGAGAATCCAGAGAGGCCTCATTTGTCTCCCAGGTGCCTTTGGAGGCTCCAGCTGCCCACTTGCTACTCACTTTGTCTCCTGGGTGCCTTGAAGTTCTTACTAACCAGTGTCCTGGGAGCAGCTTAAGAAATTGGTTACCAAGTTTTCAGTGCTGGGCCGAGGCCCCCTAGACACTCAGACCTCCCAAGGCACAAGCTCCTCCTAGGTCCGAACTCCTGTTTCAGGTTGTTTACCCGAGAAGAGGGGCTGGGCTTTGTCTCAGCCAATCAGGCTGTGTTTGCCCACGAGCGGGGCGCCCCCCTTGGCTGGGACGCACAAAGACATCTCCTGGGAGGTGATTGATGCGGTCTCTGGAACTGTCCACAATCTGCTTAGTCCCGCTGGGTCCGTGGGTTCAGAAGTCGGGGCTGGTAAATGGGCATCATTGACAAGGGTTTGCCATTTTGGCTCCAAGAGCCGTATTCAGTGGCAAAGTGTTCCATAGGGGAGATGGCACTGGCTGGAAAGCTTTCCTTGAGCCGCCAGAATCTATTCGCCGACTTCTCTGGAACTTTCTGTCTTTCTAAGGTGGCAGCAAGGAGTCAGCTCATTCTGAGAGCCAGGTCATATTACTTATACCCGGGGGATGAATGTTTCCTTGTTATGCCAACAAAACCCGGAGCCTCTCTGCTGGGATGAATAATGGCTTGTTTAATGGCACACAGATTTGCGGGGTTTTTTTTTTTTTCCAGCTTTTCAGAGGGCAGGACTGCTGGAGTCTGGGGCTCAGGGTGCAGACCTAGTAACAAAAAGCGCCCAGCTATAGATGCTCAAATAA
The DNA here is from genome assembly GCF_963924675.1 of Phocoena phocoena. Taxonomy (NCBI): domain Eukaryota; kingdom Metazoa; phylum Chordata; class Mammalia; order Artiodactyla; family Phocoenidae; genus Phocoena; species Phocoena phocoena. Next base: position 96,554,186 of record NC_089229.1, read on the forward strand.
TCGGCGTTAATTTGCAGGTAACTCTACTACACAATGAATGTTTGAGAAAGATCCTTAGGTCACTTTTAAAAAACATTTTTAATTCTGTCAGTCTGGGGAATGTCAGCAAGGGCTGAACCTTACACAGGGATCCTGTTTATGTCCTGTAGTCCTGTCTGCAACGTGAAGCCCACGGCTCCAGGAGGCTGGATGTAGGCTGCAGCTGGTCCATGCAATGCTCTTTCTAATTAGAAAAAAGGCACCCCTTTCTCAAGACGCTTTACCATCACCTGCTGGGAAATTGCCATAGTAAACGTTATAAATGTACCTAGAATGTAGTACACACGTATGCTGTCTATCATGGGAACTGTAGCCTTGGGTGTGTTGCCACTGCACTGTGTGACTTGCAGAGCTATACTCGATGGCCGTGAACTTGGCCTCGCTTCCACTGGGAGGTGTCGTCGCTGCAACCCCGCTCCTCCTTAGGGTAAGCTCCTCCAGAGTGGAGGGCCGTCTCCTGCTTCTGCCGCTCACATCTGAACATGAGGCCACCTCTGTTACCGAACGCAGGTCTGGCTGCTGGCTGCTCGCTGCTTGAAAGTCAATACTCAGGAGGCAAGTGCTGGTAGAAACAGAAATGTTGCTCTAATCCTAAAGCCGGCAATCTGGGGAGAAGGTGGACTCGTGTCCCAGAATCGACACCAAAGGTTTTGCTTGGCCATGAAATTTTTTAAAGGGCAAAAGGGGAAGTAATTTCAGTGAATCATTGAGATGGAGGGTCAGATTCATCGCCAGCCACTGCGTGCAGGCTTGTCGACTCTTTGTCATCTTTCTTTGAGATGTTATATTGTTCACACAGTTTGTGAGATTACTGAAGGGGAAGCTGGGGAAAAGATCTGGTCCCCTGTTAATCACTTATTCTCCATGTCTATTTCTTTGATCTAAGGAAAGAACAAACAGATTAAGCAAAGAATTGTGTGATCAAAAGATTTGAAAGGTGTGCTTGGGTTGGAGGTTAGTGAAAATGTAGCTTTGCTAATGGGACAGTACAAAAGGGGCCTCCTGCAGAGACCTCGTCCTGCAAAAAGCTGCTTATACTTTCTTGCCCCTGGCCCACTGAGTCCTCTCCATATCCCTCCTCAGAATTGGTTCTCAAGACAACTAGTCTTTCTTTTCATCAATGTTAGGAATCTCAGGCTCATAATAACTCAGAGTGATATGAGATTCCAGAAGCTATCTAGTCCAGTCCCCTGCCCATGTATATTCAGATAGGCAGGTGGTACTGTAACCTGGACTTTAAGACTCGAGTCTCTGAGGCATCCTTGCTGGGCTCTTGCCAGCTGTTGTGCAGAGCTCAACCCTGAGGAGAAGTCACCCCTTTCTTTTACCCCCAGTTGAAGATGAAGACCTCCCTCGGTGCCCTTGAATACTGGAGAAGCCAGATGCTTGCAGTCTGGTTTTTCTAGGTCCTATTCAGGACTTCGCGTCCAGTGGTACTCCCATCAGTCACCTAACAGTCCCAGGTTGGCTGGCTCTGAATTTGATGTTTATTTGGGGAACACAATCCTTCTTCCTCTTGTTCTGTTGCTGTTCATGTCTGCACATTTTCTCCCCCTCTCCTCCTCCTCTGAAAGCCTGCTGTTCACCTGTAATTCCTCTTCCCCTCAGGAAGTCACCTGTCCCCGCTGGAGCTAACATTTGTAAATACTCATGTTTACTTTGAATGACGGTAACATGTCCCCTCCACGGCACAGAGAGGCACACGAAACACCCATTCTGTTGGGGACAACGCAATTCACTCTTCACATCCTCGTGAAATATTGCCCACGCCTTTTTTTTGCAAAATTCATACCCAGCCCTTTCTCTTGTTTCTGCCCACAGTCGCCCTGGAAGGAGGCTCACAGGCCTGGAGGGAGGTGATTTGGTGGGAGAGGGGCTAAGTGCCCTGGCAGAGCTGGGGGCTGACCTACCACATCCACTCCTGGCCTCCTGCTTTCACTTAATTGGCCTGGAATAGACTTTTCCTGGAGACCGGGAAGAACTTTGTTACGTTCGTTTGCTTGGTAGCATAGCTGTGATTCATAGAGAGACCGATTGTGTGAGAGTCTGGTCCAGGGAAGGTCAGTAAATCTCAAGAAGAGATCCTTGTAACCCAGGACCCCCAGAGGAGTTAGCTGTCAGGTAACCTGAGCTGGTTTGCAGATGGTGCCCACCCACTGTGTCCTAGTGATGCTTACATCCGAGTTGGGGTTTGAACACAAGTACACACACACAGGTACACACACACCCATACACACATACACATACACAGGCACACACATACACACACACACACGCGTACACGCATATATACATACACATATGCACACACATATGCACACACACACATTCCCCTTTTTTCAGAGTGAGAGCTGCTCTCTCAAGTCCTCCGTAGGCTAAAGAATGAGGGTTTATTTTGGGTACTTTGCTGAAACCCGCGAGTCCGGGGCGCGGGCCCTGGTTTGGCTTGCTTTGCTGTGTCCTCACATAGCTGCGTCCCTGCTCTTCAGTTCAGTGTCCCCTCTGAAGACAAGTAGAGCTCTGCCCAACACTGATGGAACAAGCACCCTTTTCCTTTCCAGCAAATTCCCTCACCCACCTGAGTGCAGGGCGGCAGAAGGGGCAGTGAGCCCCTGGGCTTGTGGTGGGACAGTGACCTTGGCCACTCTGCCTTTGGGGGTCTAGCCTCATGGCAGAGATCAGGGGCTGCCACAGGGTTTCAGCATTTCCCTCAGATTAAGGAGATGCAAATGCATCCCTAATCCATCAGCCTCAAAATCCTTCCATGAAACGTTTCCTAAGTGGCTTTCTTTCCCTTCTCCTCCCCGGCGAGGCCAGGAATCTGAAGGTGCCCATCAGCACATATTTATTGAGACGTTTTGTATCTTAACTCTGTGCAAGTCAGATTTGCAGTCTCACTCAGAGACAAGACACACAGGAGATATTGACACAAACAACACACGACAGAGAACAACACAAATGCCATTTTGGGTTAGTAAAGGGTGAAGTGGTGCAGCAGCTCTTATCACACAGCTGGTTATCCTCCCTGACCCGGAGCAGGATGGGTGGAGCTGTTTCAGCCCCAGAGCTTGAACAAACCCCAAAGTGGGAACCGGGGGTGGGAACTTGGCCCTTGTCCTCCCAGCCAGCTGGTCCTGCCCTGATCCCTACTCAGATGCTGCCCAGGAGAACAGGGTGGAGGGGGAGAAGTGTCCTTTGGAGGACTCTGTGGCCATCTCCCTTGGCACTGGGGACTTCGGTGACATATCCAGTTACCCTACTTCTCAGGAGGGCTGAACACCAAGTATCTCAGAGAGAGGAATGTTCAGCTCCACAAAACCCTCCAGTTAGTGGAAATCATGGGGTCTTTTCGAGCCAGATCTTGGAATGTGGGTGGGAATCCCAGGCCAGGCAGAAGTATAATTAGAATCAGCAACCTTCCCCCATCCATCCTTACAGGCTGACCAATGAGAAACTGTGCCCTGCCACAAGGGTGAATTCCTGAGCCCACAGCTTTGGACCGGTTTAGGCCCAGGCGCCTCTGGACCTTCTCCAGGGACAGCCGTGGGACGCCCACCCCAGGGCCTGGCTGAACAATCTTGCACTTTATATATTAGCCTCCCCTTTCTTTGTTCACTTCAGATCTAGGAATGCCCCCCTCCCTTCTCCTTCCTCAGCTGTTTGGGAACCAACACAATAGCTAAGCTCCAGATCTCTTGCTGCTGTTTCCTCTCCTCGAGCCCCCATTCCCCTCCCATCTGCCCTTGGGGAGATGTGCTTCTTTTCTCTCCCTCTCCCTTGAATTGGCTTGGCATCTCCAGGGAGGAGGCCTGGTCTTCTCTAATGAACTGAAAATGTGATTAAGTTGGGCTGCAGTTGGGTCTGCACAGCCCCCCAGGCAGGGTGATGTCATGGCTTCATGGAGCTGGGCTGGCGCTCTCTCGCCAGCCCCTGGCACCCCAGACGAGAGGAGCAGGAAGAGAGAAGTAGCTGATGCTGGGCATCGGAGCCGGGGAGATGCTGGAAGTGAATTAGCTGACCCTCTCTGTTCTCCCTGCCAGAATGGTTTACCAGGGGGCTGAGGGGAAGCCATTTTCGAGCTGTTCAGCTAGTATTGACAATAGGCCAATGATAATAGTCACAGGCACTCGACTGCCCTCCCTCTGTAATGTCATTTAGTTTTATTTTGCAGCCAGGTCTAAGGCAGGAATTGCTGTCTGTGTTAGTTAGGACTAGATTCTCCTGTGCCAGGACACCTAAAGTAGAAACAGCTTACACAGTATAGACGTGTATTTCTCTCTCCTTGTCAAGGAGTTCGGCTTATGTGTCAGCATCATGACATGACGACGTCCCAGTGCAGGAAGAGACGCCTTGAAAGAAGCACACCCTCCTTTGGAGGCTGCTTCCAGGGAGCTGCACATGACATTCCTGCTTATGTCCCGGCGTGTGGGGGTGTGTGTGGGGGTAGGGGTGGGGGTGGGACAAAGCTTAGTCTTATGGCCACTCCCAGATGCAAGGGAGGCTGAGAAATGGGATCTTTATTCCCAGGGGCTATGTGCCCAGGGCAAGGTTGACAACCGAGGGTTTTCTGACTAAGAGAGAAAGGAGGAATAGATCCTGGGCAACTTTCAATGTCTTCCATAATCTCACTCTTTTAAGGGTGAGGGAATTGGTGCTTCTAAAGCCTGTACTCTATCCACTGTGCACACTGTCCTCTCATCTGATTGATAGGAAACAAGGTGCGGAGGGTGGGGGCATCGGGAACGTGGAAAACCAGGTAAACTGTGGTTGGGTGGCAGTGATCTCAGGTGGCCTTGGCCTGCAGTGGCTTGAAGCAGGGTTTCAGTTCCCGGCCTGAGACTGAAGTCAGGCCGTGGCAGTGAGAGCGCCGAAACCTAGACACTAGACCACCAGGGACCAGTGGCCAGTGACAAGGCCCTGGCCTGTCAGCTGTGTAGAAATGAATTTCCACGTAGAGATGGAAAGCAGTGAAACAAGTGAAGTGTTTATTAGGAGGAAAAAGTGTACGTGTGGATAGACACACGGGCGGGCTCAGAGAGAGAGTCTTGCCTTTGTGGCAGTTTGAATCACTTTTTTTTTTTTTTTTAATAATTTATTTATTTATGGCTGCGTTGGGTCTTCGTTGCTGCTTGCAGTCTTTCTCTAGTTGCAGAGAGCGGGGGCTACTCTTCGTTGTGGTGCGCGGGCTTCTCACTGCGGTGGCTTCTCTTGTTGCGGAGCATGGGCTCTAGGTGCGTGGGCTCTAGTAGTTGTGGCCCATGGACTTAGTTGCTCCACGGCATGTGGGATCTTCCCGGATCAGGGATCGAACCTGTGTCTCCTGCATTGGCAGGTGGATTCTTAACCACTGCGCCACCAGGGAAGCCCTGAACCACTTTTATGGGACATTTCTTCAGGGTTTCCTTTGGCCAATCATCTTGCTTTGCCTGGTTTTCTGAGTACGTATTTGGTTTATCTTAGGGTCCTCCCCTGTGTGCGCACGCATCTCTTAGCCAGGATGGATTCTAGCGAAGAGGCTTATGGGTAGGTTGACATCACTTACTACAGGGTGGCACCTCCTTCCTTCTTGACCGCCAGGAGCCTTTCTGCACATGCATAGTCTGGAAGGTCTCCTTGACCTCGAGAATGAGAAATACGTGGTCTCTTATCTGCGCAGGGCTCAGCTTCTCCTCGCTCCTGCTATCTTGGAGATCTGCCCACAGGGTACGAACTCCAGAGCCTCAGCCTGGGGCCCATCTGTACAGCCACTGGCAAACTAAATCGGCTGAGAGCCCTTGACACTCTTGAAAATGATTGAGGACCTCAAAGAGTGTTTATCTGGCTTATATCTGTTGATATTTGCCATATTAGATATAAAAATGGAAAATTTTAAACATACTAATTCATTAAAAAATGAGAAACATTGTACTTAACATGAATACCATCATTTGAATAAAAATAGCTATAAATTCAAAACCAGAAAAATAGTTTGGGGAGAAGAATGGCATCGTTTCACGGTTTTGCAAATCCCATTACTGTCTGGCTTGAGAGAAATCAGCTGGATTCTCTCATCCTGTCTGCAGTCAGCCTGTTGTGATACCACACATCATGTAACCTCTGGAAAATTCCACTGTGCATTTGAGAAAGAATGAGAGCATCAAGGTCAGATAACATCTTACTGTTGTCAGGAAAATAGTTTTGACCTTGTGGATTTCTGAAAGATTCTTGGGAGTCTGTAGGGGGTCCCTGGACCACACTTAGAGAACTGAGGACCTACTGACTTCTTTACTCTTTCCTTGCTTCATGTCCCAAATCTGGAAGGCTGTATGCAGCCTTTCTCTGAGGCTTGTGTTCTTTGAAGGGGTCTTCGGGCCTCTGAAGGGCCCGTGAGTGGGAGTGGATGACGTGGTGGTCTCTGAAACAGGTTTATTTCTTGGCTGATGGAAAGTGCAGACCACCGTGGAGGGGAGGAGGGGTTTGGTCTGCCTGTCCTTAAAGCCGGGAGATGGGTGGAGACTCTGTGGAGGACCGTCCGGCCGGGGGTTCTATAGGTCAGTGGCCCTGGGTGGGTGGTGAGAAGCGAGAGGAAGCCGCCCAGCTACCCAGCAGCCTGTGTCCCTCTGGCCCACCCAACACTGCCGTGCATGACTGTGCCCGACTCCCACAGACGACGGGGCGCAGGAGACAAGCCTACATCGTGGATGGCTTGGGATCCAGGCATGGGAACCCAGGCCTGCTCACCAAACCCTGCAGTGGATGGAGTGGCCTGGGATGAATCAGAGAAAGGCACCTCCGAGTGCTTTACTCGGGGAATAACAAACAGAGGGTCTGGAGGCACGAGCTTAGGAGAAAATAAAAACTGATTCAAGGAGAGTCCGTAAGGTTGGGGCTGTGACAGGGGCCAGAACTAGCTGCTAAGAGAAGCTGAGGCCACTGACCTATTAGAACAGTGTCCCAGGGGCAGCCATGCCTTTCTTTCCCGGGGGGTCTGTTGGCAACACCGGCTTTGGCTCAACCGTAATTACTCTGTTTCTCCTCCTGCCTGAACCTGGCTATCAGCCTTGCCTGGTGTGGCCTCCCTTCTGCCCTGAAACCACATCCTGTGTAGCGTGCAGAGCCTGGTTCAGACTGTGCATCCTTCCCTGGTACCCCGGCTGCAGGTTCCTTCCTGCTGCGATTGGCCGCACCACTGGGAAGACAGCCTTAAATTGAGACCGCGTCTGCTGGCTGTTATGTAACCTTCCCAGGAAACAACTGGTGCAGTAGATCAGCTCCCTGAGAACAGGAGGGTATGGCTTTCTCATTGTTGTGTTCATGACTGTTGATCCAGCACTTTCTTATTGCCTGGTATGTGCGTCTTGGGGATACAGCTCCTGTCTTTGAAAAGCCTGCAGGGAAATGGGTAAGACGGCCCCAGAAATCAGGCAAGAGTAGATGCACCCAGAGGCCCATGGGAGCATCTAACTCCGGGACCAAGTCTGCTTGCTTTCTATTGTGGGCCATGCCTGGCACAATGCCTGGACATAGTAGGTGTGCAAGAAATTGAATGAGACATTGGGGTGCGTTCAGGAACCCGTCAGTAATGTGGGACATGGGGAGGGGGAGGGGTGAGCCAGGGCGGGAGGCTGGGCTCAGACCATGGAAGGCCAGGCCTCCCTGCCTCCCTCACGTGCTGGAACTTTGCCCTCCAGGATGGGGTGGGACTTAGCCACACTTACCTTTTCTATTGACCACATGGCCGGTGCTTGCTGAGCAGAGGTTTGTTCACTGCCTGCTGGTCCGTGTCTCTTCACTGGCTCTGAAAGGACATCATAGCTCCATCTTGGACTTGGGTCCACGGAGATGTCCTGTCTCGGGACCTGGCCTGGCAGGGCTGCCTGTGGTGGATGAGGGAAGAGATCTCTGGGAGGCAGAGATGGCAGGCTAGGTGTGTCACCCTCTGCCACTGCGGGCTGAGGCCGGATGGGCTGCAGGGGCTGGTAGACGTCTGGAAGTCCTCCCTGACCTTCACACTGTGGTCACCCTAGTGACCAAGCTCAGGCCGGGGCTGACCAGAGGAAGGATGGAAAGACAGACTTTTCCTAGAAAACAGCCTTCTTGCTAAGGCTTTCTGTAAACCATTTAATACCTCCAGGGACCTCCCGGGAAATGTGCTGGAGTACTGTTCCCACTTTTCCTTTGAGCAGGAAAAAGACAAAGGTGGGCCAGCTGGAGACGGGCCATGCTGGACTCTGCACCCCCCGGCTCTCAAAGGGAGAGGGGGTGCCTGGACTCCTGGTTCTGTGTCCACTGAGGTGCCTGGTGCCTGTGCCTGTGAGAGCTGGTCCTGTGGTGCAGGGATGGCTCTAAGCCACTGTCCTACAGCCCAGGCAGTGGCAGCAATCACTAGAAAAACCCCATGGCGTTGCCTTTGGGAGCTCTTTTTCTGGTTCCAAATTGTATGGGGGGCAAGAGGTGGGCAAGAGCCACGGCCCTGGCCCTTCTGGGGTGCCCTCTGCTGCCCTGTGAGGGTCCAGTGACCTCACTTTCTGAGGGGCATTTCTGATGGGCCGGGCAGTGTGACACAATGGAAAGAACCAGACACAGGCCTCAGCCTCCTTCCCTGAGTCTCACTTGCCAGTGAGGATGGAGATTCTTAGACCTACCCATTAGAAAGAAGAGTGGGTTCCTCCCTGAGCCCCCACGTCGTTCTGGAGGAGTGTGACCCTCCCAGATAAAAGATCAACAAGATCAGCCCTCTGTTCACCAGGGAGCCCCCAAATACTAGTGAATTGATAGTGTTGCCGTGGCAACCATTCATCCCCGTACAGCCCAGGCAGATGGAGATGGGGAAAGGGACAAAGATGTCCTTCTGTCCTGCTGGTGACCTGCTCACCATTCTGACGCTAAACCTAATGGCAGGAAGGACAGTGGAAGGACTCTCTGGTGGCCAGGATGTCGATGCCGCTGCCGACGACGATACGGGTTCACCATTTCTTAGGCTAACCTTTTATGCGCAGTATTCCATTCGGTCTTCATTTCAGTCTTTTCAGATAGGCACTGTTATTATTGTCCCATCCACAGAGGAGGCGGGGTTGAGTAAACAGCCAGGGTCACACAGCCAGCACACGGAAGAGGCAGAAGCTGGGCCTGGGGCTGTGAAGTCCCAGCAGGTCCCGGGCAGGACCCTCCCTGGCATTGTATTCAGAAACCTCAGTTTCCCCCGTGTGAAGGGCTCAGGTGGCAAATGGAAGGATGCTTGTCATCACCCGAGGCCTCTGTGACATGGGACCCACGGCAGCCGTCTTTGTTCATCGGCTGCTTGCTCGGCGCCAGGCTCCATGTGTCCACCTGTGAGACAGTGTCTGTAGTTGGTATTCCCGTCTCACTCCGGGACGCCCTTCTCCAATGAGGGACGAGGCTTGCCTCCCTCCCTGCCGTTAGGCAGTGGCAGAGCTGGGCTTTAGCCTCTGCTTTTTCTCGGCCACGCAGGGAGGTAGCTCAGAAGGGTGGGGCCGTGGAGGGAGGGAGAGCTGCTCTCAGCCACAGCTCCCGACATGCAGAGCTGCCAATTGTCCTGCCCACAAACCTGCCTGCAGCAGCAGCTTTGCAATTCATCAGTCCACGCAGCTGCTGCTTTTCTGAGGTGCATAGGGAAACAGCTATGCCCAGCTGCTTGGGCCAACTGGCCCTGGAGCTCCCCGGGTCCACCCCAGGGCCTGCAGCGATCAGGGGCCTGGTTCTGATGGCAGACTGTGTAGGCTGGGCAGGGATAAGACACAGGTTTCCCTAGGACCGCAGCATGGCCCTGGTGCTTCCCCAGGTGGGTCTTCTGGGTGTTGAGTGTTGAGCACTGGGTCAGATTTCTATTCCTCCAGAGGCCACGGGCCTGGCTCCTCCTGGCTCTTGATTTACACAGCTTTGCTCTGACCATCCCTTGTACAGTTTGAGCAGATTGGATTTCCCTCTTCTCAAAACTGGTCACTTCTTTCCTTCTTTTACTGTCCCCTTTACGAAAGCCAATTTGCTCGGATTTACCCTCCAGGGCTCAGCCCTTCCTTCAGATGCTCTCGTACTCCTTTCATTGTAGCTGAAGTCCTTTCACAAACAGCTGGCTTCCATTCATTTGGAGAGCATGTCTATGCATGAAAGGAATTATGCACCCAGTGGGGATCACTAATAGCAACAATGCTGTGTTGTGTTAAATCGAAGGTAAAGTGTGATGTCGATTGTCAGATGCACCCAATTTCAGAGATATTACATAATGAAAAAGATGTGCATCTAAATTACTAAAAGCACAGGGCTTCCCCGGTGGTGCAGTGGTTGAGAATCCGCCTGCCAATGCAGGGGACATGGGTTCGAGCCCTGGTCCGGGAAGATCCCCCATGCCGTGGAGCAACTAAGCCCGTGTGCCACAACTACTGAGCCTGTGCTCTAGAGCCCGCAAGCCACACCTACTGAGCCCGCATGCCACAACTACTGAAGCCCACGTGCCGCAACTACTGAAGCCCACGCACCTAGAGCCCATGCTCTGCAACAAGAGAAGCCACCACAATGAGAAACCCACGCACCGCAACGAAGAGTAGCCCCCACTTGCCGCAACTAGCAAAAGCCTGTGCACAGTTACGAAGACCCAACACAGCCAAAAATAAATAAATAAATAAATAAATAAATAAACGAGTGACCAAAACACAGAATGCAGAGATGCTCACAAATACGGTGTATGGGGAGGGTTTTGTGCTAACGTGTGTCCAGGGGTCGTCAGTGAGAACCATTTCAAACCTGCCTGTGTCGTGGGGTCGAGGTTGGCAACCAAGTGATAAAACCCAGGAAGAATCCTTGCCTGGCAGCACCCTGGCACACACCATAGAGTCCTGGCGTGTTTTTGCTGATGGGAACTGGTCCAGTCTTGTCCCAGGAATCCTCTGGGGAAGGTTTGCTCAACTCCATCCCTGACACACCGAGTTTAAATCTCTGTGGATGAGGCCCGGGAAGTTCTACTTTATAAAACTCCTTGTGGCGCCTCCTCATCTCTGGTGGAGGAACCAAGGTCAGGGAGGGGAGGGGACCGGGGCGTGCGGAGCAGATGCTGACTGGCCTTCCTGGCCTCTGAGCCACGTGGCCTCCATGAGAACTTCAAGTTTAGCTCCTTTCATGAGTGTCCCTCTGCTCTTTCCCTTCAGAGGACACTGCCTTCCAGTGGAGGTCAGGGCCCTGGCCTCTGCATTTCCAGGATTCAGTCTAGGAGGTCGCCCTGGTCTCGGGCTGCCCCACCAAGCAGGGGTCCGACAGTGTTCCACTGACTGGACTGTTTCGTTTGACAGATGTTGACAAGCACCTACTAGGTGTGAGCGGGCATGCTTGGGTTTCCGGGCAGGGTGGGTCTCTAAGCACCAAGGTCAGGGGCTGCCAGGCTGCGTGGGTGGTGCCCTCGCTGAGGTGGCCTCTCCCTCCTGCAGGGCCTGTGGGAGCAGTGCCAGCTTCTGAAGAGTGCCTCGGTGTTCGCCCGCTGCCACCCCCTGGTGGACCCCGAGCCTTTCGTGGCCCTGTGTGAGAGGATGCTGTGCACATGTGACCAGGGGCTGCTGTGCCCCTGCCCTGTGCTCCTGGAGTACGCCCGGGCCTGCGCCCAGCAGGGGATGCTGCTGTATGGCTGGACGGACCACAGCTCCTGCCGTGAGTCAGCATGGGACCCCCACCGGGGGGGGGGGGTGAGCGGTGTCCATCTGGGTGTCACTCCACAAGCTCTCCGGCTGTCACACCCCAACCAGCCAGTGCCTGCCAAGACCCACATCCCGGGGACCAGTTCCCGCCTGGCTCCTGCTCTGTCCCCTGGTCACAGAGCAAGTCCCCTCCCTAACGGCTTCGAGGAGGCTTGAAAGGTCCCCCTAAAAGCCCCCACGTCACTTCTCCTGCCTCTGTTCTCACTCCCCGTCTTCCTCGCTTGCCCTTGAGCAAATCCATCCCCTGGACTCAAAAACTGTTCCTGGCTCCGAGGGGAATCGCAGCAGTTAAAGTCTGAACTGACTGGGAGCAGGGCGGTGGCCGAAGTGTCCCCGGGGTGATCTTGGGATCCTGGCAGGCTTTTATCAAGTTCCTCCCTTTCATTTAATCCCTTCTCTCTTCCGGCAGGTGTCACCATCCCTCCCCCTCTCCCTCTAATCTCGTGGGTCCCTAGTCATTGTCACCACCCCCAAATTATCCTGATTAAGTACGAGCTTCTCCAGTCACCTTGCAGGCAGCCTCCTGTCCCCGCCGCCACTTCCCACAGATCACAGGGGGCACAGACTGTGGAGGGGAGCAGCCCCAATACTTAACACTGCACACATGCCTTTCAGTTTGTGTCTTTCAGCTTATAAATCAGAGCTGTCCATCTTTGCTGTGGGGTGTGAGAAGGGTGGTTATTAGCAGCAGCGTTCTCCTCTGGAAGGGGGAGTGGCTGTTTTTTTAGGTCTTTGAAGAAAGGATGGGGAGATGCCTGAGGTATCTTGGAGGAGAAGTGGTTTGGGATGTTGGGATGCTCTGGCCCTTCCAGTCCTTCAGCCTGAGCGTCAGTCAGCAGCAGGTGAAGAGAAGAGAGAAAGGAGGGCTGTCCTCGTCCATGAGGGGCTGGGTCCAGCGGGAGGACGGAGGCTTAGGTGATGCGGCTGCCAGGGCTGTCCTGCCTCAGTGGACGTAGATAGAAGTGAACATGCCTTGTGCGGGGCGTGGCCGTGAGGTTGTGTGCCCAGTGCTGGGTGGGGCATCTGACTGGGCCCTATTTCTTGAGGAAGAGGAACCCTCAGAGGAGGGATGGGATGGAGGACACCATTTACCCCTTGCTTGGCCTTGGGGGCCTTGCATTTTCAGCCGGGGACGTTGGCCCCTGGGGTGCCGCTGAGGTGGAGATGGTCCCTGAAGACAGAGGGGGGCAGACAAAGGGGGCCCAGGGGCTCTGAGCACCACATGGCTTGTGAGATGCTGCCCTGGAAGGGAACAGCTCCGGGCAGACTCCTGAGTTTCCCATTTCAGGACCGGACTGCCCCGCGGGCATGGAGTACAAGGCATGCGTGTCCCCCTGCCCCAGAGACTGCCGGAGCCTGCACGTCAGTGAAGTGTGTCAGCAGCAGTGCGTGGATGGCTGCAGCTGCCCTGGTAATGACTTCCCACTTTACTTACAGATCTGAGACCTCGCCGGTGCCCTTGGCTTGGGGAAGCCGGATGAAGGCCACCTGTGCTTGTTCCCCATTGCCGACATCAGAGGCCTTTGATTTAGTTTTTAAAAGTCCTTGTATGGAGTGATGAGGATCGAGCTGGTATTTATTTCTAATTTATGTTTTCCTGTTGCACTGTATCTGTGAAAGCACGTGTGTCCGGGGAACAGAAGGATGGTCTGGGCTCCAAGAGTGACTTTGTTTGGGGAGCACATGGCCCTATCTGAGCTGCAGTGTTTTCTCAGCTAAGCGTCAGGGAATTGTCTGGGAGAAAGATAGCCTCAACTGCTTCCTAGGTTTGTCGTGTGAGCTCAGCTGAAAGAGAACTTTGCATCAGGAAGTCTTTCTCAGGAGAGACCTTGTGAGCTTTGGTGAAAAGTTCTGGTTAAGTACCGAGAGTGAGTCTTGTGTGTTTTGACTCACGACTTCTCTACTGGAGGAACTTGAACAAAACCCTTGCCTCCTTTCTTCGTCTGATAGGATGGAGATAAATAATTTTCCCCCTCTCTCCCACTGCATTGCTGTGAAAGATAAACAGCACAAGTTCTTTGAGCTTCCTGGAAGAAGCCTTCAGGCTAGACTCACGGCTTCCCTACTGGAAGGCCTTTGAACAAACCTGTTTCCCCCATTTCTTCGTCACTAGAGTGGAGATAAATAGCCCTCCTCGCTCTCATTGCAAACCGTGAAAGATAAGCATGGCAGAACAAGTCCTTTGAGCTTCCTGCAAGAAGCCCTGAGTTGATGATCACCCTGGGGGCTTCTGTGGTTGTGAGCTGAGCAATGATGATGCCAAGGTCGAGTCTTTTCTCCTTGTTGCCCTTGACCCAGAGGGACAGCTCCTTGACGGAGGCCGCTGTGTGGCAAGTGCCGAGTGTTCCTGCGTACATTCTGGGAAGCGGTACCCTCCGGGCGCCTCTCTCTCGAGAGACTGCAACACCTGGTAATTGGGGCCGAGCAGTGTGGTCTGCGAGAGCTGCCTGGGTCTGTGGGAGGGGCAGCTGGGCCGGCAGGGGCAGTGAGGGCACCGGCAGGTAGAACAGGACCTGGCCTGGGCTGGGGGTGGTTTGGGGAAGGGGGGAACAAGGATTATATACAGGTCGGCCTGGACGAGGGGAGCTGGGGGTGGTGGTGAAGGCCCCTTAGCGTGCAGACAACATCTCTAGCTCTCCCCCCAGCCATGCTTTAATAAGTGACTCTCTCTCCCTGTTGCCTCTGCTTTGCTTGAGCCGTTTCCTCCAGAAGCCCCTCTGGTGTTCCCTGGGCTGGGTCTGTCTGTCCCCTGCAAACGGGGAGAGGAGAACGCCTCCAGACCTCTTCACTGGCTACCTTTCCCTACTGGGCAGTTTTCCAGGAGTCTCAAGGGCTGCCCAGCATGGACCAGGGTGTTACCCCTGTCAGCAGCCGGCCCTTCCTCCGGTCTTCTACCAGCTGTGTGTGTGTACGCATATGTGCGTGTGTGTGTGTGTGTGTGTGTGTGTGTGTTTGGAATTTGACTTAGTGCCTGGGTAGACCCCCTAGGTTTCCCTCTTCTTCTATCTGTCTGTTGGGGTTTCTTCCCCTTGGCATTGTCTCCATGATTCCTCTGTGGCCAAAGCCCCTTCCTGTACACCTTCAGCCTCATGAAGCCCCCTCAGGCGTGAGCACCTTTCTTCTCTCAGACCTCTCCCCTGGGGCTGTGGGATGGGCAGTGCACTCTCTAAATCCGTGCAGGGATACCTGCGTTTGCAGACCCACCTGTAACCCGTGCTTCTCTCCCCAACAGCATTTGCCGAAACAGCCAGTGGGTCTGCAGCAACGAGGAGTGTCCAGGTAGGTGAGCTTCCCCTCCCCTCTGCCCTCCTCCCAGTGGAGAGGTACAGCCTCCCTTCCTAGACTTGGGAGGACCACCTGGCCAGGCAGGGAAAGGTGGTCACTGCACAGGTTGGATGCAACCCCCGACCACAGCTCCAGTGCAGAACCAGTTGTGCTAACCCTCTCCTCCTGGGCCAGCAGAGGGAGGTCCCCCAGCAACCGAAAGGGGAGACTGCACCTGGGAACTCTTTCATTGTCCTTTTCCCTTCACCTGTTTGTTCAAAGGATTATGGTTGAACGTGCTGTGAAAACTGCAAGGTCACAGGTGACTAAACAAAGGTGAAGCAAATTCCTTGGAAAATTAAGAGGAAGAAGGGCCTGGTAATTCTTTAAGCTAGAAGTGAGAAATTTCTGGAGTTTTCTGGAATGCCTTATCCAAAGATCTTGGCAGGATCCAAGAGCTAGGAAAACCAGGTCACTCAATGATCCCTCCTACCCTGTCCCTGCCCTGGAAAATCTATTTAGGAAAAGTTTCCTTATAATTTCTGCCCTTTCCTTTCTCCTCTGTTTAGCCCCAACTCTATTCTGTCTACTGCAAATTTTACCCATTCAAAGCTCCCTGTGCCTCACCTTCCCGATGACCCTGGCTCTTCTCCTGATGCTTCTCCCCTTTTGACCATCACATCATGTGATGTTTGCTATGTGTTAGGCATGGTGTTCAGTACTTTACATGTATTACATCATCACCACAACCTATGAAGAAGGTGCAGTTTATTCTCATTTTACAAAGGAGGAAACAGATCCAGAGAGGTTAAGTAACTCACCCGAAGTCACACAGCTGCTATGAGACAGAGACAAGATTCAAACTCACAACCACCTGACTTCTATTTTGCCTTTCCCTTTACTCTCCCTCCTAGTGCTCGGTCCATCCCTTTGCAGGAGGATCTTTGCCATCGTTCATGAACCCTGGAGAGGCCCCATGCTTAGTTAAAGACCATCTCAGCCTCATTCAAATGCTGGATACTACTTTGGGATCCCCATGTTTGTAGAATGCAATAAAAGACTGCAAGGCAAATAGCCAAATGATAGGCTCCCCTCCTGTTGGCCCCAAGAGACCACATTGGCTTTGGTGGGCTGGCAGGGGGTTGGGCTTACATACCTGGGATCATATTTGGGGTCTGTGGCTTTAGAGTCACTTAGGACTTCTCCAGTGCCCACTATACTGGGAAAATTCTGGAAGTAGATGGAAACTAGATGGAAAGTGGGCCCCAGGACTTAGTCAATTAGTCTGGCCCAGGGATGGCCAACCAGCCGTTTATCTTCTGTGCAATTCTTGAAGGAAGCACAAAGAACAAAAGATGCTCTTGCAAGTGCTATCAGTGCTCCAATTTAACATAATCATACCCTGTGAAAGACCTAAAGAGTCATTTGAAAGCCATGAGTTCGATGTAATGGACCTGTGAAAAAACTTTTAATATCTAAATAATAAGCATTTATTGGATAAGATCTATGAGGTACAGTGGGTGGAATTAGGAATTTAGCTTACTGTGTTTTGTCAGATTGACTACTAGATTAGGAATTCTTAATAACAACTTTCTATAGGGAGGGTCTTCCTTCCATCCATCCATCCAACCATTCATCCATCCATCTATCCAATCACCTGTCCAACCATCTAACCATCCATCCATCCATCCATCTACCATTTAATCATCCACCCAACCACCTAACAATCAATCCAGCCATCCAGTCATCCATCCATCTACCCATCCATCCATCCACCCATCCGTCCATCCATCCACCTACCCATCCATCCGTCCATCCATCCATCTATCCATCCAACAATTATTTAAAAACCCACTGTGTACATGATGGAATGCTTAGTCTGGAGTAGACAATGTAACCCCCTGGTCTTCAATTCAAAATCTGGGTGGTAACTTTGCTGAGGATGCACGAAATTTTCTTGATGCCTTGATGGGAAGAGAGCTAGTTCCAACTCTGAGGTCTAGTGGGTGGTTTGATATTGTGCCAACACAACCAATAACCTCTTGCTCTGCACGTTCAAAGCCCTGACCCTCTTTTTCTAGGTCTGGAGCTTAGTTGGTCCTTGCCTCCCTGTCCATTTCTACCTGTAGCACACAGCATATTTCTACACCTGCCGAGAGTCAGCTGGCAGGGGGGCTGTCTTATCTCCCAGGGTGAAGATTGCTGGCAGAGCTTCTGATGGAAAGGTTCTGGAAGGGAATATGTCTGGCTCTGCTAGTAAAGCAAAGAGCAGGCTGGGGCTTCTCTGCAGTCCCTGGAGGAGCTGACATTGTGATTCTTAGAAATAGAGATCTGGGTTTTGATTCCCTGGAGTAAGATGAGAGTGTACCAGTTGTCTATTGCTGTATAACAAAGGGCCCCCAAACTTAGCAAACAACAAACATTTATTATCTTAGATTTTCTGTACGTCTGGAATCTGCGTGTGGCTTAGCTGGGTACCTCTGGTTCAAGATTTCTCATGAAATTGCAGTCAAGTTGTTGACTGGGGCTGTGGTCTCGTCTGAAGGTTCCTCTGTAGTGAAGGGAATCACTCGGAAGCTCACTCGTGTGATGGTGGCCAGGCCTTGGTCCCTCACCTTGTGGATCTCCCCTTGGGGCTGCCTCATGACATGGCAGCTGGCGTCCTCTAGGGTGAGTGACCTCAGAGAGAATGAGGCAGAACAGCCAAGAGAGAAGCCACAGTCTTTTAAAAACCTGCTCTCCAAAGTGACATCTTTCACTTCTGCTGTATTATATTTGCTAGAAACAAGACCACATGTCCAGCCTGCATTCAAGGTGAGGGCATCACACAAGATGTGAATACAGGAGGTGGGGACCATGGAGCGGGGGGACCTTAAAGTCTACCTAGCACAGAGAACCTCATGTTTGGGAGTGAGAGGGAGAAAACAATCTCTGAGGAGAGCATCGGTCTGTATGGAGAGGGCCTGGAGCTTCTGTTACAGGCTCCTTAGGCCTTCACTGCTCCTGGCACACCTCTGTTCTGGTTAGGAGTAGGGCAGCCCCAGGTGCCTGGGGCTCTGCTAATTCAGTTTCCACTGAATCATAAATGTTTGGTTGGGATCAATGAGGAAGGAGCATGCCTGTTAGTAGGGGCTATTCCTCAAACAAATAAAGCTGTGCTGACAGAATTTCAAACTCCTGGCTGGAGCTGGGAAGTTTATTTGAGGCCCAAGTCCTATGAACGTGGAAAGGTGGCGTGGTCCTGGGCCTGGGAGCGTGAGCTGTGGACTCAGCCTGGTAGGAGTTCCAGCTCCACTGCTTACCAGCTGGGTGACTTTTGGCAAGCTGCTTGACCACTTGCAGCCTCAGTTTCCTCATCTGTCAAATAGGATGATAACGGCAGCTTCATCCCATGAGAGCTGTGGTTACTTGACACACAGCAAGTACTCGGTAAACATTAGGTGTTTTCATCGTCACAGCCAGAGCTGTTTCATTAAGCAGGGTCAGAGAAGGATGGAGACACGAAGGAGCCCGGGATGGGGAGGGGTGGTGCAACGCAGAGTGTGGCTGGGACAGGTGGGGCAGGAGGCAAGACAGAGCCTGAGCCTTCCCTAGACTTGGTGGCATGGAGGCCCATGCGCCTACCTGGTCTGGAGCCGGAGGGAGGACCTTGGTGCAACGCATTGCTCGATTGATTCGGGATAATTTCTGATGCCTTCAAAGCCATCCCTGTCATTCAGCTTTGGGATTCAAGCTGGCTGTTCTGAAACCTCCGGGAAGGAAGATAAACTTCCATGTTGGGGTTCCTGGAGTCTCACCAGACCTCCTTCAGGCCAGGCCATGTGTCGCCTTTTCCTCTGCTTTCTCCACGTCCAGACCTGGATGTACCTGTGCTCCTTGGCACTTGCCACGTGTGCCCAGTATCCCCATGAAATGAAACTTGTTGGAAACTGCAGCCACCCCATACGGCAGTACTGGCCGGTGTCAAGTACTATGAACTCTGGAGTCTGACGGAACGCCCATGTTCAAATTCCTCTTGGGCCACTCTGGGGCCTTGGGCGAGATTTTCTCTGTGCCTCAGTTTTCTCTTCTGTAAACTGGGAATAATAATGCCAGCCTCACCAGAGTAGAAAATGAGGTAGTGCCCATAGAGCACTTAGAAATGCGTCTTGCATGTTTGGTTGAGACTATGTTAATGTGATTTAGAGGCAGACTTTGGTGAACATTTATGCTGGGAGGAAGCCTGAGTTGCTTTGCAGAAGGCCTGTGGGCTGGCCTTTCTGTAGCCGCGTGGAAAAGATTAGAAGCCAATGAGCTGAGCAGAACAGCCCCATGGAGACTCCTTTCCTGCAAACAAAGGGGCTTATTTAGAAGAGGTAACATGTTTCCATCAAATGAGAGATTGTTTGTCTCTTCTTTTTTTCCATGAGGGAGGATTCTTATTCATGTAGTGGACTCGCTTTAACTCCTGGCTGTTCTTGGTTTTATGCTATTTGCTATTTTAAGAATCACCTGCTTTGCACGCCTTCACCGAACTTTTATTGCCCACCTGCTGCGTCCATTGGTGGCCAGCGGCTTGTCAGGCTGCCTTTTGCTGACCAGCTGTCTGGGAATGTCTTGGGCATCCTCTTGGCAGAACTTGGGCATCTTGGGGACCTCTGGGCAGAGCTTGGGCGAGTGTCAACATGTGGCCCATTCTTCTGGCTCCTGTTCCAGCCCCCAGGCCCACGGCTCCCTAGCACCTCACTCAGCTGTGTTCCTGGGTTTCCCGCGTGGTCAGCCCCATCCCTCAATTGTACCAAGGAGATAAGCTAAATATAATACAGTATTTAGATTTCTGATTCCCGAGAAACTCCAGAACGCCAGTCAGGGGGAGGTCAGAGCAGGAAATCAGATCAGAGGATTAGATTCTGACCCAGAAGTTTTGCTTTCGAATGTTTGCATATTTTCTCGTTGACCCCTCTTTTCCTGAGCATTGTCAGAGATAATGCAAGTTCAATTTCTTACTCAGATAAGAGTGCTGTTGAGAAAACAAAGAGAGGTTGGGTTAGGAATTCCCACCCATCGCACTGCAATGGGGTCAAGACATGTGATACAAAGGGCCGTGTCATTCTGTTTGTAGAATGATGGTGGCTTCCGAAAAATAGCCATTTTAAAAAGGCTTTCTTGTGACACCCCTGGATTTGGAATTCCACCGGGGCTGCAATCATTCGGGATGACCCTGGACCCTAACTCATTGCCTGTTCTGCTCGGACTTCCACAAACAGGGACCCGTCACTCGTGCCCTTCTTGTGGGGCAATGCAATGGGGAGGCACGATCTGCTTCTACTCACACTTCTGACACCACATGTGTGTGTGTTTCCCCCCGACAACAACCAATCCTCTGACTTTCTGGACACCACCCGGGTGTCCTACAATGCAGTTCAGTTCCGACCCTGACTACCCAGAATTAGCACAGACCCCGCAGGTGAAGGGCTCCGTCCAGTGCTCCTGCTTCTGATGGCAGCTGTAATTGTTAGAATGGCTCACAGAACTCAGGCCAACACTTTACATGCTATTAGTGGTTTATTACAAAAAATATTATAAAGGAGACAAATGACCAGCCAGATGGAGATGTACACAGGGTGAGCTCTGGAAGGGTGCTGAGCATGGCAGCTCGTGTCCCTGTGGAGTTGGGTGTCCTACATGGAAATATGTTCACCAACCTGGAAGCCCTCCCAACTCTGTTTAATAAGAGTTTTTATGGAGGTTTTACTATATAAGCTCAACGGATGATTATTATTTTTTTAGAGATATTTTTGATGGGGACCATTTTTAAAGTCTCTATTGAATTTGTTACAATGTTGCTTCTGCTTTATGTTTTGTTTTTATGGCTGCCAGGCATGTGGGATCTTAGCTTCCTGACCAAGGGTCGAACCAAAGTCCCAAGCCCTGGAGCGCCAGGGAAGTCCCTAAGCCTGGTTGATTATTAACTCAATCTCCAGCCCCTCTCCCTTCCCTGGAGTTTGGGGGATGGGACTGAAAGTCCCAGCCCTCTAATCATACTTAGGTCTTTCTGTAACCAGTTCCCATCCTGAAGCTCTCGAGGGACCCGCTAAGAGGGGCTTCATTAGAACACAAGATGCTCCTCTCGCCCAGGACATTCCTAGGGCTCTAGAAGCTCTGTGTCAGGAATCAGGGACAAAGACATGTATATTTCTTCTTATCACAGAAGATGACGCTGGTGAGGATGATCTGGGGCCTCCCTATTTTCTCCTAATTTCTCTGGGCTGAGTGTGCCCTCCTGGCCCACTCCATCTTAGAAGGGGTTAATTGCTCTGGGGACCAGGCAGAGGGACACTCACTGTAACCTGGGGCTACTCGCCCTCCCCCTGCCTTCCAGCACATACCAAGGGGAGGGCCACACCTGGACCCAAAGCCGGTCCTGCCCCTCCCCCTGCCGCCCCCCCATGCCTGCTGTGTCTTTCAGTGCAAATCTGGGCATGAGGTGGCAGGCAGGGGGCCGATGGGGCTTGTCTTTGACAGGTGGACAGCTGGAACCCCTCTCAGGCCTTTGGGGACCCCTGACTGTGTGACTGGGTTCAGCATCAGCCCCTGGAGATGGGTCCAGGTGGGACCGGCTGTAGGACCCTCCTGGGGGAACTGGGGTGCAGAGCAGAGCGGTGCTATGGAGGATGATCCTCTGCTCTTTGGAGGCCAGGGGGCACTGGGAGGGCAAGCAGGGCCCCTACTTTATGGAATGGCTGTGGTGTGTGTCTGCTTTGCTTTCTCTATAGAGTAGAAGGCAAGGAGGAGAGGAAACAGGTAAAGGGAGGCTGGGGAGGGTTCCAGACGCGGGCCTCGGCTTCAGTGGGTCCGCTGTGGGCTGAGCTGGGGTTGGGCCAGTGGGGAGTCACTGGCAAAGCCCCCCTCCCCCAGCACGGACGACCTGCGGTCCGAGGTGCACTGGGCCAGCACCACGGGCCGGCACTGGGGCCTGGGAGGACGGAGTAGCTGTTGGGTGGGTGCGCGTCGAGGGCTCGAGCGGCAGGGTGATACCGGGGCGTCCTCGTACCCGTCCCCAGACGCGTCAGCTGGCTCGGGCAGTGGTGGGAACATGGGCAGATGGGGTCCTGGGCCCCCATTGGCCCCAGCTGAAGTCACAGCATGGATTTGCCCAGGAGGAGGCCTGAGGGCTGCCCCTCGGCTGGCGAGGGGGTGAGGATTGGGTCCTGGCCCCTGTACTGCTGGGCTCCCCCTTCCCCAATCACTGCTCTGGGCGGCCTTTCTGCCCTCTTGCCCTCAGGGACTCTCGTGGAGGGGGGAGTGCCCACAATGGCAGCGCAGAGAAAGGCTTCTGCAGGCCCGAGGCCCTTGGCCCCAGCAGAGCCAGAACCTGGAGCGGCCGTGGGGAAGGGCTGGGGGCCACGGTGAACCCAGAGCGCAGAGCCGGAGCCACGGGTTCGGGTCTGGCTCTGCCACTCCTTGGGTGTGGCTGTCACTCCCCTGATGTGTGGAACTGACCCACCCGGCCCTGACCTCTCAGGGCTAGAGGAGTGGGGCCTGAATAGAGTCCTCCCGTGGAGCCCCTTTATAGGCTGTAGTGAGGGGCACCCCCAGGAGGTGCCCTGCTGGGACACCCGCTCTCCCCTCCCCTGTGTCCCCCGGGGCACCCGCTGGGACACACACTCTCCCCTCCCCTGTGTCCCCCAGGGGACCCGCTGGGACACACACTCTCCCCTCCCCTGTGTCCCCCAGGGGACCCACTGGGACACCCACTCTCCCCTCCCCTGTGTCCCGCCAGGGAACCCGCTGGGACACACACTCTCCCCTCCCCTGTGTCCCCCAGGGGACCCGCTGGGACACACACTCTCCCCTCCCCTGTGTCCTCCAGGGGACCCACTGGGACACCCACTCTCCCCTCCCCTGTGTCCCGCCAGGGAACCTGCTGGGACACACACTCTCCCCTTCCCTGTGTCCCCCCAGGGGAATGTCTCATCACAGGACAATCCCACTTCAAGAGCTTTGACAACAGGCACTTCACCTTCAGTGGGGTCTGCCAGTACCTGCTGGCCCGGGACTGCCAGGACCACTCCTTCTCCATCATCATAGAGACTGTCCAGGTGAGCCTCGCCAGGCAGCCCCAGGGCAACCGCGGGGGTGAGGGGGGCAAGATGGCCCCGTGTGCACATCCTTCCTCTGGACAGCCGAGCAAAGGGGAAGACAGACAGGGCATACAGGGTTCCCCTGAGGACCCTGAGCGCCTGTGGAACAACAGGCCCAAGGAACAAGGGCAAGCAAGGCCTAGAATCCTGATGAGGGACCAGAGCAGGATGGTGCTGGGCGGGGGCAGGCCTGGGCTTTGGGCCTCTCTGTGGCATGACCCCGGGTCCTTCCCAGAGATGGTTCTGGGACCGGGGAGTGGTTCCGTGTGAGAAGGGCTGCATAGATGGAGGGCTTTCCCCGAGTGGATGGATCGGGGGCTGGGCTGCAGGGCTGGCGGGGGTTTGGTGACGTCCCTGGGCGTGCCCCTCCCGGCAGTGTGCCGACGACCCCGACGCGGTCTGCACCCGCTCGGTCACCGTCCGCCTGCCCAGCCAGCACAGCAACGTCGTGAAGCTGAAGCACGGGGGAGGCGTTGCCATGGATGGTCAGGACATCCAGATCCCCCTCCTGCAAGGTGGGTGCCCTCCTCCCCCACAGGCCCCCCGCCCAGCTCACCCTCAGCGCCCCCGCCCCTCAGCAGTGCTCGCTGCCACCTCTTCTGCGCAAATGTGCAGGAGAGCTAACTTTGGAGGGCAGGCTGGGTGTCCTGGCCTGCCTCCTGCAAGAAAGGAAGGCTTCCTGGAGGAGGAGGAGCAGAGGAAGCTGGCTGGGGGCGGGGTGGCTGGTGATGGGTCAGACCCCAATATGTCATGGGGCAAAGCCAGATGAGCCCATGACCTGTAGGAAAATCTACCTGTTCAGTGACTTTGCCAGGTTGTTATGAATCCATTTTGCACAGCCTGTTTCCAACCTTCACCCTCAAAGGGGCTACCAGACCCCTCCCCTCTTCTTCTTCTTCTTCAAGACCACTGGCCAGCCCATGGCCCATTATCCCGGCTTTGCACATGGTGAACTTGAGGGTGCCTATGTGTGTTAATGCTATGTGTGTCTCTCCGGGGAAGAGGTATGCCTCCTACCTCTTCCGCAGAGAAAACTGCCGTTTCAGCTGTGCGCAAAGCACCAGTCAGCCGTGAGGACTGAGTAACTTAGCCTGGAAGCCTGTGCAACAGCAGAGGGGCCCAGGGAATGCTCAGCGGTTAGGGGGAAACGGACGCAGGCTCAGGGCACCTGCCTCAGCTAAGGATGCAGTAGCCTCTGCTTCCCCCTGGTGGCAGTACAGGGAATGGCAGGCTACAGCGGGGATAGATATGGAGGCGCCTTCCTGGGGGAGCCCGATTTGCACTACACCCACCCTGATCACCTTGCCTCTGAGACCCCCCCCCACCTTAAGCCTCATGGACATCCCCAGCTGCCCCCTAACTCACTGCTTTCATTGCTACAGTCCTTTGTGAGATACCCCATCTTTCCCTACGATCCATCTGCCTGCCGCTCTCCTGCCCTCTCCCCATCTTAGCCTAAATCCCGTCCTTGCTGGGTTCCAGGTGACCTCCGCATCCAGCACACCGTGGTGGCCTCCGTGCACCTCAGCTACGGGGAGGACCTGCAGATAGACTGGGACGGCCGCGGGAGGCTGCTGGTGAAGGTAGGTGCCCTCCTGAGCACGGCCACCCTGCAGCCAGACCTTACAAAGTCCCCGTTGTGCTCTGGGGGGAGAGCTCAAGGGTGGGAGTGGAATTCCTTTCTCCCCCGGCCCTGCGCCCCCAGAGTGAGGAACAGGCCTCTCTGTGTATAAGAGGCTGGTGTTTGCTGTCTGGGTGCCACTTGTTCACCCCGGGAGTTCCCGGGTGCTGGGCTCTTGTACCCCAAGGGTTGTCCAGACTGGGTGGGCTTATGCGGGGCTGGGGAAGCAGTGGATTTGCTGCCCAGGCTCCTGGCTGCAACCAGGCCTGGAATCAGGGGGTGTTCCCTGGGGCGGGGCGCTCACAGTGGGACTCACAGCCAAGACCCTGTGTCGTGTACCCACTGCCTGTGAAAGGTTGTCCTGGGAACTACCAAATCCCTCCCGTGGTCCCGGGGCCTCTGCAGCCTAGGGGCCACTTCCTCTGCTTTCTGTGGCCCTAGAGTCATGCTTGGAGAGGGAGCCATATATTTCACAGGGCTTCCAGATACATTTTTTCTCTCTGGAAATTTCCCTAGGAGGTCTTGTCACTGCCATTTCATAAACGAAGCAAGCAAGGCTCATGGGGGCTGGGAGACGCGCCCAGGACTGCGCACCCGATCAGCTCCCCGGGCAGTGTCACCCCCAGTAGACCAGCGCTTCTCACTTTTAGGTCTTCAGATGCCTTTGCACTCTTCAAAATTATGGAGAACCCCGAGATCTTTTATGGAGGTTATAGCCATTGATATTTACCAGATTAGAAATTAAATCAGAGACATTTATTAATTCATTAAAAAATAACAATAGTAAAGCGACTACACATTGATATAAACATTAAAAAATCTGTTTTCCGAAACAAAATTAGGTAGTGAGAATACCATTGTTTTATGTTTCTGCAAATTTCTTTAATGGCTGGCTTAATGGGAGACAGCTGGAGTCTCATCTGCTTCTGGGTTCAGTCTTCTGCAATATTACATGTCATGCAGACTCTGGAAAAGTCCACTTGTACAGAATGAGAGGGAAAAAGCCAAGCAACGTTTTCCTGTGATTATGAAAATAGTTTTGGCCTCGTGGACCCTTTGAAAGGGTCTCAGGGATCACCCCCTGCCATGGGTCCCATGTCCACACTTTGAGAACCCCCGCCCTGAATACATTAGGATCCCTGGAGTGTCCCCTCCTGCTTCTGGAGATTCCGTGTTCCATAGGCCCTCGGTATGATCCCGTGATGGGCGCCTGGGGTGTCCTCGATGACATCCTGGTGGTCTCCATCCTCGTGATGTCATGTTCTTTCTTTCTCTTGTCTTTGAAGACCCTGAGAAAGTTCCAAATTAACGCCTTTTTTTTTCTTTTATAAAAAATAAAACTGTGACCACACACTATAGAACATGAAGGTTTTTGGAGATCTTATCAACCCCTCAAGTACAGTTGGAAATAAAGATCCTATCTTTTCTGGAGCAGGAAAGTGACTCCCAGTCATTTGGTTACAGAGTGAGAGCAGAACTTGGGTCTCCTGCACCCTGGCCTTCAAGGGTGGTGCCCCCGTCAGCCGTCCCACTTTCTCAGGCATCTCCCACCACACCGAGAGGGTCTTGATCTGTCAGGTGCCCCTCCCCGCCTTCAGCAGGCACATATATCTTGGTCTTGTCTTGGGTGGCTGATCTCCCTGCCTCAGGTTTATCTGTCTCCTCTGAGGGGAGAAGGGGGACTTATTTCTGTGGGAATGAGTTGCAGGGTTATCTCTGGGGCTGTGTTTGGTCAGTTTGGCTAAAGAGAAGAAGCCTTCCCTGGTCAAGACTCAGGACGGGGCAGACGACCCCGGGGCCTGGGGAATGCGCTATGTGTTTCGGCTGGAGGAGGAAAGGGGGCGTTTGTGGATGGGGTGGAGGGAACGTGTCCCCATGCTGACCCCGGGGTTTGTGGGGACCGCCGAGCTGAAGACCCCTGCTGGAGGTTAGGACGGCAGGGAGCGGCAGGGCGGGGCCCTCAGCCCCCGGGGGGCAGCAGCCAGATAAGGTGGGATGAGGGGCTGCCAGTGGCTCCCCGGGTGAGGCACGGGTCCCGAGGTCCAGGCAGCGGGTCCCTGCTGGCTGTGATGCAGGCGCAGCTGGGCATTAGGCCAAGCGGAGTAGAGGGACTCGGACACTTTTCATCCTGTCGGAAGTGACACTGCTCTTTCAGATAGCGAATAGCAAGTGCGTTCTCCAAGTCCCTGATCTCGGACAGTTGAGGCATTGCGGGCCGGGAGGAGGGCAGCCTGGCCTGGCTCCCACCAGCACGCACACCCTCCTAACCCTCGCCGAGCCAACCTCTGAGACAAGCCCCGGGGATGGGGACGGAAGGAGACAGGCGTAGAGGGTGGGGGAGGGTGGAGACGGCAGACCTGGCGGGTGTGCCAGAGGTGACCCGGGGAGCCTGAGGTGCTCAGGGCCTGAGAACTAGGAGGGAAGAGAGCGGACACTGAGACGGGGGTGAGGGGACAGGCGCCTCCCCGGCTTCACTGCTTCGCCGGGGCTGGCCTTAGGTGTCGGCGTCCGGAGGGGAGCCTCGCTCACTCACGAATCTGTCCAGACACTGTTCAACCATCCACGCACCGAACTGGTGGCCGAGGTCCAACAGTGAAACAAAGCGGACCAGAATCCTGGCTTCGTTTAGTTTAAATTCTAACGGGGGGGAGACGCACAGTAAGCAGACCAACGAGGAAACTGTGTCACGTGTTAGAAGGTGATAAATCCTGGCAGGGAGAGAGAGGGCAAGCAGAGGAGGGGCAGGAAGTGCTAGGTGGGGAAGATTGACGTTTTCACTGCGAGGTCAGGGGAGGGCTGGGGCCTGACGTGCCAACACTTGCTACTTGTCAAGCAAACGAGGAAACGCCGCTCCATCCTCTTTCTCATGAATGATATTTACTTGGGTTCAGTTTATGTGGGTTCGGAACCCTCACTAGATTGTTCCTCCTGCGTCTTGTCAGAGCCGGAAGGGGCTCCAGGACGTGACCTCACAGAGCCTGGCCCGAGCAGGTGTCAGAACACAGGGAGGTTCCGCAGCCACAGTTTAACCCTGGCAAATTGCAGAGCAAGAGTCAGGGCCCTGGGGTCCCGGCTTCTGCTCCAGTTTGAACCAGGACCCCCCTCAATAGACACCAGCAGATGCCCCCGGCTGTACCGTGTGAGAGACAGGCTCGACTCCCCAAATCGTTCCTGAATGTGCATCCCGGACTCAGAAGCAGGAGAACAAGCCACGTGCCGGTGGCCCGCATCCCCCCCTGCTCACCCTCGCAGGCTGCCCTCGGGTCCTCGCTGACCCTCCCTCCTCTGATCATGATCACAACCCCCAGGGTCCTCTTGGCTCGGGGCCTTTTGTCCTCAGTGATGCTCAGTGGCCAAGTCAAAATCAAGAAGTTAGGAAGGGGGACGGTGGCTGAGTGTTTAAGAATCCGCCTGCCAATGCAGGGGACACGGGTTCGAGCCCTGGTCCAGGAAGAATGAGAAGCCCGTGCGCTGTAATGAAGAGTAGGCCCTGCTCGCCACAACTAGGGGAAGCCTGTGCACAACAACGAAGACCCCATGCAGCCAAAAAAGTAAATAAATAAATTAAAAAAAAATAAAAAGAAGTTAGGAAGGTGTTTTTCTTTGTCACCCAATGTATGTTCTAAGAAGAGTTGCACCCTAACAGCTCAGCCTGCTTCGCCCCTGTGTGTGGCAGAGATAAGTGTGCAAGAAAGGGGCGCTGGCTTTGCACTCCATGCCCCTGGGCATCTCCTCTGACAGGCAGGGTGATGGAGCTCCGCCCATCCACTGGTCGCAGCTCTGTGACCTCAGGCAAGTTGCTGTCCCTCTCTGTGTCCCTGTCTTTAAGTGACAGGATAATCTCTAAACCCTTTCCTGCGGGACAGGTCTCTGACTCAAAGGATCTAAGAGGGGGCACGGAGCTGCTGGTAAAGATACCGCAGTTCCTGTTTTATTTTCTTTTGCAGCCTAGGGCTTAGCTGTGGTTTATTAAATGCATATTTATTTTTCACCTGGGGATCGGTTTTGATGAAAACCATCTCATGAGAGCAAGGAAGCTGTGGCTGCTTTGGCAGCTGCTCCAAGGTGGTCTGTCCCCCGCAGCTGTCCCCGGTCTACTCGGGGAGGACGTGCGGCCTGTGCGGGAATTACAACGGCAACCAGGGGGACGACTTCCTGACGCCCGCGGGCCTGGTGGAGCCCCTGGTGGAGCACTTCGGAAACTCCTGGAAGCTGCGTGCAGACTGCGAGGACCTGCAGAAGCAGCCCAGCGACCCCTGCAGCCTCAACCCGCGCTTGAGTATGTGAGACCTGGACTGGGGGCCCCCGGAGCCCCGAGCTCCCTCGGGTTCCAGTGCATTCCGTGGGCGGTGCGCCCACCGTTGGGGGAGGTGGGTCTTTGTTTTCACCATCAGCATTTGATGATCTTCATCTGGATCATTTATTCGTCAAAATCTCTTTATTGAGCACCCTCCGTGGGCCACACCCTGGGAAAGAAAAGAGTAGCCCGTAGTTCTTCCCCTGGACGTTCTCGGTCCCTTGGAGCAGCAATTAAACTATCGTAAGATAGATGCACGGGGCTGGCCATGCGCAGATTCGTCTGCGGTAGCGTCCTCAGGCCTACATCGACTGCCCCCTCTTACCCTCTTACTCAGCAGGGAACCGTTTCTCCCTAGGAAATGTGGTTGATTATGTATTTAAGCCATCAGGAAAGTATATTGGTTGCGGAAGAAAAATCGCCATGATTCCCAGACATGAGAGAATTTGTTTTTACCGCTGCTGCAGCGAGGGAGGGCCGGGGACGGGGATTTCGAGCCGGAGCCGGTGACCCTGGGGTGCGCGCGCGCATCGCCTGCGGCCGCCTCAGACCACGCCGCTCTTCTCCCACAGCCAGATTCGCGGACGAGTCCTGCGCCATCCTGACGTCGCCCAAGTTCAAGGCCTGCCACGGCGCCGTGGGCCCGCTGCCCTACCTGCAGAACTGCCGCTACGACGTGTGCTCCTGCACCAACGGCAGAGACTGCCTGTGCGACGCGGTGGCCAACTACGCGGCGGCCTGTGCCCGGAGAGGCGTGCGCATCGGCTGGCGGGAGCCCAGCTTCTGCGGTGAGTGCCCTCCCCGCCCACCGCCCTTCCAACGCCACGCCACCTAGCGGGATCCACTCGGATGCCCTGCGGCCTCCGCGCTGCTCCTGTTCTGAGCGCTGTCTGAACGGGCCCAGGGCATCCCCTCCCGTCTCCTCTCGATTCTCACCTCCTCGAAGGACAGGGCGATGGGGACGGACCTGTACCTGGAGGGCAGGTTGACCCCCTACCTGGGGACCTAGAACCTTGGCGTCCCTGCCTGGTAGAGATTTCCTGTGGTCGCTGCCACCTAGCGTGGGATGCATGTAGGGCCGGGTTGAGGAGTCAGTGGGTCCCTGCATCCCTGGAGGATCTGAGGAAGTGATGGGAGATGCAGTGACCAAGTCTCTGCTTATAACTTCAGGCAAACCGTCGGGGCAAGTCCCCGCCCACGTCTCCAGCACCGCGAGTCATATAAAGCAGAATAACATCCTTGTCCCCAGACGACGTGAGAGGCCCACCCTGCGCTGTTAGATGCCTGGCACCGGAGGTGGTATCTGCCCCACACTCTGGTCCCTGGTTGGTTGTTACTGTCTCTCTGGGAACGTTTGCCGAGTGCCCTGCGTGGTGAGGCTGTAGCAGTGCTTCAGGGCCTCGACCTTCCTTTTTGAGGCACAGATGGAAGCTGCCTCCCTACTAGGTGCCTGTCACACTGAGCAAGAGAATTAGTAGACTAAGGTCGGGGTAACCAAGGAAGGCTCTCTGGAGGCGGTGCACTTGACCAGGCTTTTAAAAGGCACTTTCTTGACAAAAATGTTGTTTCTGTTGGTGGAATAATAGTTGGGATGCGTAGAAGTGAAGGCATTCAAGGAGGATAAGGTCTAGTGGATACTCTGATTTATAGGGTGAAGTAGATGCGTTTGGAGACTAAAATGTCAGTGGTTCTGACAGAGCAGGAAAATAGGAACTACAAGAAATGGTAAAAGGTCTCAATATCATGTATTTGGAGAGAAGTTTAGGTTTAGGGGCTCTAGAAGTGTCACTATTTGGGGTCAAATGAGCCAACTTAGGATTTGAGTCTAAGCCACCTTATAAAAACAAGAAGCAGAGACAAAGTAAGGATGAAATGGAACAAGCGTTTAGATGTGTGAGGTTGTGCCCCTGTCCCTCTAGCCCTGGGGTGTCGTGGGGTCACGGGCCAGCAGCTGGGAGAACCGAGGCTGGGACCTCTCTGGGTAACTTGCTTCGCGCGCTTTACTTCACCCTCCAAAAACCCTTATCAGCACTTGCTGTTCAGAAATTGGGGGCGTAATTTGGAGTAAGTGGCGTCTGTCTGTGACTGTGCTTTGGTTGTCCCCCAATGTTAGAAATTATGCATCATCCCTGTGCTACAGCATCCGAGGGATTTCCTAATTTGGGACAGTCTCCCAGCATGCTGAGGGCTTACCGAAATATTCTTTAAACTTCAGGAGCAGCTGTTCTTAACCTCCACCCAGAACAGAACAAGAGGGGGTGAGCTGACCCCGCAGCAGCGGGCGCTGAGCTTTGTTTAGAGTTTCCTGGCTCCTGAGGCAGGAAGTGTGGGTGGTGGGAAGGACCTGTCCCTGGAGACTTTGAAAGACAAGAGGAGTCTGTCTCTATGAGTTGAACCAGTGAAAACCAGCCAGGTGGTCACGGGTTGTCCCTCTGAGGCCGGAGGAAGGTAGGCGGAATGCCTGGGTTCCTACCTTCATCTTGCACCTCATGTTCCCTTCCTGAGAAATGAACAGACTCCCTAAACCACTAACTGCATCCCCAAGAAGAGGCCACACCCACTGAGGGACACTCCTGGAGCAAGGCCTGATTGCGTAGCTGCTTTGCAGGGTGCTGTGAGGAGAGTCCGGAGAAGCACAACACATGTTTTGTTTTTTGTTTTTTTGTGTTTTTTTTGCGGTACGCGGGCCTCTCACTGTTGGGGCCTCTCCCGTTGCGGAGCACAGGCTCCGGACGCGCAGGCTCAGCGGCCATGGCTCACGGGCCCAGCCACCCCGCGGCTTGTGGGATCCTCCCGGACCGGGGCACGAACCCGTGTCCCCTGCATCGGCAGGCGGACTCCCAACCGCTGCGCCACCGGGGAAGCCCCACAACACATGCTTTTCCTTGTAAACTGGTTATGCTTCCTTTGGAAAGACAAGACCACGGGACGCTGGCAGGCAGGGACCAAGTCTTACTGTCTCTGCATCCCCCAGCCTAGCAGAGCCCCTGCCACGCCGTGGACACATAGCCAACATCTGTCAAACTGATGCACATTACCTCTGGGGACGGAGGAGCAATTTAACACAGCTCCGGGCCAGCTCCCCAGAGAGAAAAGCCTTCCTGCTCCTCCTGGATGGGGGAAATTGCCCTTCTAGGCGTAGGCTCAATGGATTGAATGGGATTCCCATCTTTGTGGCCCAACGCAGTCCCATCTTAATCTGCCTTTGCTCTAAATATTCATCCAATGACCCAGCCTCTCCGCTGGTTCAGAGAAAAGCCTGTGTCTAGTATGGTTAAAACCCCTCCCCTCAAACGCCACCCCCGGAGCAGTTGTAGGCAGGGAGGTTGCAGGGCTTGGCCGTTTCTGAGGTTCACGGCCAGGCTTTCCCTTTACAGCTCCTGTGGAACACAGCCAGAGGGTTTCTGCTGTAGAAATGGCTTCTGACAGGGAGGGGAAGGGTTCTAATGGTCCCGGGAGGAGTGTCCCCAGTGAGATTCTCATTTCTTGGACGACAGCTGATCAGCAACGAGAAAGCGTTGTGAAAGAGCCTAGGGCCTCCCCCAGCGCCCCCCACCCCCCAGTAAAGAATTCCATCATCAGGGTGCTCGCGAGAGGGCCGTGAGTGCAGAGTGGGCTGAGTGCTGGGTCCTCTTAGGAGAGGACCTTTGGAGCCTGTGGAGCTGGGACTGCATTTCCCCTGTTATCACAAGGGCAATAAAGCAGCAAACATTCACCCCCTGCCAGGCTGGGCTCTACACTCACTTAACCTTCATAGCGACCCAGGTGGACGTTATTTTTATATTCCAGAGAGGACAGTGCTAACTAGAGGTGGCACTGGGACTTGAACCCAGGAATTGGGGATCCGGCGCCCACTCACTCCCTTAGCTGCTTTGCCGCGTTGCCGTGCTTCCTGTCAGCCTGTGTCTGTTGTGCCGTTTCTGTGTGGGAGGCCGGGGGGTGGGGGGAGGGCTGTGGGTAGGTGGACGCTGCATGCGTGGCTGGGGCAGGTCTAAGGGTGTCCCTGCTGTCTGTGACCGGCACGTCCCCAAAGCCTGGTTTCTAGGGGACCATTTCCTTTCTAGAGCATAATGGTTAAGAGCGTGAGCTTTGGGGTCACAGAGAGCTGGGTTCAAATCCTGCCTCGGCCTCTACCTGGGAGGCGTGACCCTGATGAGTCACTAAGTTAAGTTTCAGGTTTCTTACCTCTGGGGGGGCGGGGTTGTGAGATCTCATGCACTGAGAGGCAGCCAAGGCGTAAAACCCACGGTGAAGAGCAGGGTGTTCAGTAGGTGCTCAGTTAAGGGAGCTGTTATTGTTATTATCATCAGGGAAGAAATGCCCTTGCCCATCCCTGCCAGTCCTTTTGAATATTTACAGCCCTAAAATCCACCAGGATTTCTACTATGTCCCAGGCTTTGAGAATTCAGAGATCACCAAAGCATGGTCCCCCTGGTTAAGCAGAGGAGAAAACGTGTACGTCCGTGATTAGAACAGACGTTCGTGAAAATAAAAACACACTTTTGCTCACAGTGGGAAGAGAAGGCAGT
This sequence comes from Phocoena phocoena, assembly GCF_963924675.1. NCBI lineage: Eukaryota > Metazoa > Chordata > Mammalia > Artiodactyla > Phocoenidae > Phocoena > Phocoena phocoena. Next base: position 96,587,740 of record NC_089229.1, read on the forward strand.
GACTGTACGGATATGACTGGGGGTCCCAGCGGCAAGGGGTGGCACCCCCGGTCCTAGAACCACAGTCCTGGTCATCTTAATGCTTCCACTGAGGCTGTCCTTCCCCCGCCCTCTCTCCTCAGCGCTGGGCTGCCCACGAGGCCAGGTGTACCTGCAGTGTGGGAGCCCCTGCAACCTCACCTGCCGCTCCCTCTCTTACCCGGACGAGGAATGCACTGAGGTCTGCCTGGAGGGCTGCTTCTGCCCCCTGGGGCTCTACCTGGATGAGACCGGGGCCTGTGTACCCAAGGCCCAGTGCCCCTGTTACTACGACGGCGAGATCTTCCAGCCCGAAGACGTCTTCTCGGACCATCACACCATGTGGTAAGTCAAGCAGTGGGACTGGGGACCTCGGGAACGGCAGGGGCAGGGAAACGTTCCTCCACGTCCTTCATTTCATGGATGGGTAAACTGACGCCCAGGACAGGCAGTGCCCGTCCAGCATTGCACAGCAAGTCGGGAGCAAAGCTGAGATTTCACCCAGGTCTTCCGACTGCCTTGCTGTGCAGGGCACTGGAGCTCCAGGCTGGCGGCAGAAGTAAGTGATGAACAGTAAGCCAGCTGTCACGTGTGGAGCCCCATTTCTCTGCACTAGGTCTCAGCTTCCCTTTTCTAGAACAAAAGATGGGAGTTCTCCTTGCCCCGCTCCCCTTCAGCCTCCTGTCGGTGTTCTCAGGCTGAAGCACTCGAGCCAGGAGAAGACACACCGTAGCAGCACTGCCTCAAGGGTGCATCCCCGTCCTGACTTGCTTCACGCCTTTCCCGAAAAACAGCTCCGGGTCATGCACGCTTCCTGCTGTCCTTCACCCAGGCCCTTGGTCATGGTCAGTTTCAGCAGGGCTGTCACGGTCGCAGAAGAAATTTGTAACAGAACATTTATAAACACCTAATCGGCGCCAGTTCCGTCCCAGTGCTGGGCTAGAGATTGTAACCTAAAGATGAACCAGACACAGGATGGGCCCCAGAGAAGCTGACAATCTGCGAGGGAAACTAGTTGAAATGTGCTGATTATGGAAAATTTCAGACATCACACTGGAGAGAATAGTGTAAGGGGTCCTAATGCATCCAGCCCCAGCCTCCATAATTATCACCACTTTGCCACTCTGATTTGATCTATCCCTTCCTCCCCTTTTTGGCTGGAATAATTTAAAGAAAACCTCAGATATTATGTCATTTCATCTGAAAATACTTCGGTATGTATTTCCAACAGAGAAACAGTTAAAAAAAATAAATCTAACCACAATACCATTATTAACCTAACCATTAACAATCATTCCTTCCTAACATCTAATATTCAATCCATGTTCACTTTTTCCTGATTGTCCCAAAATGTCTTTTTACAATTGGTTTGTCCAAGTCAAGATCCAGTCAGGGTCTGCACGTTGCATTTGGTATGAAGCTTTTTCTCATCACTCCATTGAGATTAATTTGCCATCCTTCCCAATCTCCTATATCCAAAGTGGGTTGTTTACACTTGTATTAAAACAGTTATGGTCGTTGGGCCTGGATTTATGCAAAAATGTGTTAAATCTCCCCTCTAGACTGTGACCTCCTAAAGAGTAGGGACTGTATCGTAGGTCCTGATCCCTAGTAGCTAACCATTCTGATACAAAGTAGGTACCATTCATGTTTACTGAGATGAAATAACTATATTTGGTAGACTTGCTGTATCAGAACCATGAAAACCCCTGCTCGTTCAGAAAAGGGAAGGATCTCTTCCGTTTGGGAGGAACTGGGGAAGACTCAATGCAGGAGGTAACTTTTGAGTTTGAGGAGGATTCTACTGGCAGAAGTGGGGTTGAGGGGCTTCCCTGGTGGCGCAGTGGTTGAGAGTCCGCCTGCCAATGCAGGGGACACGGGTTCGTGCCCCGGTCGGGGAAGATCCCACATGCCGCAGAGCGGCTGGGCCCGTGAGCCGTGGCCACTGAGCCTGCGCGTCCGGAGCCTGTGCTCCGCAACGGGAGAGGCCACGACAGTGAGAGGCCCGCGTACCGCAAAAAAAAAAAAAAAAAAAAAGAAATGAGGTGGAGGGTTTTAGGGGTGGAGCAGCGGTCCAGGGACTAAAATGCACAAGACATATACTCACTAGTCACCAAGGTAAGTCCTCTGGGGACATATGTGAGCGCGAGGGAGAGATAAGACTGGGGGGAAGTTGGGACCAGCATCAGGGGCCGGTCTGTGGAAGATAAGGTGAGGACTGATGCTTGAGCAGTCGGCCGTGGGACCTCGGAGGGTTTGAGCAGAGAGGAAATAGGGTCAAAGTGTAGTTTTAGGGAGTAGGTTCTGGAAGCTGCATGAGTTATGAGGTCAGTTGTGGGAAGATGTTGACATAGTCTAGTCGGAAGGTAAGGCCCTGGGCCAAGTAATAGCAGCAAAGACGGAGGGGGTCAGGAGCTAGAGATGCCGGGAAGGTAAACAGACCAGTGGGATGTTTGGGAGGAGGAGGAGGAGGTGTATTGAAGGTGGTCCCAGGGTTCTGAACTTGAATGCTTGGGAGAACAGCGAGACCAAGAACTGCAAGAGGGCTCTTTGTAGGTGGAGGGAAGATAATGAGTTCAGTTTTGGCCTCGATGACTTTGAGTGACCAAGAGGGCATCTTGGTGAATGAGTGGAACCGATGGCTGGAATTATGGGTTTGGAGCTTGAGTAAGAGATTGGGGCTGGAGGTACCAGTTACAGCCGTGAGAGTAGCTAGGCTTCTAAGAGGGGAAGACCAAAGATGTGAGAACGTTCAGAGGACCAGGGGAGGAGAAAGGGGATCCCATGAGAGAGGCCAAAGGAAAAAGGCCAGCTGAAAGGGCAGAACCAGGAGAGGCCCATATCATGGACATGAAGGGAACAGGGGAGTCGTACCATCTTCTGTTGGCTTGGGTATTTGGCCTTAGCCCAGTGGTTGTTTTACCATAGTTGTCAAGCTATAATATTCAAGGTGTTTCTCTCTGGGGCCTTGAAACAACACTTTAGGCAAGCAGGACTTGCTTTTTTAGTAAGGAATTGGAGGCTTAGAGAGATTATCACTTTCCCAAATCATCCAGCAAGTGGCTGGAACCCAGGGACCCTTGAACTCTTCATGTTACACGAAGAAGAGGCTGTTGAATATGGCGATCAGAAGGTCACAGTGGCCCCCTTGTTTCATAGTGTGGTGAGGAAAGAAGACAGAGGGTAGGGGGCTGGGGTGACTCTGAGGACAGCAATGCAGCTGGTATTGGTAAAAATAACCAATTTTACCATATCGGAAGCGCAAGGAAGGCTGTGGGGGACAGCAGCTCCTGGGTGGGCAGAGGGCTAGGGGGTAGCCCTGGCTTCAGGCTCTTCTCAGGGTTTGGGCATCAGTGGCCTCTCCATGACCACCTCCTCTTCCCAGCCTCCCCTTCAGGCACCAGGGCTGAAAGCTATAGATCATCTGTTTCTCCACTTCATTTAGAAAATTGGATTTCAGGGAGAATGTGAGCCAGCGGGAACTCAGGGCTTGTCTGTGGCTATTTATTTTTATTCTTTTTAATTAATTAATTTATTTGGCTGTGTTAAGTCTTGGTGGCGGCACACGGGCTTCTCTCTAGTTGTGGCACGTGGTCTCCAGTGCGCGTGGGCTCAGTAGTCGTGGCGAGCGGGCTTAGTTGCCCCGCAGCATGTGGGATCCCAGTTCCCCAACCATGGATTGAACCTGCGTCCCCCGCATTGGAAGTTGGATTCTTAACCACTGGATCACCAGGGTTCTATTTTTATTTTTATTCTTCTGACAACACACTGAAGAATCAGCACAGCTGGGGCAGGTGTTAGTGATGCCCCTGGAAAGGTGGTAGGAAGGTGCAAGCACACGTGACCTGGAGGTTTCTCCAGACCATACGTGTGGTATCCAAACAGCCATCGCAGTGGGGTGCTCACTCCAGGTAGGCCAGCTGTGAGCCAGGAGTTGTCTTTTAACCTACCTGCAAGGTTTTCTTTCTTTCTTTCTTTTTTTTTTTTTGAAGTAAAATTAAGCTTTTTGGTCATGTCCAAATGATAGCTAGAACATGGCATTTGGGGGAAGGATCTTTTTAAGCCAGGTGTTAGTTAAAAACCAGAAGTGCAGAATCTGCATGTGCCCAGGGAGGGAAGGGCTGATTCCCTTGTTCATTCAACAAATGCTGATCGAACAGCAGTCACGTTAAAAATGTTCAAAATCATTATAATCAGCGAAACGCAAAATGAAGCAATAAACGTTACTGCATATCTGTTTCACTGGGAAAAATTGAAATCTGAATAATGCCAAGTGTTGGCAGGGCCATGGGACATGGGGCCCCTGACCTGCTCCTGGTGGACACAGACTTGTTCACATACTCCCAGGATTGTTTCAAAATCTCAGTGTGATTATGTCACATTCCTGCTTGGAATCCTTCCAAACCTTCCCCTCAACAGGCCTTAGGATGAAGGTCAAATCCCTCCCACGGCCTCCCAGGCCCCATGGGATCTGACCTCTGCTACCTGTCCCCTCTCCAATGCCCTGGCTTCCTTTGAATCCTGAAGATGCTTTGCTCCCTTCAAACCCAAGTCCAGTTGTACCTGAGAGAGCCAGGGGCACAGTCTATGCGAATTGGACATCCACACCTGGTAGTCGCACCTGGGCATATATATTAGAGGTCTTCACGTAGGGTACATGTATGAAGATGTCAATCACAGCCTTGTTTACGGTGGTGAGGAGTGAGGGACAATCTTCCATGGCTTCTACCCTCTTGGATCTTTTTATTTTCTATTTTTTGGCCACGCCACTAGGCATACGGGATCTTAGTTCCCTGACCAGAGATCGAACCTACTCCCCCTGCAGTGGAAGCTCGGTGTCTTAACCACTGGATTGCCAGGGAAGTCCCTACCCTCTTGGATCTTATAGTCCAGTGGCAGAGAGAGATGTTAACCAAATAATAACTCAAATGCATGTAAAGTTACAAGTGTGGTAGGAAGCAAAGTATGTGGTCTATGAAAGCTTGAAATGGGGGGCGGACAAAGGCAGTTTTGTGTGTGTGTGTGTGTGTGTGTGTGTGTGTGTGTGTGTGTAAGTGATGTCAGGTCAGAGGAAACAGTGTGTGCAGGAGCGTTTGCATTTGAGTGGGGCAATGCACCTTCAGGATGAAAAGAAGGCCAGGTGGATGGATGGGGGATGGGTAGCAGGGCTCAGACCGTGTGGAGCCTGGGAGGCCATGGGAGCAGTTTGACCTTCATTCCTAAAGCCTGTTGAAGGGAAGCTATTGAAGGATTCCAAGCAGGAATGTGACATAATCAGATTTGGGTTTTGCAAAGATACTTGGGCTGCCATGAGGTATGTGTTTTGGAGGGAGGTGAGGAGAGATGCAGGACATCAGTCGGAAGGCTTCTGCACCATCCAGGTGACGGGGGTGGGGCTCAGCAGTGGAGATGGAGGTGGGTGTGGCTCCCAGCTTCAAGCCACCAAGCCCAGGGCTTGGGGATGCATAGGGTGTAGTGGTTGGGGAGAGGGCAGTGTGTCAGGGCTGAGCCCTGGGTTTCCGGTTTGTGAAACTAGATGGATGGTGGTTTCATTCGAAGAATCCAAGCCCCGGGGGAGAATTGGCTTTGGAGGGGGGATAGTGAGCTCAGTTTTGGGCCCACTGAGCCACGCAGGTGGTTATCACATAAGCATTTGAATACGTGGATCTTAAGTTCAACGGAGAGATCGGAGCTGCTGATGTGAATCTGTGAGTCCTCTCTGTAGTTGAGGCTGGACTTGCAAATGGCACACACAGTAGGAGGAGGAGAGAGGGGCTGGATGAGTCCGCAGGGGGGCGGAACTACTGTGAGCCTGAGACGAGCAACCAGCAAAGTGGGAGGAAAACCAGGAGGGATGTTTTGTTTTCTTTTTGTAGAAGGATGGAGCAGGTGACAGGGATGACTAACGTGGAAGGAGATGAAGTGAGAAAAGAAGTGAAAACAGTTGCACTGGGTCCAGTGGCGTGGAGGTCACTGGTGGCCTTAGCAGCTGCATTTCAGCCAGGTTATGGGATGGGGGCCGGCCGGAGAGGGCAGAGCGCCCTGTGGGAGGTGGGGAATCCCTCTAAGTCAGGCTGTGACCTCCTCTCTGCAGCTACTGTGAGGATGGCTTCATGCACTGCTCCACGAGTGGAGCCCCGGGGAGCCTGCTGCCCGACTCGGTCCTCAGCAGCCCCCTGTCCCACCGCAGTGAGTACCACCCGCAACGGGCTCTCCTCTCCCTCTGCTCAGATGGTGTGGGTGAGGGAGCTGGCTGCGTTCAGGCACGCGTTTGTGTGTGTGACTTCCAGGCCTGGAGGTGCCTTTGCATGTACATGTCCCAGTTGTTGAGGCAGGAAGAGTTTAATTTTGTGATGGGGAAAGACTGAATTGCCTGCAGGATGGACCAGGGAGATCTCTCTTCTGCCCATGGCGAACTTAACCCAGGGAGCAGCTGTGGGTACAGTGGTCCTTCATGGCCTCATTTTACTGAGGGACACGGTGACCGGAACACCTCTTTAGAAAGCTTCTCTGATGGATTTGAGACAGAGGAGTTTGGACTCGGTGCCCTTAGTTTGAAGGTCCTAATAGATGCAGGGCTGTTCAAGGACAAGGCACAGGAGGGAGACCTGGTGGGACCATATTCCACGTTTGTGGGTCAGAAGGACCCAACATCCTTGCTTAGAAAGGACCCTCCTGGTAGGAGGGAGCGAGATGCCCTTAGGCAGATAAATGGGCTATTTTCAGCCTCCAGCTTGACATCTTCTCCCTACCTCTCACTTTCCTAAGGCCCCCTCTCTCCCAGTGACACAGCTCTGTGCCTGCTTTTGTTTTCCGGCTGGTCCTGGTGGGGAGTCCAAGAACAGGATGTCCGCATGGCCAGCTGAGGGCCCACCTCTGGGTCCTTGCTGTGTGCTCACCTGGTGGAAGGGGCAAGGGAACTCCGTGGGGTGTCCTCTAAGGAGGCTAATGCCATTCCTGAGGGCTCCACCTTCATGACCCAATCACCTGCCCCAAACCTCACCTCTTAATAGCATCACCTTTGGGGGTTAGGATTTCCCCATGTGAATTTTGGGGGGATACAAACATTCAGTCCATAGCAGACCTCAAGGTCACTCATCCCTCTGCCTCTTTCTTCTTCCTGCTCTCTCTCATTGTAACGTTTTTTTCCTACACTCCACCCCTCTCTGTTGCGTTCTGCCTCTCAGGTCTGATGCTTCTCTTGCCCAGAGTCTTCTAGCCTAGTGACAGGAAGGTTTTTTTTTTTTTTTCAAAGTCAGGAAACTCCTAGAATTCTGTGCCATTTGGAAAACCATTTAACCTCTTAGGGTTTCAGTTTCCCAACAGAAGTTTCCATATAAAAACAAGGCTGGGAGTTCTGACTTTCTTGTCCATAAGAGCTACTACATGCTATATATGCATGTAAGATACAAATGCTATTCAATGCATCAGGGTTTTTGAAACACAGGTGCTGTGTCAGTTACCTGCTGTCATCATTTACTCAGTCAACACAGTGATACCTACTAATTGCCAGGAGATAGAACAGTGAACAAAGCGACAAAACCCCCTGCCTGCACGGAGCCTGTGTTCTAGTGTGTGGGTGGGATGCGGGTGAGCAGTCAACAAAGAAGGAAAATCAATGGCCTTCAAATGGTGACGTCAGAGCGAGGAGAATGACAAAGCAGGGAGTGGAGGAGTGTCCAGGGATGGAGTGTTATGGGTTTAAAGAGAGCGGCTGGGATGGCCAGGGGCTGGGCAGAGGATGCCACGTGAGCAAAGCCCCCTTTAAAGTTGTTGTGATTTAATTAATTTTAGGAATTTAAAATTAAATGTGTTGGAGCAAAGGTTCCTTTTAAGCACCCACACCCGGGTCCCTTAAAGCCTGGCTTTGGACGTTTCTGCAGCGCGTCCTGATTCAGTGCAGCAGGCAACAGTGCAGGGTCAAAGGGGATGAGGATCGGGGGCCGTTAGAGGGATGCCGAGCTCGGCAGAGGCGTCTTCAGTGTAGGAAGAGGTCAGAGCTCAGATGAGTAGATGAGGCTGCCATTCCGGACCCAGCTGGAGGTCCAGCAGTGCCTTGTCCCAGGGCGTGGGCAGCCTGAGCCTCTGGGGTTGAGTGACTGCACGCAGGGGGCAAAGGACAGAGTAGACGGCAGATCCATTCACCCCTTCAATGATCGTCTCTTTGGTTTTCCTGACTCCAAGGCAAAAGAAGCCTGTCCTGTCAGCCCCCCATGGTCAAGCTGGTGTGTCCTGCTGACAACCCGAGGGCTGAAGGGCTGGAGTGCGCCAAAACGTGCCAGAACTACGACCTGGAGTGCGTGAGCATGGGCTGCGTGTCCGGCTGCCTCTGCCCCCCGGGCATGGTAAGCTACCCAAGCCGCAGAGGGATGGAGACCTGCCGGGTTCCCGCGGGCAGGGGACAGTGAGGTGGGCTGCGGAGGCAGAGAGAGAAAGAAGCAAGAGTTCCACAAGGACGGCACTGGGGCTGCAGACGGGGTGCAGGTGGGGGCAGGGGTGAGTCCTCTGTGGCTGAGTCACAGCCGCCAGAGGCAGGGAGACAGCCGATGGGAGAGTTGGGGTTGATCTTCATCTTGGTGAGAGCTGACAAAAGTACAAGAACTTAGCACAGCGGTGCCCTAGGAAGCGAGGCAAGGATTTCTGGAAAATACTTAAAAGTGCTACCGGGCATCGCCAGTAGAGTTTTCCCAAGGGCTGCGTGCCATTGTATGAAGATGAGGAGACACATGCATGCACACACACACACACATGCACACACTTTTGCATATGACTTGCATTTATGTGTATAACTCTGTATCTCAAGAGAAGACACTGCCGTCAGCAAGCCGCAGGCCCACCAATCCCTTCCCCACACCGAGCCTTGCTTTCCTCATCTGTAGGGTGAGCCATGAGGTCTTGGTCAGCTCCTAACATTCTGTGTCTCTGGGGCTGAGGCTGCAAACCGTCACCCTCGGCCAGCCCTTCCTCGTGGTCCCCCAGCTGCTGGTCTGCGGCCGCCTGGCTCCTAGCGCATCCTGGTGCTGGCAATGGCCTGAGCACACCCAGGCCCCCTTAGCTCCGTCCCAAGTCTAGTCTTAGGACATCTGTGGATTAAATATACATAGACTATTCTTGTCACCTTGAAGGATGCAACTTCTGGATTCTTCTCTTTCAAATGCATCCCGTCTTCTTGCTTTCTCGAATTCCCCATACCCAACGTGAGCAGTGAGGGCTGGGGCGAGGGTCCTAGAGGCCAAAATTGGTGGGGGGAGGCAAGATGGCCCTCTTAATGGCTGTAAAGGTCATTCATGATGCCCAGGCCTTGGCTTGGGGGCAGTAACCTGGGCTGTGGGGGCTGGAAACTCAGATGCATCACCAGCGGCCCTCAGGAAGGCTGCGGACTGGGGTGTGTGCAGGGCACACGGTCTCTCTCTTTCCCTCCAACCCTCTCTCCTCCGAGACGGACAGACTAGCTGTTATCCATTCTCCCTGGGTGCTCCCTTCTGTCTTAGCCTCTGAGGATTCTAGAACTATCTTTTCTAACGGGGGAGCTAGAGATTGGCCAGGGAACATCCCCAAACTGGAAGATCTTGTTTGGTGCCTTAGCAGAAGGAGGTATAAAGGAGGGGGAAACTCAGACAAGAAATAGGAGCGTGGAGAGGAAACTTCCATATTGTTCTTTTTTACCCCAAGGGCCTCTTATTTTGACTGTTCCTTCTCCATACTTGGAGAAGAAATTCTCCCGACATCAGAGAAAGCTCTGGCAAAAAGAGGGATGCCGCTCAGGAGACTGGAAGCATCAGGGGCTCTTTCAAATGAACTTGTTTTTTCCCCACGAAGGAAATAGTACAGAGAGGCTTAAATATTAGTAACCACAATAATCGCATTATTGTCCCAAATGGAGAGCGAGGCTTTGAATGCAGGACGAGGACGCATCGTTAGGGACTCGTGGGCACTCCTGCAGCCTCTGGCCTCCTGAGGACAGTCTCTGAACATCTGTCATGTTAACAAGGTGTCTCTCACCCCAACCGCATGGGTTGTGAACTTGAGGCTTGTGGGATACGAGACTGGGCTGTTTTCACAACTGCTTCATTATGATGCCAGCTAACATGCAAATCATGGAGGCCAGATCTGCGAGCAGGAAAGTCTGGGTGATTTACGAAGTGCGTGGTGTGCTGGCTGCCGCCCGCGACCCGTGTTCTTGGCCTCCACGCAAAGGAAAAGGAGCGGAAAACACTGCTTGGGCCCATGGGTGCAGACATCCTCCGAGGGTGTGTGTCTCGTCGGCCATCCCCTGTGGAAGGTGGGAGGCTGTGGCATGTCACTGAGGGTTTGGAGGAAGAGGTCAGGGGTTCTGAGGACTCGAGAGGAGGGGGGAGCAGCTCCTTCCTGAGGGGCAGACCCACAGGGAGCAGGGAGAGTAGGAACAGGGGCCCGAGGGCCCAGCCCAGCCTCACCGCTTCCTGGCTCCTTGATTTTGCACATTCACTTTCGCTGAGCCTCAGTTGCCTCATTTGTAACATGGGCACAGAATTCCTGCTCTGCCTTCACACATGGGCCTGAAGGAGTCGTATGTGAAAGCACTTTTTTTTTTTTTAAAGAAGATGTTGGGGGTAGGAGTTTATTAATTAATTAATTAATTTTTGCTATGTTGGGTCTTCGTTTCTGCGTGGGGGCTTTCTCTAGTTGTGGCAAGTGGGGGCCACTCTTCATCGCGGTGTGCGGGCCTCTCACTATCGCAGCCTCTCTTGTTGCAGAGCACAGGCTCCAGATGCATAGGCTTCAGTAATTGTGGCTCACGGGCCTAGCTGCTCCGCGGCATGTGGGATCCTCCCAGGCCAGGGCTCGAGCCCGTGTCCCCTGCATAGCAGGCAGATTCTCAACCACTGTGCCACCAGGGAAGCCCTGAAAGCACTTTTAAAACCAGAAAGTGCTATGGGATCATGGGAATAGCTTCAGTTGTTGTTTTCGTCCATAGCCGAGGCTGTCTCAGAGGCTGGGCCGGCCCCCTCCTCTGGTCCATGGGAGAGACCCAGGAAGGGCCCATTTTCATAAATTTCCAATCTGTTGTGGACCAAAGCTTTTGTAAATATAATAGAAGTGAATTATCAGAAAAATGAAGCAAAAGGCAATGACATGCAAACATGAGTAACAGACAGGATATGTCGCACGTGATTTTCTAAACAACTGCTACCCTCCCGGCTGCACTCATGTCCTCACAGACCTGCACTGGTCCTGGGGACCACCCCGCTCTTTGCAGTTTGTTCCGGGCCTGGTACCCGCTCAGATCAGAGGCTTTCTGCTTCACTCCATCTGCTCCTGACACCGGTGCCAAGGTCTCCTTGCGTAGGACCAGGGGTGAGGATGCTTTCTGACCACACTGATGGGTGGTTGGTGCAGAAGCTGCCCCGAGCTTCCAGGCTTGAATCTGGGCGCCTGACGTTTACTTCAACAGAGTGGCAAGCCACTTAACATCTTTGTGTCTTTATTTTTCTCACCTGTAAAACTGGGTCAGAAGGGTTCTTGAGAGGGTTGGAGGCGACAGTGGTGGGTACATGGAAGTCGCTTCGTAAGTGGTGGTTTAATGACCGCGGTTACAAGAAGTTCATGGAGGAAAAGCATGAACCATATTATGGACAGAGATGCTATAGAAAGTTAGTGCACACTGGGGAGCAATTTTTTGGACCTCAGGATCCACATGTAAGACCCACTAGATCAATAAAATGAAGGGGTTGCACTAGAAAATTTCCCAAGTATTTTTCTACGGTTAAAAAATCCTTGAATGCACTTCCTGCCTTTAAATTAGACTATTACCTGCTTCCACCACGAGGTGGCAGCAAAGCACAACCCACCGCCCGGCTCACTCCGTCCCAGTCGGGGCTGTAGTTGTCTCCAGGCAGAGCCAGGAGCCCTAAAGACTCACGCTTTCAACAACTCACCCCGCCCCGAGGACACAGAAGGAGACCGAGGAGAGAAAGGACACAGAACCATTCAAGGCTACATAACTGTGTAGTGGAAATCCAGGCCTCCTGACTCCCAGTGTAGTACCCCTGTCTGGGAGATGCTCACTTACGGTCACATTTTCCAAACTGGTACCCAGTTCTGCTGGTACTGGAAAAGCTCTCAGCAGCTGAGATGTGTGTTCATTTCCCTGGTCCTTTGAGGCCCAGTTTTCTCACTGGCCCACTATGAAGACCGAAAAGCCTTTGGCACTGCTATTTGGTTTTTTGTGTGTGTGTGTGTGTGTTTTTTAAATTAATTTTTATTGGAGTCTAGTTGATTTACAATGTTGTGTTAGTTTCAGGTGTACAGCAAAGCGAATCAGTTATACATATATCCACTCTTTTTTAGATTCTATTCCCATAGAGGTCATTACATTGAATAGAGTTCCCTGTGCTGTACAGCAGGTTCTTACTAGTTATCTATTTTATATATAGTAGTGTGTATATGTCAATCTCCCAATTTATCCTTCCCCCCCTTTCCCCTTTGGTTGGCGCTGCTTTTTGAAAGGTAGGGCTTGGGCTCAGGGGCCCATCCAGAGAGGGCCTCTCATGTGCACACTGTAAATCCTACGAGACGTAATTCTAAAAGGCCCAAGAAAGCCCCCCTGTCTCAAAGATATCTCCTGCACTTCCTATGATTTGCCACCTAATCAGGTTTACTGAAATATAATAGGTATGAATTTAGTTTGGTTAATCAAAAACAACTTTAAAAAAGCTTCCCTTATAAATCCTCATAGGAAGTCATTCACACTTTAGCATGAGTTATTTCATCAGATTCTTTCCTCTAGCAAACATCTAGTTGAAGGCAGCTGCATTGAGCTGGAAGTATTGGCGGGGAGAACAGAGGACAGCTGGAAGGCAGTAAAAGATTCTGGAGAGTGGGTCAGTATGGCGGGGTGAAGATGGGGCCTTTTCAGAGAAGAGCAACAATGCCAATTTTTTTCTACTTCATAATTTTTCTTGCTGATCAAGACCCAGGACTGTGTTCTCAGCACGAGCCTTTCTTACTCAAGGTGGCATGAGCTGATGAACAACGGCGACAGCTATTTCTGCCTGTTTTCTTCTGCAGTCCTTGAAGGACATGCGTCAACTTTCGTCAACTTTATCTTATTATCCTTCTGGTGACCTAAAGGGAAAAAGACTAGGCAGGAATGGTTCTCTTCTTTTCAAACATGAAGTTTAAGTAAGTGACTTGCACGAAATTCACTTCGGGGCTGCTGTACTGGCCCACCCTACACGTGGACCTGTTCTCATCTCCATCCCGTCCGTCTCCTGCTTGTGTCTTTATCTTTCTATCTCTGTGGATTCTTTAGCGCTTTAGGACTCTGGGTGCTTTTGGCTAGGCTGGTGATATTTGATCTTCTGTTCCAAGTTGGGAGCCTCCTGCTGAGAAACCTCTCCTCTCCCTTTAAGGCTCCACTTTGCTTCCTCCACCTCTGACCTAGGTCTAAACCCATGCCCCTGTCCTCATTTGATACCAAGGTCCTCTTTTAATACCATAATCCATCAATTAGTCATCTCCTTTCACTAAAATAAGCAGGGCAGAGAGGAGCCATGTGGTTTGTCAGTGAGAGCTGGGAGGGGGGTGACAGTATTATTTCATGTCCAAACTGGGATTTGAGTTTTCTGTCCCTTGGAGGAGGGCCGGGCTCCCTGGGACTCACCCCTGGCCCAGGCGAGGGGTTACCTGGGCCCTGGGAGTGCAGGACTTTTTGTCAGTGGGTTGACCACCCTGGAGAGAGGTAAAAACGTCCGGCACGCAGACCGAGAGGCATGGGAGCCCTCCCCGCAGCTTGCTTCCGCTCAGGGGAGATGAGCAGGGCCACTTTCTGGAATCCATCCTGCATCGTTTCGCCTCACATAATGTTTCCCATAACGAGGCTCGTTGTCTGGTTGGTCTCCATTAACTGCAGGAGCCCGGGCTGGCGAGCAGGTCGGGGGTCCACAGGGAGGCCATGGTCATTCCCAGAATAGCCACGAGGTGGCGGGTCTGGGACTTACATCAAAGATGACAAGCTTGGGGGATGTGGGGGTGAAGCCTGATTGCAAGGCTTTTGAAGACTGGGGTGGAGGGACGTTTCCCATCTTCCCTGTTCCCACTGGGCTGCCATCCTCCTTCCTGGGTGCCTAAGCTGGATGTCTGCCAAGGACATTGTGGCCCCCGGAGGTACGAGCCACCTAGAGCGTGGTCCCCCAGCATCTTCCTCACTCTAGCTCCCATGCTGCCCCTTCCCTTAGGCCTCGGGGACTCAGGAACACTCCAGAGGCTGCATGAAGCTGGTGGCTGAGTCGTGGAGGTTCTTCTTTCCACCCCTTCCAACACACACACACACACACACGCGCATGCACCCACACATACACATGCAAACTCACACAAACACATGCATGCACACATATACACATGCACACACATAAATTTAGTCTTTGTTCAGCCCAAGACCGCTCTGTCCCAGGGCTTTGTCTGGCTATAGGCCCAGGGAACCCAGGCTTGTCTGCAGAGTGACGGGATCGCACAGATGCTAAGGCACCCAGACCAGCAGCTTCTCACCCCTCGGGTGGCTCTGGAACCAGAGTGCCGTGGTCCCTTCACCCAGGGTCACGCAGAGCCGGCGTCCAGGGCTGCCTCCTAGGGTTGGGACAGAAGCAGATCTACGTGTGGGATCAGAGTGGGTTTGGCCAGCTCTCCCTAAGGTCACTGGGGCCAGCGGGTCTTCGTTCTTTTCCTCCTGGCCCCGGCACCCCTGAGGAGTATAACTTGTCACATAGTTACTCCTTCACTGGTGGGGGGGTGGGGAAGAAGGGCAGGCCCTGTGAGGGTGTGTTGGACCGTCAGGGGACGGGGTGACAAGGGTGCTCGTGGGGCTTGAAAACCCCCAGCCTCTGGTTCTGGTCCATCCCTGCCTGTGGCCACTATTCAACTTTCACCTCTAGGGCATTAAGTGCATTGTTCACTAATTAATTCATTTTATTAAATACATTATCCATTTTCTTCAGCTATAGAACATAGTAGATGCTCAATGAAGAACATTCAGAAAAAAAATTTAAAACCAAAAAAGAAAATAAGGTTCCCTTATCCTAGCCCACCAGAGGCAACTTCTACACTTCCCAAGCCCTTTGGAGGCAACTTATATATTTCCTTCAAGACTATTTTGTTTTTGAAATATATGCATATATATATTAATCATTGGGACCATATGTGTATACAGTTTTAGAAATTAACAGCATAAGTAGTTCTCAAAACTTTTCAGACTTTAATGCGCTCCACAGGACACCATCACCTGGAGGTTCCTTAATGGGTTTAATCACGTTCCTATTGTTGAACACTTAGTTGCTTCCATTTTTATTTTGGAATGATAAATAATTGTACATTAGTTTTTGCCTATAACTCTATTACCTTTGGAGAAGTCCTCTGGAGGAATTACTGGGTCTAAGGAGATGCACGTCTCAAGGGCTTCTGACATGTGTTATCAGAGTCTCCACCAGGTCCCAGGGCTCCTGCCCCTGCAGTGTATGAGGGCGGAGGGGCTCAGAGTGTCTTCAGCTGAGCCAGGGGGAACAGTGTAGACAAGAGCCGGGATTCCAGCCCCAGACTGGGCGTGGGCTCCCTGGGCCGCCTCTGGCCGCGGCTGTTGGATCACTCGTTGCGGCCCCAAGACTTCTGGATCGCTTTCCCTTAGGTCCGGCAGGACAACAGGTGTGTGGCCCTGGAAAGGTGTCCCTGCTTCCACCAGGGCAGAGAGTACACCCCCGGAGAGACGGTGAAGGTGGACTGCAATACTTGGTGAGGCCGGGAAGGGTTCCAGCGATGCTGGGGACGGGGGGTGGGGTGTTGCTCTGGTACTTGCTCCCCTCCCACCCATGGTAACGTGGCTGCTTCTTTCCTTTTCTCTGTGCCTCTGTTTCTCCATCTGTCAAATGGGAGACTTTATCATCCCGTGTACTCACCCCACGGGGACACTTTCTGGACAGCAGTGTTTCCTGGGGAAGATAAGGGCCATATCCATCACTGCATGCGTGACCAAGCTATCCCAGGGCACGGGATCGGGGGTCCTTCTCTGGCCTTGTCCTCTCCCCCAGCCATATTGTGAGTGTGCTTGCCTGGAAAGAGACCGTCGTTCACACAACCCCAGGCTCTGCTCACTCACCGTCCCTTTCTTTGGGGCAGTGCACAGCTTTAGGGAAGGGCCACGGGGACAGGCAGTAAGGGGCTTAGTGTCTGTGGCCTGAGGTCTGAGCTTTCCACCGCTGCCGCCCCTGTCGGGCTTCCTGATGTTGGCTCTGTTACTGGGTGGAGGGATGGGGCCATAGGGCAGCCGGCAAGTCGCTGTGGGTTTACACACATTGCTGCCCACCCTCTCCTGGCAGAAGCTCACAGCTGGTCACTGTTTCCCCAGCTCAGAATTTTCCTGCCATTCTGGACGTGTGTCCCCTTAGCCTCAGAGGGGCTATCGGCCTCAGTGTCTTTTCTGTAGAGACCCTGTGGCCCCTCCCAGGTGATGTCCTGGGAGACTGGGCTTTGGCACGTCCGGAGCAGGTGGTGACAGAGTGTCCCTGGGTCACCTCAGCCAACCAGGGCCCTTCTTTGCCTCGTGACGGGGGTGGGGGGCAGCATGGCTTCCCTCTCCTCCTGGGCCCCGTGCTCTAAAAATGTGTGGGTTCATGACCGCGGGGCCCTGTGAGGTCCGATCCACAGGCTGCAGACCACCCTCCCGACGCTTCCTGCGGCCTCCTGGAGGGTGGGTGGCGTCCTTGCTGAACCGACGCCCGAAGGCCCCGCCCTCACCCCCCCATCTTGTTCCCAGTGTCTGTCGGGACCGGAAGTGGAACTGCACGGACCACGTGTGCGATGCCACCTGCTCCACCCTGGGCCTGGCTCACTACCTCACCTTTGACGGGCTCAAGTACCTGTTTCCCGGGGAGTGCCAGTACGTCCTGGCACAGGTGAGAGCAGGGCTCGGGGGTGAGTGTGCTCCCAGACCGGATGCCACCATTCTGTTGGTGGAAACAGCACTGGGGGCTGGTTTCTACGGGAGTGATTTTCCAGCTCCTGGAGAGGCAGGACCTCGAGACTCGAGTGACTGCTGTGTCCCTCCAGCTCACCTGCGCACCTCCCAGGACGGGGCAGAAGCTCATCCGTTGACTGGCCTTGGTGTGGGGCAGGCTCCCATCCGCCCCAGTCCCAGCACAATGCAACGAGAGGAAGGCTCCCTTTCCTTCTGCAGACACAGCCTCAGTCAGGGGACCAGTGGGGAGTGGAGCCTGGGCTGGATTTCAGCCCCAGCACCCTTCCTGCCAGCATCCTTGGGCAGTGAGCAGCCCACTCAGGGAAGGTTGAAATGACCCCTGGAGTTTGGTTCCCGCCCTGTGATTCTATTCTATTTTATTCTGTTCTATTCTCTCTCTCTCTTTTTTTTTTTTTTTTTTGCCGCACCTCGAGGCTTATGGGATCTTAGTTCCCCAACCAGGGATTGAACCGGGCCCTCGGCAGTGAGAGCGCAGGGTCCTAACCGCTGGACCGCCGGGGAAGTCCCCATTCCATTCCATCGCATTTTCCACCATTTTCATTTCTAACCTCATGCAGCTTAGAATGGGGGGGGCGGTGAGGGACTGTGGGTACAGAAGGTCCCGCTGCCCGGCAGGCCGAGGAGCGGCCTGGGGGAATCCTAGCTGCTGCGTGAGGGCTGCTCGGCCCCCTTTCCAGCCCACGGGTTCCTGCAAGTTTCTCTCGCTGGTTGACACCGACGTGGGTGAGCAAGGAGGGCCGAGCGCTTTGTCCTCCAGGCGGCTGGGCTCTGCACAGCTTAAACGACTGTGGTCTCTCCGTCTCTGCTCTCGGGGGCGTCAGGGGAGGGGCTCCGTGTGGGCTGGAGGGAGGACCGCAGACCCGAGGGGGCCTCAGCCCCAGAGACAGAGCTGCAGGGCCCGGGAGTCCGGCAACGAGGACAGGGGCACCAAGCATGACGCCTGCCCAGCGCGCGGGGAGCGAGCCCCCTGCCTCTGGCCCGCGCCCCAGGCTGGCCCCAGAGAGGTGGGCGGCGCGCTGGGGAGACGGGTGTGCACCCCACGAAATGCTTTTACCCACACCCAGGAACCCTCTAGGGCTTTCCCACACATCGTCTATGGAAGCCCGTCTTTCTGTTATCTGTCTGCTTCCCAGCCTTGGTAGCAGAAGATGGGGTGATACCAGCTCTGGGGCTCCACTCCCCAGCCAGGTTCAGATCTGGGCACCCAGAAAACACGACATTTCAGTGCAGCGAGAGGGGCCGGTCAGACCTACCGCCCCAGCTCTTCCTGCCTAGGAGCCAGTTGGAGTCCCTCCGAGTCGTGCCCCTCGTGGGGCTGCTTTTCCTGCCCCACCGCCAGTGCCGTTGTCCCCTCTGATACTTTGTCTGGGGCCCCCCTCCCTTTCCTCCCTTCCTCCTTTGGGAGGTGTTATCAGGACTTAACTCTTTCTCCTTCAGAAAAATCTCAGCTGGTGACAAAGCACTTGTACCTTCGTTCTCTCTTTTAACTTTCACAATCCCATTAACCTAAGACAAACCCGTTTAACCTACCAATCCCATCAAGTTGGCGGATTGCATCTTACAGAGGGGCACATCGTGTGTGTGGAATGTATGTATGTGTGTGTGTGAGTGTATGTGTCTTTGTATGTGTGTGCATGTGTGTGTGTTATATATATGTGTTTGTGTGTGGTATGTATGTGTGTGTGTCTTTGTGTGTATATGAATGTGTGTCTCTGTACGTGTGCCTCTGTGTGTGTGTGTGTATGTGTATGTGTGTGTGTATGAGGGTCAGAGAGGTAAGTGACTTACTCAATATTATCCAGTAAGTGGCAGAAACAAGGCCCACCCCTAGCTTTTCTGTGCTGGGTGTTTTTTTTTCCCATCACATCACAGCAATAGCCACCATGGGAGATATTTGCCAGAAACGTGTCCGCTTTTGCTTCCTTTCTATGCAATTCCCCAGCGAGGACCAGTGCTCCCATACCCTCTGTTCCCTGCTAGGGACGGTAGCTCAGCTGGTGTTGCTGGGTCCGGCAGTCTTTGGTTACAGTTCTGGGCCAGCAGTCCAGAGGGACTCCACCAGAACTTAGAGCTGCCAAGTGCCACGTGGCTGGACTGTGCTAGTTCCCCGGCTGAGGCTGGACTAACAGGCTCAGGGGGAGCTGTAGGCTGATGGGTCCACGTTCCCTCTCCTTGTGTCCCTCCTTCTCTCCCTCCCACCCCTCACCACCCCCCCCCCACCTGGCTGTAGGCACCTGGTTCATAGGTGATGGCTGAGGATGACACACCTGTGAGTGTCCTCCGTCTCTGTCTGTCTGTCTCTCTCACACACACGTGGACATGGCAACCTCCTGTAACACATCCTTCAAAGGCCTGAGGTGATGGGATGCCAGTCTGCTGATCTGGGGAGGAGTAGCAGGGATAGTGTTTCTATCCTGACACCTGTTTTTCCCCAGGATTACTGTGGCAGTAACCCTGGGACCTTCCGGATCCTGGTGGGGAACGAGGGGTGCGGCTATCCCTCCCTGAAATGCAGGAGGCGCGTCACCATCCTGGTGGAAGGAGGCGAGATTGAGCTGTTTGATGGGGAGGTGAGTGTGGGCTCGTCCCTCCACCCTCACGCCCCTCCGTCGGCTGATGAAGAGCACATGCCGAGTGTCCGTCCAGAACGTGTGTGGATGGAACGTTGTGCAGCCAGTGGAGAGATGAGGCAGCGCTGTATCCTCTGACCTCGCCTCGTCCTGTGAGGGTGGCGGGTGGCAGGTGGTGACAGATTACACGATCCATTTTAGTGGAAGGAAGTGCAGACACACATGTGGAGAAGGGTGTGTAACCGTATCTACACCAGTGTTGGGAGAGCCAGGGCTGACCTCCGGAGGCGACGGGAGATGGGAGGGTGGGAGGACTTTCATATAGGAATACGTATATACACACACATATATACATATGCATTATATACACACTATATATACAAATATACACACACACACGAGTATACTATGCATACACACATATACATATATGTTATATGCCCACAGTTATACATATTATATATACAAATATACACACATACACGTATATTATATATACAAATATATCATACACATATATACATATATATTATAGCCCACATATATATATTATATATACAAATGTATATGCACATATATACATATATATTATATACCGCCATATATATAAATATAATGTATACAAATGTATGAACACATATGTACACATACATTATAAGTGCAAATACGTTATACACAGTACACAATATACATATATATTAGATCCCACATTTATATGTATTATATATACAAATGTATACACATATACACATATATTATGCATACAAGTATACACACAAATGCATATGTATTATATACCCACAGTTTTATGTATTATATATGAATGTACACACGTACACATATATTATACATACAAATATACACACATATATACCCACAGTTATATGTATTATATATACAAATGTATATACACATATATGCACGTATACTATGCATACAAATATACACATGTATACATAATATACAGATATATCCCATTTACATATATTATATATACAAATATATACACGCATATACACACATATATAGTATATATTATATACCCACATTATATATTATATACTAATGTATACACACATATACATACTTGTATACATATATTCACAAAAATATATACACACATGTGCATACATATATACACATATATAGTATATATACAAGTATATACACACTTATTATACATCCAATATGTTATATATACACACGCATATATAAATATATATTTTGGGAGATGATGGTGTTTGGGGGGATTTTTACCTTCTTTTATGTTTTTCGGTTCTCTTTAGATAAAATCTTTGCTAAAGAGCTCAAAGTGCACAGACTCAGGCCCTGTGTGCTAAGAGCTCACAGAGTGGCTCTCAGAGGTCTACCTGAGAACCACCCAGGAGACCTTGTTTAAGA
The DNA here is from genome assembly GCF_963924675.1 of Phocoena phocoena. NCBI lineage: Eukaryota > Metazoa > Chordata > Mammalia > Artiodactyla > Phocoenidae > Phocoena > Phocoena phocoena. Next base: position 96,608,734 of record NC_089229.1, read on the forward strand.
CACCAACCTTCAGGTCCACCCTGAGGTCCTGGCTCAGGTCTGGGTGAGGCCCAGGAACCTGCGTCTGAAGTGGCAGGGGTCCCTGGAGCACAGCTGTGCTGGTCTGGCCACATCGGTACCTGGGAGACCTGGATCTGGGCTCACCCCTTCCCCATATCTTCATTTTGTTCTGTGGCCTCAGCCCGCATCCTACCTTCTGGCAAATACCCACCACTGGGCTTCCCTGGTGGCACGGTGGTTGAGAGTCCGCCTGCTGATGCAGGGAACACGGGTTTGTGCCCCGGTCCAGGAAGATCCCCCGCTGATACCAGGGGGTGGGAGGTGAATTCTCCTCCCTTAGAGAAGATAGCTGTGGAGCAAGCAGGACCTGTTGACTTGGGTCAGCCGTGTCCATTTCAGGGACAGTTCTACTTAGGACAGATGACAGTGGTGACATAGAGTGGGAGGCTCTGCCTGTGGTGTGTCCCCAGGGAGAGGACCTTGGTGAAGGGGTGACAAGTTCTTAGCGTCAGCCTCAGTCTTATGGGTTATATGGTCAGCCAAGTACCGTGAAACGGGCAGGGAGGGCTCGGCACCGGCAGCGAGTCAGCCGAGTCAAGGGCTCAGGTCCTTTGGGGGCTGAAGTCTGGGATTCCTGCTTCCAGCACCGAGCTTCCCTGTCTCCCTGTTCAGCTGTGACTCCTGCTGACGGCAACTTGAGTGGGAGATGGGAGGAAAGGGGAGAATCTAGTGCTCGTTTTAATAAAGGGGTGGATTTATTTTTTAATAAGCCAATAAGGGATTTTATTTTATTTAATTTATATTTTTAACATCTTTTTTGGAGTATAATTGCTTTACAATGATTGCTGCTGTATAACAAAGTGAATCAGCTATATGTATACATACATCCTCATATCCCTTCCCTCTTGCGTCTCCCTCCCTCCCACCCTCCCTATCCCACCCCTCTAGGTGGTCACAAAGCACCGAGCTGATCTCCCTGTGCTATGTGGCTGCTTCCCACTAGCTAGCTATTTTACATCTGGTAGTGTCTATATGTCCATGCCGCTCTCTCACTTCATCCCAGCTTACCCTTCCCCCTCCCCGTGTCCTCAAGTCCATTCTCTACGTCTGCATCTTTATTCCTGCCCTGCCCCTAGGTTCATCAGTACCATTTTTCTAGATTCCATATACATGCGTTAGCATATGGTATTTGTTTTTCTCTTTCTGACTTACTTCACTCTGTATGGCAGTCTCTAGGTCCATCTTAAATCAGTTGCCTAGAGGTGCTTAAAACCATCACCACATTAAAAACATCTTTAGGGGACCATGTGTATTTAATGGTCAAGTGTCCAAAAAATTCTTTTCATGACGTGATAGGTGATCTTCTGCCAGCAGGTTTCATCGTATTTTTAATCTCGTAATTATGTTTTTGCCGCCACCTCTTCATCCTAGGATTCTTGGAGAGAGGTAGGCAAGATGGACGCAGCTCTGGCCGAACGGGGCAAATGACCAGCGGCTCTGGAGGGCCGTGGGGTGGGTGGAGCTGGGCCTTACACCCGACCATCACTGTCCTGGTCTCACACTGCGTCCTCCCTCAGGTGAGCGTGAAGAGGTCCATGAAGGATGAGACTTACTTTGAGGTGGTGGAGTCCGGCCTGTACATCACCGTGCTGCTGGGCAAGGCCCTCTCCGTGGTCTGGGACCGCCACCTGGGTATCTCTGTGTTCCTGAAGCAGACTTACCAGGTGGGTGGCCCTTCTCCGCTTCCCCCTCATCCTGTCCGGTTGCATCTTCAGCTTCCCGGGCAGCAGTCCGCGGCCCCCGCCCACCGTCTTGGGGGAGGGTGGGTGGTCACCTAGTCCAGCCTCCCTCCTGCTGCAAATAAGACTCAAGGGTTAGCGTTCACCTTGGCTGTTCCCGAGACAGGCTCTTTCTGGGAAGGAGGGAGGGTTCCCGGACCCTGCAAACAGTCCCTTGAGTGGCCTTGCTAGGCAAGCAGTTTATATCCACAAAGAAAGGAAAGAAAAGATCGGGCAAGAGCTATTCTCAAGGTTTCTTAACCTCAAGAGGCAGACAGTCATGCATGATGTTATCATAACTCTGCAGAGCATTCCGGGTGCACCCTCCCACGGGGCCACAGGCCAGCATCGGCCGATGCTTGCAGGGAAACTGCTCAGCACCTGCTTTGGGGAAAGCGGCTTGCGGTATCCGTCCAGGTTCCGATGGTTTGCTGGGACTTCATTTTCTCTGACGGGCATGAATGTGACAAGTGCTCTGTCTGCCCTGGTGGCAGGACAGACCTTCCCAGCAACTGTTCTAGGCACTGTGGACACAGCAGGGAAAGAACTATATATAAATATATATACATATGTATATAGTTATATATGTATCTTAACTTCGTATTAGTTTCCTATTGCTGCTATAATAAATTACCACAGACTTAGTGGCTTAGAAAAGCAACACAAATAGATTATCTTCTGGTTCTGGAGGTCAAAAGTATACAATCGGTCGGCAGGGCTGCATTCCTTCTGGTGGCTTTAGGGGAAAATCTGTCTTCTTGCCTTTCCTAGCTTCTGGGGCTGCCCACATCTCTTGGCTGTGGTCCCATCCTCCATCGTCAAAGCCAACAGCATAGCGTCTTCCACTCTCTCTGCTTCTCTCTGTCACATCACACTTCTCACTCTGACTTCTGTGCTCCTTATAAGACCCCGTGATTGCACTGAGCCCACCTAGATGATCCAGGGCAGTCTTCCCGTCTCAGGACCCTTAACGCAACCACACCTGCAAAGTTCCTTTTGCCACATGTGGTAACATATTCCCGCTTCCGGGGATGAGAACGTGGATGTCTTTGCGGGCGCCATGGTTTTGTCCACAGCAGCCCTGGTGGAGATCATATTCTAGTGGGGATCTTGTGTGTGTTAGATTGGTTGGTCTGATGAGACCTGTCTCAAAGGGTGTGAGTGGAGTCTTTGTGGAAGGGAGGGAAGGAGCCACGTAAATATCCTGACTCGAGAATTCAGGCAGATGGAGTAGCAGGTGCCAGAGCCCTAAGGTGGACGGTGTTTGTGTTCGGACACGGAGGCCAGGGTGGCTGGAGAGGGGGGGCTTGGGGTGACTGGTAGTTAACAAGGGCAGGGACGGGGCAGGGGCCGTGCCATGGGGGCTGTTGGGCCATGTAAACGTCTCTGTCCTTTTGTCCATGTTTCCCAGCAAAATAGAATAAGTCACATCTCTTTGTCCCGAGGCAGGGCTCCAAATTTGTTCTAAGAGCATGGCATCTTTTCTTTTCCAGGCCAAATAGCTCCGGTTTTGTCCAGGGTTCTTATGTGATGGTTTCCACCCGTTCATTCGTTAGTCGGTCGGGACTTGTGTCCTGCAGCCCATGATAGGTGAACGTGGAATTGAGGAAGATATTATGTCAGCCCTGGGGGTGTTTAGTGCTGGCCAGCCTGCTCCGAACAGGCTGCAGTTGTTTAGGGAAGGGACTCACCTGTCCACGGTCGAGTAGGACTAGAACGTTCCCCCCTCAGACTTCTCACACTCTCATCGGTGTGATGCTGGACCAGCGCCTCTTCTGCTCAGACCCTTACTGGGGCAGCTGATGGTTTATACTGCAGACACCAGGGCCCTGGAGGCCTAGTTGGCCATCCAAGGGACATGGGCGGGCTGCCTCTCTTTGTGAATGACCTTGGTTTCCTTAACCTTAACATGAGGTCATTGTGGACGCCGGGCAAAGGCCTTGGCAAGGTCAAGACTTTGCTGGTCACCCTGGTCTCCCTCCCTGTCCCCTCCCACCTTCCTCTTCCTCAGGCGAGCCTGCCTCCCATGCTGCCTGGAACCCTCGCTTTCCTGACTCAGTTCGCTCTGAGGTTTGCAAAGCTTATGCTCCCAACTGGTCCCCCAGGAGCAGGTGTGTGGCCTGTGTGGGAACTTTGACGGCATTCAGAACAACGACCTCACCAGCAGTAGCCTCCAAGTGGAGGAAGACCCCGTGGACTTCGGGAATTCCTGGAAAGTGAGCCCGCGGTGCGCCGACACCCAGAAAGTAGGTCGGGGTCGCAGTGCGGACCGTGGGCGGTGGGTGCTATGGCCTGTTGGCGGGGGCAGAGCTTGGGGAGGGGGCCTCTTGGAGCCCTTCCGGGTTGACTCTTCCGGGTCCATCTGTGTACTCCTGCCCGGTTCCCCAGGTGCCACTGGACCCATCCCCTGCCACCTGCCACAACAACGTCCTGAAGCAGACGATGGTGGATTCCTCCTGCAGCGTCCTCACCAGCGACATCTTCCGGGAGTGCAACAGGCTGGTGAGGGCGGCGGGGCCCCCGCGGGCAGGCGCTTCTAGCTGTGGATGCTTCCAGGAGCCTCAGAAATCGTCTGCAGCTGCTCGCCTCTCTTGGCTTCAGGCTGGGGAACAGAAAGAACAGGGTGTATGAGGAGAGCAGTGCCCGGCAGATCATTTTTCTGCATGGTTCTCTGGGCATCCAATGCTGCTGCTCTTCCAGCCTCAGTCTTAGGGTTTGTCGCCCACAGATTATCTTGTCTCCGACATCAGAGCGGGAGCTTCCTTCTCCCATGCCCACCGTGCCTCTGGCCCCGGGCATCGCGCCGCTGCCCCCGTTCCCAGGTCTTGTCTCACGGAAACTCCTTTCTGGTCTTGAAGCAAGATTTTCAGCCTGCACTCTATGGCTTCTTTCTGTGTCTTTTGTTGTTGTTTAATTTTTATTTTATATTGGAACGTAGTTGATTAACAATGCTGTGTTTTAGATGTACAGCAAAGTGATTCACTCATACATATACATGTGTCTATTCTTTTTCAAATTCTTTTCCCATTTAGGTTATTACAGAGTATTGAGCAGAGTTCCCTGTGCTACACAGTAGGTCCTTGTGGGTTTTCTATTTTATTTTATTTTAAAAAATTTTTTATTGGAATATAGTTGATTTACAATGTTGTGTTAGTTTCTGCTGTACAGCAAAGTGAATCAGTTATACATAGACATATATCCACTGTTTTTTTTTAGATTCTGTTCCCATATAGGCCATTACACACTATTGAGTACAGTCCCCTGTGCTCTACAGCAGGTTCTTTTTGTGTCTTTATCTCACAAGGTGACAAGGAATTCCCCAAACAAGTTTCGATGCAATTTTCTCTCTATCTCTGTATGAATGTGTATACGCACACCTGTGTATGTGTGGGTACATGTGTGTATATGTATATGTACACACACACACACACACACACACAGCCACGTACACACACATGCTGCTCCGTGGCACCCCCCTCGTGGGAGTGACTGGTTGAACGCCTGTGTCTCAGCTCTTTCTGTCCATCCAGTGATTTTTAATCCCTCAGGACCCGAAGGATACTTAGGATGCCCTGGTTTGGTGGAGACCTGAGGCACCTGAGCTGGAAGGGCGGAGACAGTGAGAGGGTCAGGGAAACCGGGGCTATTGGGCACAGTGACCGGCTTAACGTCCAAATTCATTCTCACCACAACTGCCCTGAACAAGGTGGGTGTGGGGGGCACGTCTGGGGCAGCCGAAGGTGAGAGTGGCTCCTGAGACTGAGCACGGACCAACGGTGGGCTTCCCCTCCGGGGAGACTTAGGGCCGGAGTCCAGGAGCACTGGGCCAGCTGCGGTCCAGCACGCTAGCCTGTAGCATCTCAGCGAGACAGCACGAGTGGTCCTGATGTGTTTCCTCAGTCTCTTTGCTGAGTGGAGGCCAGGAAAGAGTGTGTGTGTGTGTGTGTGTGTGTGTGTGTGTGTGTGTGTGTGGTGTTTATGTAAAACACGCAGACACCCAAGAGGGTGGGAGTGGCTTATGGGGACGTATGGATGGCTGAGCAGGTACGTGGACAGATGGACAGAAAGGAATGTTCTTTTGAAAAATTCTCAGGCATATCTCTTCTAGGAGAGGCTGGCAGGGTTTCTTTTTTCCCCTTTTCTTGCTGGACTCCACATAAGAACGTAGGATTTCTGCCTTTTTACCCATTTCCTCCTTGGGACCATTGCCTCACATCTTTCCTTCTGCCTGGAGCCCCTGTCCCTCCTCTGACCACTGGAACATTCATGCCCAGACCAAGAGCCAGAGTCCCCAAATGCAGCCCAGGCCACCTGCGTCTCCCTTGCAGGTGGACCCCGAGCCATACCTGGATGTTTGCATCTACGACACCTGTTCCTGCGAGTCCGTCAGGGACTGTGCCTGCTTCTGCGACACCATCGCTGCCTACGCCCACGTGTGTGCCCGGCACGGCGAGGTGGTGGCCTGGAGGACGGCCACGTTGTGTCGTGAGTCCTGCTGTCCCTCGTGGTCCCAGACACGCCCCTCCCCCCTCGCGCGTTTAGACCTTGGGGGGTGAGGAAGGGCACCTTGGTGGGGGAGAAGACAGAGACCCATGCGGGGGTGATGGCCGAGGCTGAAGGGGGTTAAGGCATGCATGGGCATGAGGAGGCGTGGGACTGGAGACAGCGACGGGGAGAGAGCAATGGGGAGAGAGATTCAAGGAAATGGAGAAGAGGGAGCAGTGACGAAGAGAAGGAGGTGGTCAGAGTGTCTGTGATTAGACACGATCACATTTGCCATTGTGGTCAAGAAGCTCAGACATTATGTTGCGTCTTCCTTCCTGCATGTAAGTGGCTGATCATTTTTATAAGGAAAATGGATTCAGAACCACCATGCTTCTGGCTCAGGGGCTCTCAAAGCCTAGACGCCTCTCACGTGGGCGACTCCGTAGTTCCCCAGTAGCCTCATCCCCTCCTTGGGGCCGTCTGTCTGGGGTTGCCCAGGGTTGCCCGGTGCTTTAATAATGGTCCTGCCTGTTTTGGGGTCTGCACAGCCCAGAGCTGCGAGGAACGGAACCTGCGGGACAGCGGGTACCAGTGTGAGTGGCGCTACAACAGCTGTGCTCCTGCCTGTCCCGTCACGTGCCAGCACCCTGAGCCGCTGGCCTGCCCCGTGCAGTGTGCGGAGGGCTGTCACGCACACTGCCCTCCGGGTGAGGCCCTGGCCCCCGCGGGGAAGGGGTGCGGGGCTGGGATGATCCTCAGGAAAGCTGGCTCCCTGCACTGCTTCTTCTCAGCCTCGCCTGGTGGCGCCCTGTCCCCAGCCCCACTACCCTAGGTCGTGTTTCCGTGTCCTTCCACCAAAGCCAGGCCAACTGTGGTTTTTGTCAAGCTGAGCTCCCATGCAATGCTTCTGGGGTCTATTTATGGGCGTATCATCTAGAGCAGCGCTTTCTGGTAGACCTTTCCGCAGTGCTGGGAAAGTTCTATTCAAATATGGCTCATGTGTCTGGGGAATTGAATGTTCAATTTTATGGAATGTTACTTAATTGAGATTTAAACGTAGCCAGCCACATGTGGTTACTGGCTACAGTATTGGATAGCACAGATCTAGAGTTATCAGATATCTCCTTCAGTGGAGGAGCAAAAAGACCCTTGGAGATAAGATTTGCTTTGTCCTGGGGTTTGGAGGAGGCGAGGTGGGGGAAGGAACACCCCCTCCTAATTTTTCAGAAAGAAGGATGCTCCCTAAGCTGTGAGGGGACCCTTGGGGGAGGCAGGCAGAGCTGGGACAGGCCTTCTAGTACAAGGAGAGTCTTCCTTGTGGGAAAGGTGGGAACTTTGGCTCCTAACAAGAGGCTTCTCATGCAGGGAAAATCTTAGATGAGCTTTTGCAGACCTGCGTCAACCCTGAAGACTGCCCTGTGTGCGAGGCGGCCGGCCGGCGCTTAGCGCCCGGGAAGAAAATCACCTTGAACCCTGGGGACCCTGAGCGCTGCCAGATTTGGTAAAACAGTCCCCCTGGTTGTCCGAAGTGATGGGTCTTACTGTCTAACCTGGGGGCCTGCCCAGAAGTGTCGGTTTGGGGAAGAATGTCCTGTTCTTACTTACTTTGCTTCTCTGTCTTTGAGGACAGGCTATATTTCTTTTCCAGGAAATATCTCTCAAGAGATTTAGGTTTTCTACCTCTTCTTGCTGAAGGAAGGACGTGGTCTCTTCTTATCCTTGGAGGTGGCATCTAGTCCGGGGACAGGCATCTATGGAAGTCAGATTTCTTTTTTACTGGAGATGGGGATGCAGGGCAGGAAGAGAGGTGGAGCCCCTGACTCTGCAGTGGGGCACAGACACCTCGGGCCATGGCCAAGGTCCCAGGATGCGGCTCTTGTAACTGGGAGTCACGGGTCACTGCCCCCGGGCTCCCACCGGGGTTGAAGGAGAAGGTTCTAGCCTGTGTGGGTCTCCGTCACAGGCAGCTTGATTTCTCCTGTGGTCTGGCAGAGCCTGCCACTTTCCAGGACGCTGGTGAAAGAGAGAAATGCCCAGGGGATTGGAAATTTGGCCTGGCGGGGTGAGAATTTGTGTGTGGGGCTTGGGGCTGGGTGTGGAGCATAGCTAGACCCTGGCACATGATGGGGGTAAACGGTGGGTCCATTGCAAGGAAGAATGAGTGAGTCACTGTCGCTCTCTGTCTGACATCTTGGAGACCCCCGTATACCACTCCCAATGCTTTATTCTACCGGATCAAGCTGGTATTTTGAATCTTTATCCATCTCTCTGAAGTGATTTTACTCCAGTTTTCCTCTCTCCCTTAGGGCCCGACATGTTAACGTAGTACAGAACTCATGCAGCTTAAGTTCTGTTGTAATAAATACTGAAAAGCATTTATCTTTGATAGAACATTTATAAGGCCTGGTCAGCCTCAACATTTTAAAGCAGTGTTTGTCTTTGGAGATATTTGGGAGAAGGCTTGAATTATAATTAAATATTTATGTTGCTAGAGACATAGGTTGAAAATAAACCAACTTTGAATGGCTGTGTGGATTGCTAAGAAAGAAGAAAGATTCTTTTTCAGGTCCTAGGGTGGGTGAAATCTTTGGTTTTCAAGGGGATCAAAACTCAAGGGAAGTGTGTGTGTGTGTGTGTGTGTGTGTGTGTGTCGGGGGACTGCTTGGGGACTATGTTAAACATGGTGTCTCTCTCGAGTGGGGAGTGTTCCTTGGGGGCTCGGGTTCAGTGGGCTGGGAAGTGCCCAGAGGTTCTTCCTGAACCATTTCGGTCTCTCCCCTCTTGCAGTCACTGTGATGGTGTCAGCCTCACCTGTGAAGCCTGCAGGGAACCGGGAGGCCTGGTGGTGCCCCCCACAGAAGGCCCGGTTGACCTCACCACCCCGTACGTGGAGGACACGCCAGAGCCGCCCCTGCACGACTTCTTCTGCAGCAAACTCCTGGACCTGGTCTTCCTGCTGGACGGCTCCTCCAAGCTGTCTGAGGCCGACTTCGAGACGCTGAAGGCGTTCGTGGTGGGCGTGATGGAGCGTCTGCGCATCTCCCAGAAGCACATCCGCGTGGCCGTGGTGGAGTACCATGATGGCTCCCACGCCTACATCGCACTGCAGGACCGGAAGCGGCCGTCGGAGCTGCGGCGCATCGCCGGGCAGGTGAAGTACGCGGGCAGCGAGGTGGCCTCCACCAGCGAGGTCTTGAAGTACACGCTCTTCCAGATTTTCAGCAAGGTGGACCGGCCTGAGGCCTCCCGCGTGGCCCTGCTGCTCACGGCCAGCCAGGAGCCCCCCAGGCTGGCCCGGAACTTGGTCCGCTACGTCCAGGGCCTGAAGAAGAAGAAGGTCGTCATGGTCCCCGTGGGCATCGGGCCCCACGCCAGCCTGAGGCAGATCCGCCTCATCGAGAAGCAGGCCCCTGAGAACAAGGCCTTTGTGCTCAGCGGCGTGGACGAGCTGGAACAGCGGAGGGATGAGATCATCAGCTACCTCTGTGACCTCGCCCCTGAAGCGCCTGCCCCCACGCAGCGGCCGCTCACGGCCCAGGTCGCCGTGACGCTGGCACCCAGGAGGAGCTCCGTGGTCCTGGATGTGGCGTTCCTCCTGGAAGGGTCGGACAGCGTGGGCGAGGCCAGCTTCAACAGGAGCACAGAGTTCTTGGAGGAGGTGATCCGGCAGATGGACGTGGGCCGGGACGGTGTCCACGTCACGGTGCTGCAGTACTCGTACGTGGTGACCGTGGAACACTCCTTCAGGGAGGCGCAGTCCAAGGAGGACGTCCTGCGGCGGCTGCGGGAGATCCGCTACCGGGGTGGCAACCGGACCAACACCGGGCTGGCCCTGCAGTACCTGTCGGAGCACAGCTTCTCGGCCAGCCAGGGGGACCGGGGGCAGGCGCCCAACCTGGTCTACATGGTCACGGGGAGCCCGGCCTCAGATGAGATCAGGCGGATGCCCGGAGACATCCAGGTGGTGCCCATCGGAGTGGGGCCTCGCGTGGACGTGCCGGAGCTGGAGAAGATCGGCTGGCCCCAGGCCCCCATCTTCATCAAGGACTTCGAGACGCTCCCCCGAGAGGCTCCTGACCTGGTGCTGCAGAGGTGCTGCTCCAGAGAGGGGCCGCATCTCCCCACCCCCGCCCCCGTCTCAGGTATGCGGGCGCCTTGCATGGGGGCGAGGACTTGGGGGCACTGGGGGCGGCCTTGGTGGAGACGCGATTCTCAGGTTCAGATCTGGCTTCCCTGCTCTGTGCCTTCGGCCAGACCCCTGCCTTCAGAGTGTCTGCGTTTCCTCACCTCCCGGGCAGGGAGGCGCACCTGTGGTCTTTGTTTGGGGGGAAGGATCTTTTCTTATTATCTGAGTTTGAAAATGCAAAGGTAATGCAAGCTTATTAAGATGTAAGCAAAACCAGGATATGAAGTAAAAAAAAAAAAAGTCCTGCTTTACCATATAGCCTCATCCCCACCCAATTCCACTCCCTGCCTTGGAGGTAACCTGTTAAATATGGTGACTATCAGCTTTTGTTTACCACACTGGGTGGATAAAATTTTTCTCAGCACCTGACATTCTTCGGGGCAAGGCCAGGAAGTCCAGTAGATTCTGGAGCCGGGCTGCCTTAGTTTGAATCTCACCTCTGGCACCTATGAGCTGGGTAATTTTTGCAATTATTTTGGTAATAATTTTGGGGTAATTTTGGGCAAATACCTCTGTGTCCGTCAGTCTCCTCACCTGTGAAATGCTGGTAACACTAGCACTTGAAAAACGCTTAGAGCAGTACCCAGTACTGGGCAAGTGCTCAAAAATGACTTAACTCCACTGCTGTGATTATTACCTCTTAACTGATACTAACGACGCATCACTTCCTAGCTCTTTAACATCTTGACTTGGTGTGGTTGGGACGCCCCGGAATCACTAGCCTTCTTTTACGGTCTCTTGATCCCCATACTCGCTATCCGTGCCTTTGTTTCTTTGTCTTTGTTTTCATCAGAGCCACAGATTTATCTAAATTCTCGTGCTAGTTCAGTAATGGCATCATCAAATCTCAGAACAGTGTTTGGGCCAGAGTTTGTTTCCTCACTGCGATCGTGACCCTGTTCCCAAACGTTAACATGAGCTTTAGGCATTTTTAATCGGTTCACCTTCTAGATCCTTGTGTGCCCCGTGAGACCTGAGGACACACAAGCCCACCTTCCAGGGATGCGCTGCTCTGTTTCCTCTTGTCATCTGCCTGTTTTCTGCTCCAGTATTTCACTCAGTTCTAGAAGAGTTGCAGCCCCCGAAATGGAGGGGAGGATGCCTCTTGCTTCCATCTGTAGCATTTAAACTGCCTTTGGGTAGAGTTGGAGTCTCCCCAGTGCCTCCAAACCCGGGGACTCACGGCCCCCTTCCCTGCTGCCTGGCACCAGCTGCCGAGGTGCAGAACTGGGGGACACGGCTCCCCTTTGTGGCGCCACGTGGTCGGCAGCGCCCTGCACACCCATTGAGTGTGTGTCTGCTGCAGGGGCCCGGTGCCAGTCCCCCACAGCCCTGGTTGCTCCCCTCTGCTCTCCTTGCAGACTGCAGCCAGCCCCTGGATGTGGTCCTCCTCCTGGACGGCTCCTCCAGCTTTCCAGCTTCTTACTTTGACGAAATGAAGAGTTTTGCCAAGGCTTTCATGTCAAGAGCCAATATAGGTGAGTGAGGCGCCCGAAGGGGCGCTTTCAGGGGCTCTTCCTGATTCAAAGTGTGACTTCTGTGCTTCCTCTCCTGTCAGGCCCTCAGCTCACCCAGGTGTCGGTGCTCCAGTACGGAAGTATCACCACCATCGACGTGCCGTGGACCGTGCCCCTGGAGAAAACCCACTTACTGAGCCTCGTGGACCACATGCAGCAGGAGGGAGGCCCCAGCCAAATCGGTAACGCGCTGGCGGGCTGGGGTGCAGGGGCCGCGTCTGGCCCCAGTTCTTGGTATAAGTGACCGGTTAACCCCGGCCGGCCCCTTGGCTCCTTGGCCTTAGTTTTCTTCCCTGTAAACCAAGGGCCAAGGTGCTCCTCCCGATCGATCTCACCTGTGTGTGAGACTCTCTGAGTCTCTGAGTTACTCGTTTCGATGACCTAAGGCTCCCCCTGGAGGCAGGATGCTCAGCCGGCCTCACACCCACCTTCCCCGCATCAGGACTGACTGTGTGGCCCGTTCTCTCTTCCAGGGAACGCGTTGGGCTTTGCGGTGCGCTATGTCACATCCCAAGTCCACGGTGCCAGGCCTGAAGCCTCGAAGGCGGTGGTCATCCTGGTCATGGGCACTTCCACGGACTCAGTGGATGCGGCCGCCGCTGCCGCCAGATCCAACCGTAAGTGTCGGGGGTGCAGTCCTGCGCCTGCAAACTGCTACCCGCAAACTGTTAAGAGTGGGCGGTGGTTACTTTGCGACGTCCTGGCTGATTTTGAATACTTAATACCCACATGGGGCCTGGTTTCAAGCAGCGGGAAATTGCCCAATCCCTGTGTTATTTGGAAACCAAGCAGTAATAAATGTGTGTTTATCCTTCATGTGTCTGCATGCTTTCAACTGTAACTTTACTTTTATAAATGTATTTTATTTATTTACTTATTTGTTTATGGCCGCGTTGGGTCTTCGTTGCTGCGCACGGGCTTTCTCTAGTTGCGGCGAGCGGGGGCTACTCTTCGTTGCAGTGCTCGGGCTTCTCACTGTGGTGGCTTTTCTTGTTGCAGAGCACGGGCTCTAGGCGCGTGGGCTTCAGTAGTTGTGACACGCGGGCTCAGTAGTTGTGGCTCGAGGGCTCTAGAGTGCAGGCTCAGTAGTTGTGGCGCACGGGCTTAGTTGTTCTGCGGCATGTGGGATCTTCCCGGACCAGGGATCGAACCCGTGTCCCCTGCATTGGCTGGCGGATTCTTAACCACTGCACCACCAGGGAAGACCTTGACTGTAACTTTTAACTTCTCCAAATATTCCCTCTGCGTTCAGGGCTGGGTCATACCCCCCGCGCCTGTGGTGTCCTTAGCCTCTCTCCACTCTGAGGCTAGAGTGATACATTTTGGGGCTTTGAGAGCCATCGGAGACCTTCCTGTATTCTGAGCCCCTGTCCAGTACCAGCCTAAGGGGCTTGGGGGTGCAGGATGGACAAGAGACCAAGGCTGCTGCTTTAGGAAGGGGACGGATGCAGGTGTGCCCGAGCCTCGGTGCCTTATGAGAGCTTGTGCTGTGAACAGCAACAGCACGTGAGCCGGGGCAGGCAGTGTCGTGCTGGCGGGGGGCTGGGTGAGTGGGATGACATGACGTGACACCTTCCCGTGTCCCCTGGAGCATGGCTCATCTTTCAACACCCCGCTCTGTCTTTCCTCTGATGTCTTCCCGAGAGTTATTCACTCCCTTTTCTGTACCATTGGAACTACTCAAAATGCGCAAACCACATTGTTTTTATGTTATATATCTGTTTCTTGCACAAACTAGGGATTCTTTGAAGGCATGGGCAAAATCTTGCTTATTTTTGTATCGTCTGTGCATGGTGCACAAAGTAGGTGGCCGTTTAACGTTTGTTAAATGAATGAATGTGACCTATTGATGAAACCTATTGTTTTAGGGGAAAGGACCCTGAAAGGATGTACGTTGGGGTGATACAATCAGCTTAGAAAAGGTGAAAAGCTGCTAGCAGAAAATCAGCTCTAATCTTAAGCAAACTGCAAATACCTAGAACTTTCTGGAGAACTAATTGGGGTAATTTTATGATGGAGACTTTTCTCCTTTAGTATCAAGAATCCAAAGAAACACTTTCATTGAGAAAGGAAGCAGCTGTGGTCTGGAGGAAACAGACATGATCCAGGGCACATCACTGAACCATTCAAAGCCTGTTTCTCACCTGTAGACGCACATACCCCGGTCTAAGCCCTGTGACTGACATTTTCTCTTCTCTTCTTACACTCACCTCCTGGGTGGTCTCATTCTGTGTCATTCGTCTAGATACATTTATGCACGATTGACTTAAGAATTCCTATCTCCAGTCTGGATTAGGAATTAGAACATCTCCACCTAGATGTTCTAACAGGCAAGTCAGCATAAACTGAATTACTGACCCTCACATCCAAATCTCCTCTTCTTACCGTCTTTCCCATCTTAGAAAAATGGCAGTTCCATCCTTCCAGTTGCTCAGGTCAAAAGCCTCAGTGTCCTTAATTCCTCTGTTTCTCTCATACATCCATCCAGTCCATCCACAAACTATAGTTCCGTCTTCAAAATACACTGAGAATGCCACCACGCCATATCACCTGCCCACCACGTCCACCACTGTCTCCTAGTTCAAGCCCCCATCATCTCTCACCTGGATTACTGTAATAGCTTTCTACCTGGAACAGCTTTCTACGAGCTTCTGTCCTTGCCCCCGAAGTTCATAATCAGCAGAGCAGCTGCAGTGACCCTTTAAACATTGAAGTCAGCTTACCCATGTCACTCCTCTGCTCTCAAGTCTCGGCTGGCTCCCATTTCATTCAGAGAACATGTTCAGTCCTTCCCGTGGCCTCTGAAGCACTGCATGATCTGTGTCCCTCTCCTGCTTTCTCTGCTCCGGCCTCCCTGGACTATGCAGCCCATTTTCTGCCCCAGGGCCTTTGCACGCACTGTCTGTGTGCTCAGGATGTCCTCTTGGCTCCTTCTGTCCTTCATCTTTTCACCGCACACACCTCCAACCATCCTGTATGAAACAATAACCCTCACCCCTACCCTAGTAACTCTTATCCTCCTTACCCCATCTTGTTTTTTCCTAAGCACTTATCCAGGTCTGAAATACTAGATATTTACTTACTTGTGTGTGTGTTGTCTGTCTCTCCCCAGTGTAAGCTCCATGAGGTCAGGACTTGATCTGCTTGGTTTACAGTATCCTCACTGCTTAGAATAGTACCTGACACAGAGCAGGACCTCACTAACGTTTGTTGATTGACTGAATGCCCTCCTCACAGGGTCGGTGTGAGTGGCCAGTTTGGAAAACATGAGGCTCTGTGCACACGCTGGGTGTAGCTTCAGGCCAGCGCATTTTGAGCCCACCTGGCCAAAGGCTGACACAGACCCTTTCTTGCTCCTCTGTAACCCTAGGAGTGGCGGTGTTCCCCATTGGGATTGGAGACGGGTATGACTTGGCCCAGCTGAGGATCTTGGCGGGCCCAGGGGCCAGCTCCAACGTGGTGCAGCTCCAGCGGATCGAAGACCTCCCCACCATGGTTGCCCTGGGCAATTCCTTCTTCCACAAGCTGTGCTCTGGTGAGTCTTGGCATGTTTTTCTTATCCCCCTCAAAACAGAAACAAAAGCAACCAGACCCATCTAGAGACTCAAAGGTTCTCATATACAAGATTTGGCCTTGAAGTAAGTTTGTTTTATAGGCCGGGACCTGTAAGTGTCTACTTGTGGAAGGTCGTAAGGCAAACCTCCGAGGGGTTACCAGAAAGTTCTCTGTGTATAGACCTCCTTCCATCCTTACTGTCCATGCTAACTTGAGCACAGGGCTCTTGGTCAAAGAAGTGGAAGACAGAGGCAGGGAACTCCAACATCCTTAGATCATGGACCTCTTCCCCATGCCCTGCACTCACCGTCAGGATGGGTATAAAGGGCTTTAGAAAAGCAACAGGGATTTACCGTATAGCACGAGGAATTACATCCAGTATCTTGTAATAATCTATAATGGAAGATAATCTGAAAAAAAAATAACAGTCCCTTTGCTGTACACCTGAAACTAACACAATATTGTAAATCAACTATACTTCAATAAAATACGAAACTGAAAAGATTAAAAAAAAAGAAATACAGTAACATAGAATATAACATCAAACTATAGTTTAAGTTGATTTAAGGTTAGAAACTTTTCATTTTTACCATACATGCTTTTTTTAAAACCTGGTTTTCTATATTTTCCTAATGTAATTAGCTGTGAGTCTAAACCTGCTACAGTTATTGCCCGTTCTCGATAGGTGATAGCTCTCCAGGTAGGAATCTTGATCTCTTTTAAGGTTTCAGCCTCTTGCTGCATTTTCCTCCCCTCACTAGGCACTGATCTATATACAAAAGAGGACAAGGAGGTACTGATTGTGGTTGTTGCCGTATTATCACTGTTGTGTCACTGTAAGGGCTACCAACCACAAAGAACCACGGGATGACGTCCTCCTAATCTCCTGTACCTGCATCCTCACTGCTAAACCCACTCACGTTCTCTTCAGAGTTAATCCAGCTTCGAAGACCAGCCAGGTAGCCGAGTGAATGGCTCAGAATTTCTGGATGGTGGGTGGGAACAGAGATCTTGCTTGTGTCTGTTTCAGGGTTCATCAGTGTTTGCGTGGATGAGGACGGGAATGAGAGGAGGGTACGTTCATTTCTGTTGACTTTGAAGGAAAGATCAGGAATGTATATTTGGGGCCCTCGTTCCCCTGGTAAACTTTTCCTTCTTTGGTCTGGGTCCAATTCTCCCTCTTACCATTATAGCCTCTTTTTTTTTTTTTTTTTAATTTTGGTTGTGGTTGGGGTGGATCCACCTGTAAATCCTATCTTCTGTATCCTGTCTCCTTGCCATTTAGGCCCAAGGCCTAGTCTCTATGTTTTCCAAGGGGGTCAGTTGCCTGGTGGATGTTGAAGTGCCTCATTCCATTCCCTGCCTGAACCTGGTTCTTTCTCTGCAGCCCGGGGACATCTGGACCTTGCCGGATCGGTGCCACACGGTGACCTGCCTGCCAGATGGCCAGACCTTGCTGAATAGTCACCGGGTCAACTGTGACCAGCAGCTGCGGCCTTCCTGCCCCAACAGCCAGTCCCCGATCAGGGTGGAAGAGGCCTGTGGCTGCCGCTGGACCTGCCCCTGTGAGTCCTCTGCTTCTCCAGCTTGGACGGTGTTCGAGGGGCAGTGCTTTTCGCTTGGCTGTGCAGAGAGGTAGACCAGAAGCCCGTTTCCCCCTCCACCCATGTTCCCTCCCTCTCGTGACCTCGGGACGTGTTTCCATTCAGTCCCAGGGCTCCCTGTTCCCTTCCTGTGCCTTTTGGAGGGCACTTCCCCAGATAATGCGTAACCAGAAGGAAGAATTGATTTTCTGAGGTCAGTGCTCAGCTTGGCTGTTGACGGGTCACCCTTAGGGGGTCTAGGCAGTGCAGGTACAGCAGTGAGAGAGAAGCCCGCAGGAAGCTCCCCCATCGTACCTGTAGGTGTTTGAGCGTTGGATGCAGGGTGTACCATCACGGTGGCCTGGTTTAATAGGAGGACCTAGTCAACTCCATCACATGCAGGCCTGTGGGGAGCATTCACCTGTGGGGTGGGCTAGCCCTCTGTCTCATGGTTGGGAGAAATGTCTGCTTATGGCAATCCCTGCTCGGCGGTGGATGCATCGAGTTGCTTATGATGAACAGACACAACTTGTGGGCTGAAATCAAAACTGTATCTTGTATCTCTCCCTTTAGAATTTATTGAGTGGGATAAATTTCCTTTTTGCCTGGATGAGAACTCTACCAGACCTCGTATTATTTCTGTTTATTTATAAAGAGTTCTATGGTTGCTTTAAGTCGCAAAACACGGTCTCAATTTGGTAATTAGATGCCCACTCTCAGGTAATAATCAAGACTTTGAACTTGAGTTAGAGTTGAAACACCTCCCTAATCCCTGTGTGGGCTCCTGGCCTCTGGGAAAGGGGTGTAGTCAGCCTCCCTCCAGCTTGGAGCCCAGAGAGGGAGGAGCTGGAAGTGGCTTCTCAAAGTTCTTATATGACTGGCGCTTCTGTGAGAGGCCCTGCACTCACCGGCCTGGCAGGTGTTTAAGGCAGCTGCTTTTCCTTACCAGCTCTCAGGAGTGGTCCTTTGATATCAGTTGCATATTCTATATTCTTTCGCTGTCTGCTGCTTCACCCTGCCATCCTTCTGGGTTTTTTGTTTTGTTTTGTTATTTTTTTTATTTATTTGTTTGTTTTTGCATCCAACCCCTCATAGGCTCTCTTTCTCTCTCTCTTTTGACGTCCTCCTTACTGTGTAGCAGAAATTCTCTTAGGATCACTTTTTTTTTTGTTTTTTTGCGGTACGCGGGCCTCTCACCGCTGTGGCCTCTCCCGTTGCGGAGCACAGGCTCCGGACGCACAGGCTCAGCGGCCATGGCTCACGGGCCCAGCCGTTCTGCGGCATGTGGGATCTTCCCGGACCGGGGCACGAACCGTGTCCCCTGCATCGGCAGGCAGACTCTCAACTACCGCACCACGAGGGAAGCCCAGGATCTCTTTTAGAATAACCCTGGGCCATCATTCCTCTGTAGACCCTACACAGAATACACGTAAAGTAGTTTCAGAACTGCTAACCAATACCTTTATGAAAAACAGATCTACTAACTAGAGTACACATTTGTGCACAATTCTTTTTGTCTTTAGCCTCTGGGTATATAGTAAGTTTTTCCCCAAAGTTATTTAGGCTGGTTTCCCTGCTCCCTTCTGTGTGCTTCCGTTATTCATTACCTACATTATTCTTTTAATCGTATCTGTTTGTATTCCATTTTGAATTTTCCTTACTGCTGATTCTCTTTGTTTTCCGTATGTGAAGCATTAACATGGTTTTCAGTGTCAGCAGTCTATGGAAAGATGTACTCGCAAGTCTCCCTGTCAGTCCAAAGAGAGCAGAGGAGATAGGAGAGGAAGTCTGGGCAGGTCATATCCACCCTTTGCTCTCTCCGTCCAGGTGTCTGCACTGGCAGCTCTACTCGGCACATCGTGACCTTTGATGGACAGAATTTCAAGCTGACTGGCAACTGCTCGTATGTCTTATTTCACAACAAGGAGCAAGACCTGGAGGTACTGCTCCATAATGACGCCTGCAGCGCCAGGGCAAGGCAGGCCTGCATGAAGTCCATCGAGGTGAAACATAACGGTGTCTCGGTTGAGCTCCGCAGCAACATGGAGGTAGGAGGTGCTTTCTGTGAGTCCTGTAGCGTGGCAGCGGCAGACCCTTGGGGAAGCCACATGGACCCGGTGGCGGCCGGTTTTAGCTGGTGCCCCTGTTGTGGACTCGGCCTCCTGCCCCATGAGCAGAGTGCCACCTTTGTAAGAGGGGCTCATTGCTATCTCCCTCGTGGTGTAATTTCATGTTGTTTTGGGTCCAGATTTGGAAGAAAGGGTCCATTTTCGATAGCATTACATTGTGATGAATGTCGTGCCAGTTTCTGGCACTGGTAGAAGAATGGGGGTGACACCAGGCTGTTTGCCCAGCAGGCATTACGTGCCCTGTACCCGAACCTTCCAAAGGAAAATATTTAGGGCCTGTGAAAATATTCTGGGCCCAAACAAAATGTGTGGACCCAAGATTCAAAAAGAAAACTGCAAAACTGATAAAAAATAAATGTTTGATTAAATGTTTACAAGAAGTTGCTTTATGCCAGCTTCTTTACACGTTCATTTAGAAATCGTAAATATTTCATTTCGTGAAAGCGGCTTATGGGTTAGATGTTCTCCTCTTGCAAGAATTCTTGAACGTGCAGAGTGATTGCTGAAAAATCACAGCTCGTCATATGTTAAATGAGTAGCTCATAGGCAAAAATATAAAAATCAAAAAGATAAAAAGCGGGCTTCCCTGGTGGCGCAGTGGTTGAGAGTCCGCCTGCCGATGCAGGGGACACGGGTTCGTGCCCCGGTCCGGGAAGATCCCACATGCCGCAGAACGGCTGGGCCCGTGAGCCATGGCCGCTGAGCCTGTGCGTCCGGAGCCTGTTCTCTGCAAGAGGCCACACCAGTGAGGAGAGGCCACAACAGTGAGAGGCCCGTGTACTGCAAAAAAAAAAAAAAAAAAAAAGGATAAAAAGCCTTCTAAAATTTTTACAGCAAAAATTATATTCATTGCGGGATGTGTGTATATTTTAATAGGTTTGATAAGATATATTGTGGGGCCTCCAAAGAGCTAGTCAATCAAATCAAATCAAATGCTTAAAGTAGTCCTATTAGATGCTCCTGGAGATAGGGCACTGACCAGTTGGCAAGTAAGCAACTTCCCCAGCTTTTCTTGAGGAGTCATCTTCCCTGTAGAGTGACTCAAGGTTCCTCTTAATCCCTGGGCTTTCGGGTTCCAGATGCATGGCTGTCTGTTCAGTGTTATAAGAGTCCACTCTTTTGCCAAGCTCTGCAAAGCTCCTTTGTCTTCGAAGAGCTGCTGCCAAATGTCTGGGTTTGTGGATAACAGTGGACTTGAGTGGGGTGAATGTGTAGGAACCGTCAGGAGCTTTGGAAAGTGGCTAAGAGTGAAGCCCTAGGATTCCTTGTTGCCCTGACTACTGATGGGTGGTTTTCTTCTTTGGGCAGGTGGTGGTGAATGGGAGGCTGGTCTCTGCCCCTTACGTGGGTGGGGACATGGAGGTCAGTGTCTACGGTGCCATTATGTATGAGGTCAGACTCAACCATCTGGGCCACATCCTCACCTTCACCCCACAAAACAACGAGTTCCAGCTGCAGCTGAGCCCCAAGACCTTTGCCTCAAAGATGTATGGTCTCTGTGGTAAGAATATCTTCTAACTCTCCTCCCTGACACACACCCTCCTTGCTCTCTCCTCAGGGCCCTTGGCCACTGCTATTTCTGGGTCCAGTAGTAAGGTTCAGACGCTGGCGGTGATGGAGAATGGCCAGGTCTCCGGCATCAAGGGGTTGGCATCCTGGGCTCCTAACCATGTTTTTCCTTGCTTCTCTAGGCATCTGTGATGAGAATGGGGCCAATGACTTCATGCTGAGGGATGGCACAGTCACCTCAGACTGGAAGACGCTGGTCCAGGAGTGGACGGTGCAGAAGCCAGGGCAGACATGCCTGCTGGGTCCCGAGGAGCCATGTCCCGTCTCCAGGGGCTCCCACTGCCAGGTCCTCCTCTCGGCGCTGTTTGCCGAGTGCCACGCGGTCCTTGCCCCGGCCACATTTCACGCCATCTGCCAGCAGGACAGTTGCCACCAGGAGCAAGTGTGTGAGGCCATTGCCTCTTATGCCCACCTCTGTCGGACCAAGGGGGTGTGTGTCGACTGGAGGACCCCCGATTTCTGCGGTGAGTCTCCTTACGCACCCCCAAACGCTGTGAAGACCAACGAATGGGGGACCTGCTCAGCCTCTCTGGGCCTCACGTTCTTTATCTGGGCAACGAAGATCAAAACCTCTGGATTTCCTGTTTCCTAGGATTACATTCAGGATCAAATAAGATGGTAGACGTATAAGTAATTTGAACATAGAATTTCTATGTAATGAATTTCTATGTAAATGAGAGCATGGTCCTTTCTAGCGGTAGTTCTGCTGGTCACGCAAATGTGATTTTAATGTATTAGACACGTCCCGGCAACAGCAAAGTACAGACTGAGCAGTCAGTCACCTCGAATTTGGAATTGCACCAGACTTTAGCAAAGGCTCGCAGAGCAGCCCATGCCAGAGCAGGATTTTGAACTGTGAGTGGAATTTTGCCATTTGAGTACCAAGAAGCTTCTTCATTACAAACACCACAGGATTGCTAGTGTAGACACCTCCCAAGGTCAGCTTCCTTACTTGGACTTGGCATGTATTTAATATTTAACATGTCAGGGACACCAAAATGAATCAGACATGGCTCCTGCTCTCAGGGGGTGTTGGAGTGATAAGAACACTGAACTTCAACATCCTCAGTTTCTAATGTAATCCCTGACCTTTTTTTGAGGGAAATCAATGTGTACAGGCATCTCAGAGTCTCCGAGTTTATTATTATAACGCTGTCACAGCTTTAACTGGGGCTGGAGGACTTGGGCATCGTAGCCCCAGCTCAGCTGGTCATCAGCTATTTCCTTAGTCTTTCTGGACCTCAGTTTCAGCATCTTGGAATGAGACAGTTGGACTAGATAACCCCCAGGTGTCTTTGGGGCTCTGGTTTTCCGAGTCCCCGTGGATGACACAGTCTCCTTTCTACCTACCTGCAGATTAAGGGGAAAATGTTAGTTTCTGAGTTACCGATCACACCTTCTCTGCTTATTAATTTGTCTACTTCCAGGCAATTTGTCGTGCATTTATAGGAAAGTCTTTGGTGCTCTAAATCCTTGGAAACCTTCCCTACCACCTGCCTTGGCACCGTGAAAATGTGAGGAAGGGGTTGGGCAGGACCAGAGTGGGAGAAGTGGATCACTTTGTAGCTCTTCTCCCAGGGCAGCCTTCCATAGCTGTGGATTCCTTATTTAAGTTTAAGAGAATTTTCAAAGCATTAAATATATGTGTGTTCGAAGAAAAGAACCATAGAACTTCCTAAGGATACAAGGTTCACATCGTCATTTGGGATTAAATTTGGCTACAAGTAAGATAGAAGTAAAATTCTGTGTCACACAGCTGATCAGAGGGAGGCAGTCCCAGCTCTTTCTGGGTCTCGAAGTGGATTCTAGTTCTTTGCTCCATCCTCAGTTGGGTGTGCTTTTTCCTCATGGTTTAAGATGGAGCTCTGGCCATCACATCCAGATTCCAAGTGGCGGGATGAGGGGAAGGAAGGAAAAGGGCCAGAGATGCAGCTGTCTTTCAAAAAATGATTCTTAGAAACTGCTGTTAAGAGTCTACACTTGCTTTTACAGGTCATTGGTCAGAATGTAATCACATGACTGCACTTAATTGCAAGGGAGGTTGGGAAATGTAGTCTTTATTCTGAGTGGTCACGTGCCCGGCTTGAAGGTCTATTTCTATGAAAAATGGAGAGAATGAAAATTGGTGGAAACTAGCAGTTTCTGCCCCAGCAAGTTTGTTAGATGATCAACGGCCTTGAAGCTGAACCACTTTCCGCTGGTTGGTGCAGACCCTTGAGGGTGACCCCCTTCTCTGTCTGCAGCTGTGCTGTGCCCACCATCCCTGGTCTACAACCACTGTGAGCGCGGCTGCCCCCGCCAATGTGAGGGCAACTCGAGCTTCTGTGGGGACCATCCCTCAGAAGGCTGCTTCTGCCCCCTGCACCAAGTGCTGCTGGAAGGCAGCTGTGTCCCCGAGGAGGCCTGCACCCAGTGCGTCGGTGACGATGGGATCCGGCACCAGGTAGGAACCCTGGCCTCTCGCCCCCCGTGGGGCCAGTAGGGGGAAGTGTTCACCCGTGATTGGCCCCTTCTAACCTTGGCTGCAGGGCTCTGCTCTCCGGGAGGGGTCCCCGAGGGATGGGAAGACAGTACGGCATAACGGCTTTGGAGTCAGACACATCTTGGTTCAAAACCCGGATCTGTCATGGGTTAGCTGCGTGAGCAAACACCAGAGTGTAACAGCACATTACTACCATTACTATATTTATCATTATATCCATTTTAATAGAATGCTAGGAACCCAGGAGGGGACGGGAAAAGAATATTTTATGGTGATGTCTACCATTATTAAGATATATTAGGTACCTTACATTGTACTGAGCACTATATATTCATTATTTCAACGTTTTTCGAAGGTGTGTTTAGCAGGCAAGGTATTGACAGTCACCTGTGGTCAAGAGGTTTTAAAGAACACCGGCTAAGCATGTTAGACAGGTGTCTTTATTGCAGGATTCTTTAGAGCTTTTGATATGCTAATGTACATTGCAAGTTTGTGCTTCTCAGACTTATTAGACTATAGAATTGTGTGTGTGTGTGTGTGTGTGTGTGTGTGTGTGTGTAGCATCCCCTCTCATAAATACTCACAAAACACCTATGAGAAAATGAAGGCTTAGAGAGCTTGGTACCTTGCCCATGGATGCAGTTCGTAGGAGATGGGGTTGGGAGTTGGGAGTTAGTATTTGAAGCTCTGTCTGATTCCAAAGAGCTTGCTCTTTTCGATACATGAAATTTCCCTTTTGCTAGGTCCCCTTTGGGCTGATTTTCTTGGAAGTCATTGAGTCATCAAGTCATCAGTTCTCTTAGCCTTTTAGGAATCATTATTTTAAAAGGCTATTTATTTACCAAACTCCCTCATCTTGGACTCAGATGGCAGTCATATCTCTTCAAAGTTGCCAATGTGTGTATTGTAGTACCTGGGGCGGTGTGTATCTGTGGACCTGTGAGTGTGGGCAGTGGTCCTGCCTTTCAAAGTGGCAGTGATACCACAGAGCCTGGTAGAGGGGGAGCACATTTGGCTTCTAGCAAAGGAGGATGTGTTCTATGACCATGGGCTGCACTCAAGACCTAACATCTCCATCATCACCAAGGAAGACCTTCATCACTAAGTGGACCAGGTCAGGTGACTTAACACTGTATTTAATCAGAACTGGGAGAACACATGGTGAAGCTAGCTAATCAACTGGAGAATGACGAAAACAGTCATTCCAGGATTACACTATTCTGTCCCTGCCATCAGAAGCTAGGAAATGGACCATTTCATTTGATTCTCCCCAAAGCTCCATAGGGTAATTATTACATGTCCCTCTGAATGGGAAACTGAGGCTCAGATGACAAGAGGTGATTTAAAAAGACCCTATGCACTACACCAGGTCACCCTATAGTGTCTAAGCCCTGCCACTGGCCTCACGGGAACTGTGAGCTAAACCCTGAGCTGACTGGGTGTCCGTGTGAGCATGGCACCAATAAGGCGATTACCTGGATGGTCCCACTGGCTCTGTTCTGTTGCTGGGCTTTAGCCCGGTGGATCCCGTTTGTTCTCACAGTGTGATAAACCAGGAAAGAAGCCCAGTTGCGCTCTACTGCCATATTTCAGCTGGCCAAGTTAAGTAACTGGCGGTACCATAATGTTCCCCAAAGAGTTGACAAAACCTTACACGGCTCTCCCTGACGTGCACAGCTCCTGGGTTCCCGCTGGGCGCAGATGACATGTACCATTGCCCTGGGGTGCTGACACCCAGTGGTCATTTCAGGCTGGTTTTGCCGTTGGTGGCAAGGTGCTCTCAGAGGCAGTCAGAAATGGTCTCTGCCCCCTTCCTTGGCATCCTCGAGATCAGAAGGAAGCTCAGGTTTGCATTTCTGGCTCTCTGTGAGTCAGGTGTCTGCAGGGACCCGAGGGCGGGAGGCTTGTGAATTTTATCCTAGGGTCTCTGCCCCCTTCCCCGCTCCTCCTCTCTGACCCTTTTCCCTGCTCCCTGCCCCCTTCAGTCCCACACATGGGAATATGCATCAGAGTTGTATGAAGAGGGCATGCAAATAGTGCAGTATTTTGACATAGATACAGTCTGATAAATACATTCTAAAATCAAGCGACATAAAGTTAGTTAATAAAAAACTAGGAAGGGAACACAGCCGTTTTTAGTTATTTCAGAAAATATAGTTTAAACGGATGAAGACAAATATCCAGCCAGTCCAGCTTTGACTTTCAAAGTAGAGAGGAAATAAAAATCTAATATGAAGAACATTTTCATTAAGTGTATTTTCTTGAAACTGAAAAATAAAGCCCAGAAAACTTTTCTTCGGGGAAATAATCCAAGGTAGAAATCTCTTGTGGTAATTTTGGAAGGGCAAACTATTTACCAGTTTCCATAGCTCTTGTTTATTTTGCAAAATGCACTCTGCTCTAAAGGGATCTGGGACCACGCGTGGGCTGTCCCGCCTTGCCCATACACCCCCCGCTGTGCTGGGCAAGCACTGCTTCAGCTTCACTGGGGATTGCCTGCATCACCCAGTCTGCTGAGCCTCGTCTCCTCTCTGTTCTGTAGCGGCTCAGCACTGACATTTAATTTGCATCTTCCCTCAGATCCTGGTGGGGGTGGGCAGTGCCTGGTGATTTGCTTTGTACCTGTACCTGAGTACCTGCTTTGACCTTGGGCTCTGAAGACTTCAGTTTTCCCTTGCTGCATTCTCTGCAGGTCGTTCTCCTGTCATCTTTATTTAATCTTTAACTCCAGCCAGCTCGCTTACCTGTTCTGTCCAGGTAACAGTCCTGCACCAGGCCCTGGAACCTGGGGGCTGAGACAGGGCTGCCTGGAGTTGGCCTGTCCTGATGCAGGAGTGCCCTCTGCTGGCCGATTGGCTGCATAATGCGCCAGGGGTACTGCTGTAAGGCTGGCCGCGGGCGCTTTTAGAAGCTTAGCCTTTGCCAGACAGGGCTCTTTTTCAGGGCCGTAGATTCTGTGACCTGCTTCATTAAAGCTTCCTGGGAAAATGGAAATCCCTGGAAGAGGACGTTTAACACCTGCTTTTGGTCATCTATTGTGATGTTGCCAAGGAGAGGTGGAAAGCTGTATAATTCGTTCTTGAATTTTAGATGTCTGGAGTTCATTTTTAAAAAGAGAAAAAAAGGGACTTTCCTGGTGGCTCAGTGTAAAAGACTCTGCGCTCCCAATGCAGGGGGTTCGGGTTCGATTCCTGATCAGGGAACTAGATCCCACGTGCATGCTGCAACCAAGAGTTCGCGTGCCACAACTAAGGAGTCTGCATGCTGCAACTAAGACCCAGTGCAACCAAAAAAAAAAAAAAAAGAGAGACAGAGAAAAGAAACCCCTAATATCTAAATATATATCTCCGTTCTTATCTCATCACTTTTGTCGTTTAAACGTCTAAATATAAATCCCTTGATTTATGGTTTTCTTGGCATCACCATCCGTGTAAAAGAGCAGGAAAGAGGCAGAGCAGAGAGAGACCTGGGGAGATGTGTGAGTTCTCCCGCCTTCCTCCGCTATGCCCAGCCTCGCCTGTCCCTGTGCCCCTCCCTGGGTCTTCCCAGCCCCTTGGAGAAGCTGGAATAGTAGCCGCTGCAGCCTCTGTTCTGTTTCCTGGTCCTCGTTACCCCCTCTCCACCCGCTCAAGGCTTGTCCTTGTTGAACTTTCTTCCCTCTGAGGGCTGCACCCTGCCCGCCAGGTTAAGCACAGCCTCCTGCAGTGGCCACGTCCCCAAGGATGTGAGGCCTCTCTGGAGCCCACAGCCCTAGTGAACTCTTCTTTTGCACTCCTGGCACTCTTTTTTTATTTTAAAAATCACCTTTATGGAGAGTTCACAGACAGTAAACAGCGCCAAATATAAATGTACGATCTGATGAATTTTTTTATGTTTTTTTTTTTTTGTGTGTGGTACGCGGGCCTTTCATTGCTGTGGCCTCACCCGTTGCGGAGCACAGGCTCCGGACGTGCAGGCCCAGCAGCCATGGCTCACGGGCCCCGCCACTCCGCGGCACGTGGGATCTTCCCGGACCGGGGCACGAACCCGCGTCCCCTGCATCGGCAGGCGGACTCTCAACCACTGCGCCACCAGGGAAGCCCACGATCTGATGAATTTTGACAAGTTCATTCATCTGTAAAAACTGTCATCACAATGAAGATAATGAAATTTCCATCACCTGCGAAAGTTCCCTGATGCCCCTGTTTAATACACCCCCAGTCCTCACCTCCATCCCTAGGCAACAGCTGGTCTGCTTTCTGTCACTGCAGATCCGCTTACATTTTCTGGAATTTTATGTAAATGGACTCATGCAGTGTTACTCCTCCTTTGCTTGGCTTCTTTCACTCAACGTAATACTCTCGAGATCCATCCACACTGTACGTTCCATAGTTTGTTTTCATGGCTGAGTAGTATTCCGTGGTGTGGATGCATCAAAATTGAGTGATCTCGTTCACCTTTTCACGGGCAAGTCCTATTTCCTCGGCTTGACCGTCAGCCATTCGAGGGCTGGGACAGTGTACCCAGTGCCTGGCACTCCCACAGCCCCTCAGTCAGCCATTCGAGGGCTGGGACAGTGTACCCAGTGCCTGGCACTCCCACAGCCCCTCAGCGGGCTGGCTGGTTTGGAGAGAGGGCACGTGGTGTGCAGGGCCAGGATGCCGGGTCCAGACCCCGGCTGTGCCACCTGG
Organism: Phocoena phocoena; assembly: GCF_963924675.1. Classification (NCBI taxonomy): domain Eukaryota; kingdom Metazoa; phylum Chordata; class Mammalia; order Artiodactyla; family Phocoenidae; genus Phocoena; species Phocoena phocoena. The sequence continues at coordinate 96,636,688 of NC_089229.1, forward strand.
TCGAGCTCCTGGTCTGTGCCTCAGTGCTCTCACTGGTCAGTGTAAGTAATGGTCATACTCACCCCCTAGGGTTACTAGAAGGAACATACGATGAGTCAGTGTAAAGCCTTTGGGGAAATATCTTGAACATGTTTAGTGCTACTGATTACCGGGAGGCAGCAGAACACAGCGATGATAGGGGGATTCTGGGTCCAGATCCCATCTCTGCACTGCAACGGCGTGACCCCGAGCAAGTACCTCCGCTTTCTCCTTGGACAAGTGGGGATAACTAAGAATGTCCCGGTCATGGGGCTGCGGTGAGGATTAGATGAGGATTAAATGAGTAGTTTACGTAAAGCCCTTAAACCGTGCCACGTGACACTTGCCGCTCAGATGTGGGCGGTTACATGGATGCAGCGGAAGGTGTCAAGGGAAGCATCCAAGGTCTAATCCCACAGGAGGCTGGGCAGGCCGGGGCGGGGTTTACCCGGAGATGTCCCATCTCTCTCCCTGTCTGTGGCAGATGCTCACTGCGGACCACGGAAGCAGACGGAATAAGTAAGACCTTCTTGGCCTGGGGACTTTTTAGCGGCCTTTGAGCTGCCGGACGAGGATGCGTTTATTCAGGGATGACTTCACTGGGATTTCCCTTGACGGCCGAGCCCAAAGGGACCCAGTCCTGGCTCTGCAGTCCCATCTGGGCTCTTCACAGCCTCCTGCTTCTTGCACAGTCCTGGGAGGCAGGCTGGGGGGCCCTCCCCTCGCCCGGGAGGAGACCAGGCAGTGGCGCGGAGGGTGAAGCCAACCGACGTAGGAGTTGGGGGGCTTCCGGACTCTGAAGCCCTTGTGCAGTGGGGATGCCTGCTGCCCTGGTGACCCTCACCTGGAAACTGCACGCTGGTCTGGAACATCACCACCAGTCCCAACAATGTGAGGGTTCTGAGAGTCCTGCTGTCCCCCCTTCAGCTCTTCCTGCCACATAGTCTTAAGTCCATTGCAGAAATGAGTGGCATCTTTCTCAAGCTGCAGCCCAGCTTCTCCTTTGGCCTGGGAAGTGGCTGGCGGGGTGACACAGGAGTCCTCATTTTCTCGCCTTGCTTTGTTTTGGTGTCACCATCAGAAGGGCTGTGATGAAAGCTCCATGTTTTCTGAGACCTGGGGCTTGCCCTTCCCCCGAGTGTACGAAGCAGTGTGGGTGCCCCAGGCACCCCAGGCCTCTGCAGCTGCCTCCTCCTCAGGGTCCTCAGCATCTGTCAGCTTGTCTTGGTTCATCTGTGCAGCTCTGACCCAGGCGGGGCTCGGGCACTGGGTGTCCCCCAGGGAGACAGAGCCAGGGGTGGTGGGACCCAACTTCCACGAACTCCTGGGCCCTCTCTGAACCTCGTTCTCCCTCAGCTTCTGGAAACGTGGGTCCCAGACCACCAGCCCTGCCAGATCTGCACTTGCCTCAGCGGGCGGAAGATCAACTGCACGACACAGCCCTGCCCCACAGCCAGAGGTGAGGCCCCTCCCTAGGGCTCCCTCTAGGCCCCGAGGCCACCCTGTCTTCAGACCTGGTGGACCAGATCCACACGTGGATTCCCCACGCCAGCCCCACCCTCCTTGCCTCGCCGGGCTGGGCTCCCCTTTCTGCACGGGGATAGAGCTCTCGGGGGCGGGTGTGTGCGGGTGTGTGTGTGTGTGTGTGTGTGTGTGTGTGTGTGTCTGCCCTGCTGTCCCCTCCTTGGCCCTCAGCCTCGTTCTCCCGAGGGTGCGTCTGAGGGGACAGCAGGACACACTGGGAGACTCATTCGTCAGCGGGCCTGGCTGGTTCCCGCTGCCGAGAGTCTGCAGTGGGTACCGCTGTCTCTTTCTCTGACCTCTGCGGCCTCTTCTCCCCCAGCGCCTGTGTGCGGCCCGTGCGAGGTGGCCCGTCTCCGGCAGAGCACGCAGCAGTGCTGCCCCGAGTACGAGTGTGGTATGTGTCACCCGTGGCATTTCTCGGGGTCCAACCCCAGCCCCGCCCTGGGGAGAGGGGGCCAAGATGGTGGTGCTGAAGGGGCTCGTGGTCAGGAGCAGGGTGTGGATTTTCCAAAACCTGGAAAGAGTAGCCTCTGGAAAATAGGATTTGTTTCCTAGAAAGATTCTGCTGTGACTTATTAAGTTTTGAAAGCATTAAAAAAGAATGGGGTGCAATGTTCACAGCAACATTATTTGCAACAGCCAAGATATGGAAGCAACCTAAGCGACCATCAACAGATGAATGGATAGGGAGTTCCCTGGTGGTCCAGTGGTTAAGACTCCATGCTTCCATCGCCGGGGGGGGCACGGGTTCAATCCCTTGTTGGGGAACTAAGATCCCAAGTGCCGCGTGGTGTGGCCAAAAAATAGGAAAACCCCCCCACAAAACAGATGAATGGATAAAGAAGATGGGGTACATACATGCAATGGAATACTACTCAGGCATGAAAAGGAATAAGATTTTGCCACTTGCAGCGACATGGATGGACTTGGAGGGTATTATACTTAGTGAAAGAAGTCAGAGAAAGACAAATGCTGTATGATAGCGCTTATATGTGGAATCTAAAAATACAACAAACTGGTGAATATAACAAAAAAGAAACAGACTCACAGATGTAGAGAACAAACTAGTGGTTACCAGTGGGGAGAGGGAAGGGGGGAGGGGCAAGATAGGGGCAGGGGAGTAAGAGGTACAAACTACTGTGTATAAAATAAATAAGCTACCAGGGTATATTGTACAGCACAGGGAATATAGCCAATATTTTATAACAACTATAAATGGAGTATAACCTTTAAAAATTGTGAATCGCTGTGCTGTACACCTGAAACGTAATATTGTTATCAACGATACCCCAAAAATAAAAGAATGGGGTAATCACTGGTGGGGGAGGTGCAAGGGATTTACTGCAGAGCCAGTTATGCCAGAGTAACTGTAGAAAAGGCCACACATGGGCACCTTGACTTCAACACGTTATTTGTCAAAGGGTTTCATTATAGGCCTGCAACCTGCATCGTGAATAATGGGCTGAATAACGGTATAATTAAATGAATCTAGAGCTGATGGAATTCTGAGAAACACGGCAGGAAGTCTTTAGTGCTTTGTCCCCATCCTGTCACAGGCGTTTGTTAATTGTACAGATGAAGACATAAAGCACAGGCTTGTGAAGTTTGAGGCGATGAAACCTTTGAGGGAGAGCAGATAGATCAAGACAGTCTGAGGATCTAAAAAAGAAATCATCTGAGACATTGCTTTAGGCTGATGAAATTTATCAGGGATAAAGAGAAGCCTTATGTGGCTGGGCGGGAGTGAGGGGCGAATCTGACTGGAGAACAATTTAGTAAAAATAGGTCTTAAGATGTTAACAGTGGAGGGAACTGGGGGTCATTTAGTTCAAAGCCCTCATTTTATGGACATTTTGAAGCTTCTCCAATGTGCCAGGCACTTTGCCTTCATTATTTCAAGACATCAATAGACCGACCCTGTGAGGTAGACTGCCCACCTTACAGAAGATGATCCTGAGGTCTAGAGGGTTCAAGTGATTGGCCAAGATCTGGAGTCCCTGCAGATGACAAGAGTAATCAACATGGCTTGTATCTATCTATCTGTCTATCTACCTTCCTATCTATCTGTCGTTCTATTATCTATCTATCTACCTATCATCTTTCTATCTATTATCTATCTACTGTCTATGTATCTATCATCTATTTATCTATATATCTATCATCTATCTGTTTTTATCTACCTATCTATCTATCTTCCTATCTGTCTACCTATCTATGTATCTATCTGTGTATCTATCATCTATCTATTATCTATCTATCTTGCTATCTCTCTACCTATCTATGTATCTATCATCTATCTATCTATTTATCTATCATCTGTCTGTCTATCTATCATCACCTCCCCCCGCCCCCTCCCTGTCCGTGTATCTCCATCTCTATCTCCATCTCTTCCCCTCTTTCCATCTTCCTGTATCTTTTCCTCTATCTCCATCTCTAGCTCTGCCTTCAATTTATCATCATCACATATGTGAAACAGTGAAGGTCTGCGTGAGTAGGAATGTAGTGTAGGGAGCCACTCACTAGCACAAGAGTAGCCTTGCTGAATTCTGAGTGCACGTCTCTCTCTCTCTGGGCCCTCAGTGTGTGACCTGGTGAGCTGTGACCTGCCCCCGGTGCCTCACTGCGAAGGTGGCCTCCAGCCTACACTGACCAACCCCGGCGAGTGCAGACCCAACTTCACCTGCTGTAAGTTCTCCCTCCGTGGGTGAGGACGGGCGGTGCAGTCACTGTCCCCTGGTCTGGGAAGGCATCCTGTATTCTAGTGAGCTGAGTCTGGGCTTGGGGTGTGTCTAGAACAAAGGGGTCAGGGTCACACGTGGACTGAATGCCCTAAGACTCCTCCCAGCCACAGGCTACGATGGGGAACGGGGTGTGGACACAGCTGCAGGCATCCCCCTTTTGGGCTTATTAGATGGCATTTGGACCTGAGACGAAGAAGCCTCCAGATCTAATCTTTATTTTCTCCCACCCTCCCATAAGCCATGGAGGGGAAGGAGTGTACCCTTGGTTTGTTCAAATCACTGGATCTTATTCCCAAATAAGTTTATAGATTTTTCTTCCTCTGTATGTTTATGTATTTAATTTCTAAATACTACAGTTTAAGCATAGGGTTGGACTAAAGACAGTTTCTGGACATGTCAAGAAGCTGAATTCTGTATTTAGTTACTAAGAATACCCACTTTAAGTCACTACCCGTTTCTCATCCTGTTGATTGAGAATCTCACTTGAGTTCTGAGATGAAAACCCTCGAGTGCGGGAGAACACATTGTATCTGCAGAAGGCTGGGAACAGGCAAAGGCATGGGATGGGATTTGGCAGTGATAAAAGGGCATTGTGGATTTGACAAGATTGCTGTCATTTTTCATTCATCATTGTTGGAGGACCTAAAACTGTAGGTCATTTATTATTCCAGGTACTGAGGTTGGGGATAGGATCTCATAAGCTACCAGCTTATAAAAATGCTAACCGGTACCTATGTGCCCAGGGCTCGCTGGGTCTCAGAGATTCTACACCAGTCATCTCTGAGTGTCTGCAGCTGGAGGGACCCCACCCCTTCCAGATGTGCCCGGGAAGGTGGTGGAGCCTCGCAGCCTTAGCTTCTCCATTAACATAGCTTCATATTCTCCTTTGGGTTAGTTTCCTTATTTTTCTGCAGACTAACCACTTTTTGGTATGATTGACTATCCCTCAGCTCCTGAGCTGGGCCCCCGTGTGTTTCTGACTTAATATTCTGGGGCTAGAGTTCCCTGGGACCTTAGATCGTAGCTGAATGCTTAGGAACCCAGGCTGAGTGCAGGGCTCAGTGTGGCAGGACCGGGGCATCACCTCGTGCTGCCCCTCAGCCTGCAGGAAGGAGGAATGCCCAAGGGGGTCCCCGCCCTCCTGTCCCCCGCACCGGACGCCGGTCCTTCAGAAGACCCAGTGCTGTGATGAGTATAAGTGTGTTTGCAACTGTACCAGCTCGGCGGTGACCTGCCCACTGGGGTACCTGGCCTCCACCGTCACCAATGACTGCGGCTGCACCACCACCACCTGCCTCCCTGATGAGGTAGGGGCTGCTCGGCTCCAGCTGGGACAATGGCCGGACGCATGGTGCTGTGGAAGACTTGCCTTCCTGCCCACACAAGTGCTGTGTGGCCCAGGGAAGGGGCGTCAGCACTCCATCTCAGCCTAGATCTGATTAGCTCAGGCGGTACTTACAGAGACGCTACCCCGTTCTGAGCATGGCTGGGTGCCATAGAGGATTCAAAACGCATGAGTGACTCTAAAACCTAAATTGTAAAACGACGCGCTCCCAGAAATCTCACCTCTACCCCCACTTTCCCTACCTCGCTCCTTCTCTCCCTTCATAATTTATCATTTTCATTGGTGTACCCATCTATCTTTCTTTTTGAAAATATAAGCACATTTTATAAATCTATGTTGCTTCCTATTTCTCCCCAGAAGGGTAGCGGATTATAAATTCTGTTTTGAATGTGTATTTCTTCATCTAACGATTTATAGTAGAATTATCCTCTGTCCGTATATGGAGATCTGCCTCACACCTTTTCACAGCTTAGTCACCTACGACAGGGATGCATCTTGGTTCAGTCATGTGGGCTCACAGTTGAGTGGCTTCAGCCTTTTGCTGTTACTAGTGATGCTGCAGCAGCCTTGTGCATCTTTCATTTTGTATTTTTGCCAGAGTGTCTTTTGGGATAGATTCCTAGAAGTGGGATTCTGGGCGGTAACACTTTTTAGGGGGGCTTCTTAATCCAAGAACCGGGGGTGTCATTCACTGAGATCATTGTACAAAAGCGGGAAGACTGAGCAGGTGTAGGAAAATGGTTTAAAAATGTGCACCGTTACTATGTGAATAAACGTGGAGACCTGTTCGCAGCTTCAGAGGACACACTTGGGGTCATTTAAAACCTGCCTCTAAGCCTCATGGTCCAAGCGTTTCTTTAGTACCTCATTACGAGAAAATAAAGTCTGAGCGTTGTATATCACGTGCATCCCAGGCTTTACGATTCTAATCGTAACCTGCCGTTGGGATCTCATGTCCCACATTCCTTCCATAGCCTGCAGTTCTTCCAAACAGGATCCCTTGTCTCTCAAACACATCTCACGCTCTGTCTTCTCTTGATACATTCCTTGTCATTGGTGGGCATCAAGGGAACACTCCTTCATAACGCCTGCCCCCCCTTCCCTCACCTTCCGCCACTCCTGATGGGACAGAGGGCTATACGTGGGTGGGTTCCAAGTTCAAGGACATTACTGGGTCTGAGAATGAGGGTGCAGCTTTCCGTGTGACACAGGAAGGAGTTAAATGCAGTTAAGGCAGCAGTGATAGTGGGTCAAGGCGGCCAGTGTGTTACATCCCCACTTGAGGGCCTCGAAGGACTCAAAAGGAGCCGCTCCCAGGGTGAACCTTCCTAAGGCAGGTGGGCAGGGGAGGGAAGAGGGCAAACTCTACTGTGAGCATCCCTTGGCGTGGGCAGAGACTATGTTGCTTTCGTTTATTGCTGTAGTCTCAGCACCTGGAGTAGACGCTTTCTCACCTCTTGTTTCGATGAACTGAGTCACTTCACTCTCGGAAACCTTGTGTCTACAGGTGTGTGTCCACCGAGGCACCATCTACCCCGTGGGCCAGTTCTGGGAGGAGGGCTGTGACGTGTGCACCTGCACGGACCTGGAGGACGCCGTGATGGGCCTGCGTGTGGCCCAGTGCTCTCAGAAGCCCTGTGGAGACAGCTGCCGGCCGGTAAGGGGGAGGAATAGGGTAGGGAAGTAGGGGAGGGGATCCCAGGAATAGGCAAGAAAGCCCCTTTAGGAACCTCTGGTTCAAGGCCAGAGGGGAGGGGCAAGGAGGGGAGTGGGGCTGGGTGAAGGAAAGGAGCATGAGGAAAGGATTGCTGTGTCATCCTTCTGTGATCTGACAGTCATGTCTGCTGTGCGGTCTTGAGTCCACAGGCTGGGGAGTTGGTCTAAGCAGAGATGTGGATTAATTGCCTAGAAAACAGGGCTTGATTTTTTTCCCCTATCTATCTCTTCCCTTTTCAGACATCTCCTTAGCCTACACCTAGTACAGACATAGGTCCTGAATTTTCTGAGGTGGTCCCCGTGTCAGTGTACTGTAGTGTTTCTACACAGGTTGGTGAGTTTTCAGGCCAGGTTTATCATTTGAGGTACAGGAGTTGAGCCATGTTTATAATTGGAGGTATAATTTGGGGGTTTGAAACCCCCGGTCCAGTTTTTAATTCTTCTTGTGGAGGCCTGCCCCTAAGGCTCCTGTGTGCCTGGGGAGCTTTATTCTTGCGTACTGAAGACTGAGCAGACTCTAGGAAAAGGGAACCACAGTCCGCGGGGGTACCGTGGGTTCAATTGTTTGCTGGTTTAAAGCTGTTATGGTTAGCGCAAGTGTATGTGCCCGATGCGCCGTGAGGCCAAATGCAAATGTCGGAGTTTGGAGCAGAGAAAGGTTTATTGCAGGGCCACGCAAGGGGACGGGTGGCTCATGCTCTAAAAAGCCCCCGAGCTCCCAGAAGCGTTTCAGCAAAGCCTTTTTCAAAGCCAGGTGAGGGAGCCGGGGGATGGGGGGGGAGGGTGTCGCAGGGTCTGTGATCAGCTCGTGCACAGTTCTCTGATTGGCTGATGGTGAGGTGACAGGGCGGTGTCACAGGGGTTAACATGATCAGTCCTTGGGCTCCAGGAGGCCTGGGGCTACGTTCTCAGGTCACCCAGTAGTTAACATCTTCCGTTTGGTGGGGGGTTTTCACATCTGCAAAACAACTCAGGAAACGTGCATCAAATACTGTTACGTAGGTCCTTCAGAGAGGAGCTGAAGCATAGGATATGGGGGAGGCCTGTCCCAGGAAGGCTCCGTAGGGTCCTGCCGGTCACATTACTATTAGCACTGCGTCACTATCAGTAGAAAATAAGATAAAGGAAGAGGAGGCAGCCCAGGCAGGCGCGTGCGTCTAGCGGTTGCTTTCGTAGCCGCGGTGCAGAGCAGCCTCTTGATGCTTCTTTTCAGAAGCGTGTGTGGTTTGGTGACGGAGGGGAGGGCCTGCGAGTGAATCCAGAGATGGGGGAGTCTGTTCAGTTCACCTGCGCTCTACCTGCCTGGCTCGTGCTGAGGAGGAGCAGGGCTGCCGGCCCCCTTGGGAGAGGATGGTGCTGTGGTTCCAGGTGTGCCTTTGGGGAACACTAGGCTTTGGAAACCCATCGGTCTCCATCTCCTCCCACAGGCCATGGGAGGCAGTGGAAATAACTTGCTATCAAGTAAAGAGAGTGGTGTTTAGAGGTGGTTTTTATAAAATGGGCCCCCAATATGTTTTGTGTTTTGGTAGGGAGTCTTGATTGCAAAGAATGGAATCCACTCAAGCTAGCTAAAATAAAAAGATGGGGAGGGACTTCCCCTGGTGGCGCAGTGGTTGAGAATCCACCTGCCAACGCAGGGAACACGGGTTTGAGCCCTGGTCCGGGAAGATCCCACATGCCGCGGAGCAACTAAGCCCGTGCGCCACAACTACGGAAGCCTGTGCGCCACAACTACTGAAGCCCACGCGCCTAGAGCCCGTGCTCCGCAACAAGAGAAGCCACCGCAATGAGAAGCCCGCGCACCGCAACGAAGAGTAGCCCCGCTCACCGCAACTAGAGAAAGCCCGCGCGCAGCAACGAAGACCCAACGCAGCCAAAAATAAATAAATAAATTTAAAAATAAATAAAAAGGGGATTTATAGGAAAGACAGGGATTACTCAGAAACGAAGTGCAGGGCATGCAGGTGGGCCCCGTGGTTGTACCACTTTACTCTCCGTTTGTCCCGTGAGCCCCTGTCTCCGCTTCTCTCTGCCCATCCATCCGGTTCCCCACTGTGGGCCTGGGAGGACGTTTCGCTTTCTCAGAAGCTTCATTTGCACGTGGCTTTATGGAACCTGGCTTCAACTCAGTGTGGCTTTTCAGGTCCAGGGTTCGCCCTGTCCAATCAGACCTGTTCAATCTGTGTTGCTCGAGAGATGAACTTCTCAAGAAGAAAATGGATGGGCTCAGCTCGGCCCCGTGGACTCTGGGTCCTCTGTGCAGTCCCCACTCTGGTCCATCAATGCAGGGCACGGGGTGTGAACCTGGCTGTCTAGAGGCCAAGGCGCTGGAGGCAGCTTCAGGAAGTTGGTGGGTCCCGAGGTCAGAAATGAGTGCAGGGGGCACCACGTCCAGAACTGTCGATGGGATGATGGCTCTAGGGTGGCGGAGTGGCCTGTCTTAGAGACAGAATGTTCACACCTTCTGGGAGGAGAAGGAAGCATTGAGGTTTAGTTACAGCTGAGGGGAGGCTGGGCTTTGGTCTGTATTGTGTGTTGAAGTGGGAGCTTTAGTGAATGGCCTCAGGCTTCATTCTTCATAGAGGAGAGTATCAGCTCTGGTCAGACTCCAGAGGCATTTAGGCTCACTTACCTGAATTCATTTGCTGTCTAGGCTGTGACAAAAAAAAAAAGAAAAAAGAACACCATCACCCTCTGATTCTTCCTTTATAAGCCACTGTCTGCAGAAATACGCTTTCCCCTACCATCTCCATAATTAATCCTCTACGCGTCACATCAGAAACGTGATGTGAGATAAGCAAAGGGCGTTGCTGGTGTCCCAAAGAATTTCATAGGTGTACTATGGCCTTGCTTCCGTGTTGACAGCAAGAGGAATTCCTGCTCTTTTGTATAAACCTCAGAGGAGTTTCTCTTTGAAGGCTTATGACCCTTAGACCCCAGAGTCAGACTAAATTGTAGCTTCAGGGACTGTGTTCTGAGCGACTGAATGCAATCCATTATGTTTTATTCATCCTCGTGATACCCCTCCAGAAGGAAGAAGAGGCAGGGCTGTTCTTCCCATTGGCCACTACACTGAGGCTCGTCTGAAGCCAGCAGACACATGCGTGTCCTGACTCCCAGGGCGGGGCCCCTGCTGCTAGGCTGGTACAGCTGGCCGCACGGGTGTTGTAAGGGCCAGGACGACCCGGCCAAGAGACAGGGGCCAGCGCCCCAGGCCTCCACCTCCGTCTCAGCTGTGGCAATTGTGCTGTTAAATCAGTGAGGAACTTATTTTCCAGTGGCATCTGTTTCCAGCTTGGGTGGATATCAGACCTACTCAGTTCCACTCTTAATTGGGAAACCAGTGAAAACAGGATAGAGAAGAGGGTAGGGAGAAAGGTCTGAGATGTCTCTTTTGGACAGATATAAGCTAGAGGGTTTGGAGGAGTACGGGAAAAGAAACAGAGATGAAAATACAGGATGAGCCCTGGTTGTGCAGGAGGAAACCGTGGAGGGGAATCTTGCAAAGTCGGCAGCCCCAGAACCTGGGGGCGTGGCTGGGAGCACCTGAGCACGAGAAGCAGGTAGGGCTGTGGGAGCCAGGCATCCAGCCTGGGTCACCCATAACCCGCAGTGTATTTGCCCGTGGTGGAGGTAGCAGAAAACATAGAGTGTGCACAAATCCAGACCACTCAGCACCCCGAGGGGGGTGCCCAAGAGTGACTCTGGGTCCCTAAGGCATCGATGTCTCTGTTCTAGGCTCCCTCGTGTCTCTTTCTTTTGTGCCATTTTGTGTATCCTGCCTTGTAGCGGAGGGCGTGTCGAGTGTATCATCCTAATTTGTTGGCGCCTCCAAAGCACTTACTACATCACAGGTGCACCATAACTAGCTCTCCGCTGATCAAGGACTGAGGGCAGTTCATCGGGCACCGCTGTGACGCAGGTCGGGGTGTAAGTAGGTCCCATGGAGATGCTACAAAGTTGAGCCAGGTCTCTGGGGTCCTCGTGTTCCCCCGGGAGAGGCACCCCCTGGGATGATACCGAGTGTTGAGTGCATCCTCTGACTGGGCCCTGCTTGTGAGCGCTCTTGGGGAGCAGAGCGGGTGTGGTACCCAGCCCCATCCCGAACGGCTGCGGCTGCAGTTCACCCTTCTCTCCGAGATGCTGCAGGCCCGGGTTCTTGTCCCTCGGCCCCTGGGACAGCCTCACATGTCATCGTTTTGTCTGTTCTTTGTACGTCGCTTCAGAGTTTTCATTGGAGGGTTTCAATCCAAGTTCCCGATGCTTTGGCCAGATTGGAGGACCTCCAAGCAGGGGGATAGGCTGGCAGACTTCAGACTTGCAGGATGCTGGCCTCCCTGGCAGGCTTTCTGGGGAAAGTGGGTCTCGTCTCACTGTGCCCCATAAACTACTAGGTAAATGTCAAGTGACGACCTGGGGAAGCCCAGCTCTGCACATCGCTGAGAGGTCCTGGGGTCAAGGCACTCATGTCGTATAGGTAATTAGCCCTGTTAGGACAGAGCCGGGACTCCAGGCTTCTGGAATGTTCTCCCCCAGTCAGTGAGGGACCCTAGATTTGGGCTGTGATGAACATCAGGGCAGCCGGCTGCTTCTGAGTGAACTCTGAGCATCTTTAATACTCCCATGGACTGGCTCTTCTTTTTTTTTAAATTTATTTCTTTTATTTATTTATTTTTGGCTGAGCTGGGTCCTCATTGCTGTGCACGGGCTTTCTTCTAGTTGCGGTGAGTGGGGGCTACTCTTTGTTGCGTTGCGCGGGCTTCTCACTGTGGTGGCCTCTCCTGTTGCGAAGCACGGGCTCTAGGCACACAGGCTTCAGTAGTTGTGGCCCGCGGGCTCAGCAGTTGCGGCTCGTGGGCTCTAGAGCGTAGGCTCAGTAGTTGTGGCGCACGGGCTCAGCCGCTCCGCGGCATGTGGGATCCTCCCGGACCAGGGCCCAAACCCGTGTCCCCTGCATTGGCAGGCGGATTCTTAACCACTGCGCCACCAGGGAAGCCCTGGCTCTTCTTAAGTGGAAGTTTGCAGAGGGCAGGGTTGTGTCCCTTCGGCTGGTGTAAGACCCATAGTGACTCAGTGGGTGATGCTTCCTGACCACTTAACATGATCGAGGGGCTGGTGGAGGGCAGAGATGAAAACATCCGGTCCAGCTGTCCCTCTGCAAGCCCCAGGGCTCCGTACACCTGCCGAGTGGACCAGAACACCTGTCTTTGCTGCCGGCCTGTCCTGACGTCCACCTCTTGTGTGCTTTCAGGGCTTCACTTACGTCCTCCACGAAGGCGAGTGCTGTGGAACATGCCTGCCATCTGCCTGCGAGGTGGTGACCGGCTCCCCTCGGGGAGACTCCCAGTCCTACTGGAAGAGTGTAGGTCTGGGCCAGGGCGGGTAGGAAGGAGGGCGGGGGCCTCACCAGCCTGGTCGTCCATCTGGGGTCCGGTGCTGCCCTTGGTTCCGTCCGTAAAGTAGAAGCTCATTCCCTGCCTTTTGCTTTCCCCACAGAGAGTTTAATGCGGCTGTTGGTTTATCCAGATGTCAGCTGGGATCACCTTGCTCCCAGGGAACTAGTTAAAGTTGCCCCAGACTTCCCATTGTGTGGATTTGGGGAGAAGCCCAGTTCCCTCCCTCTGAGTTCTGTGAACGCCTGAGGGTGGGGGTCGTGTTCTCCTGTTTAACCTGTGAAGCTGAGGACCTGCTTCCCCTGATGGGTGGTGCAGGGCCGTGTCGTGGGCCTGGCACCCTGCCACACCGGCCCAGGCGGCGTCCTCTGACCTTTTCACTGGTTTCTGTTGGAGAAATATGTAACCCAGAGAAGCAAACTACATTTCTGTTCCCAGGGCCCCTAAGCCCCCTTCTGCAGCTCTGGCTGTAGCCCCTGGGCGTGTTGGCAGCCCCCGTCTCCCCACCCTTGTCTTCTCCTGCCCAGCCCCCCACCCCCAGATCCCCTCCCCTGACACAGAGCAGGGTCGCTTCTCCTTCGTGGCCCAGAGGCTCTCACTTTGACTCTGGGCTCATAAAGCCGTTTTCTGAAGCACAGAGGATCCCTCCCCGGGAGTCAGTCGTAGCCCACGTGCTAGGATGCTACCAGTCCTTTAAGTCTGTTGGATAAGGATGAAGTGGAAGGGTGCTAAGCCCTGGAATCCTTAGGACGCGGATGCTGGGAGGGGGTCCTAGGGACCATCCCCTTCTGAGTCCTCCAGCAAGACCAAAACAAACTCTGTTTAGAAGGAGGGCAAAGGGTTACCTGTCCTGCCCTGAACGTGCTCACCTGCTCACCTCCTACCCTGGCCCACCAGTCTCCTCCTCCTTGGTGGTGACAGACTGAGTTTCCCACCTCCCTCTTCTAATCCTGGTTACCTGTGGATTTCCCTGCTGTGTCCCTCCTCTCCATGCTTTTAACCTCTTTGTTCCCCATCCCATCCTGGGATCAGGCTGGCTTTGCACCTCCTCCCCAGGGCCAGAGGCTACTCCATCCTGGTTGGGGCTGACAGCTGGTCCCTTTTTTTTTTTTTTTGCGGTACGCGGGCCTCTCACTGTTGTGGCCTCTCCCGTTGCGGAGCACAGGCTCCGGACGCGCAGGCTCAGCGGCCATGGCTCACGGGCCCAGCCGCTCCGTGGCATGTGGGATCTTCCTGGACCGGGGCACGAACCCGCGTCCCCTGCATCGGCAGGCAGACTCTCAACCACTGCGCCACCAGGGATTACCTGGGACAGGCCACCCGCGTGCAGCCTGGGAGCTCAGGGCAGATTACAGGGCCGAGGGTCAGACACCGGCATCCCCGGCTCTTACCGGCTCCCTGTACCAGAGGGAAGCAGCACGAAGTTGGGTGCTGGGCTGAGTTTCCCTCCACATCTCCCCTCCACTGTCTCCCCATGCAGCCCTTCCTGGACACTCAGCTCCCAGCTGAGCCAAGGGTGGAGGGAGCATCCTTAGGTGTCCCCAGGTGCTTCCTCCAGTGGCTCAAGACTCTGTCTTGGGAGCACATGGGGCTCTGAGCTAGGATCTCGGTCAGGGTGACTCTGACCCAGACTCACTGAAGGACCCGGATGAGCTGTCCCTCCCTCTATGCGCCGCACCCTGTGGGCAGGGCTTAGCCGTTGAGCCGGGCTCACCTCCAGGACCCACACCAGCTCCTGAGGGGGCCGCCCACTCCCAGTGGGACCTTGGCCCCCTGACCAACTTGGGTGCTCCGACCACAGGTTGGCTCTCACTGGGCCTCTCCCGAGGACCCCTGCCTCATCTACGAGTGTGTCCGAGTCAAGGAGGAGGTCTTCGTGCAACAGAGGAATGTCTCCTGCCCCCAACTGGACGTCCCCACCTGCCCCTCGGGCTTCCAGCTGAGCTGTCAGACCTCGGGCTGTTGCCCCACCTGTCACTGCGGTAAGATGTCCCACCAAGCCCGCCTTCAAGCCTCTCTCTCCTCTAAGGCTCCCGAATCCTTGCCTTTTGAGCAGCTCAGGGAAACGGGGAGGATCAAATCTCTCCATCCATTGCTAACACTTTGGGGAGAAAGCAAATAAGATGAGGGAAATGGGACAATTTCCTGAGGGTCGTCACTGTGTCAGCGCTGGTTTTGTACCTTGTCTCATGTCATCCTTATGACAATCCCATGAGGTGGGTACCATTATACCTCGCTTTGCTCTTGTGAGTTAGTGAGTGGTAGAACTGGGCTTGGACCCAGGCTTCTCTAATTCTAGAGACTTCTTCTCAATCATTCGGCTGGAAAAGGTATTCCGACTGCCCATCCTCTAACCCCACCAACCAACCAACCAACCACATCAACAAACAAACCAATCAACCAACCAACCAGTCAACCAACTAACCAACAAACCACACAATCAACCAACCAACGAAATAAACAAACCAACCAAGCAACCAACTAACCCACCCACCAACCAACCAACCAACCAGCCAAACAACCAACAGCAACAGCAAACAGCTCTCGCCACCCCCTGTCCTGAGCTCTGTGTGTGATTTTATCTCGGGACTTAAAGTTTCCAGAGTAGAATGTCTTTCTTTGACAAGCCCAAACATCCTCCCACTCACCCCTTGGGTGTGAATCACTTAAACAAGTGCCCTCCCCTCGAGGACTGCAGGGACCTTCTCCCTGCGGGCTGGGTGGTGGGCAGCAGGTAGCTGCCCTTCCTCAGCGGGCCTGGGGCCGCTGTGGCCACGTGGGCTCCGGCGGGAGGACCCACAGCGCCTGGCGCTGGGTGGGGAGCAGGACCGGCAGGTGGAGCAGGGAGGCCCAGCCTGGGAGGAGCAGCTGGGTCGTGGGCCTTCACCAGCTGTGCTCCGCACACTCATGCCCTGTGCCTGTCTCTCCCCAGAGCCCGTGCAGGCCTGTGTGCTCAACGGCACCATCATCGGGGTGAGCTGCCGCCTTCTCCTCCAGGGCGCCTGGGGGGCAGGGATGGGGTGCTGTGGGAAGGGTGTCATTCTAAAGTGCAAGTGAAAGGAGCCAGGGGGACCTGCCCCACCCACACTTTCCTTTCCTCCAGGGCTTCCCAGGCATCCTGGAGTGGAACCCCTACCTCTCCGGGGCCCGGGCCCCGCCTTCTAGCGCTCACATCCAGGCCCCAGACACTCGAGCATTTCTTCTGTGCATGCTTCAATCTGCCCCTCTCCCTCTGCCTCAGCTCCCTCTCTGCCGGGAAAGCCCTCACTCTTACCGTGCCATCCTTGAGGCGGGGTGGGGAAGGGAGGGAGCAGACCTCTCGGGACAGGAGGAGAATCAGGGTGATGGATCCTGGCAGCTTTGGGCAGCCGGGCCCCCATGCCCAAGGCAGACGGCTCACGGGACTGAGGGCAGTGGAGGGTCGGGGGTTCCGGGTGCCGGGAGGCCTGACCCTGGTCCCTTTGGTTCCAGCCCGGGAGGAGTCTGATGGTTGACCTGTGTACCACCTGCCTCTGCACCGTCCAGGTGGGGGTCATCTCCGGATTCAAGCTGGAGTGCAGGCAGACCACCTGCGAGGACTGCCCGCTGGTGAGAGAGGCTCATGGGGGCCTGCGGGTGGACTGGGTACTTGTGGGACCCAAGCAGTGGGACCTCACTGGGCTCGTTAAATAAAAGCTTTCATGATTTTCTGATTATGGACATATTTGACAACAGTAAGGAAGAGAATAAAAGTCACCTACCCAAATTGCATTTCTCAGATATAATTATAATTTAGTTTTGGAAATTTAAACATTTTCTTCCTGTATTTGCAAGGCTTGTGATACCATATTTACAGTTCTGTATTCTTTTTAAGCAACATACTACCCTTCTTTGAAAACATTAAAAATTAGTCAACAAATATTTATCAGTGACTAGTTAGTCCACAATTATTTATCAGACACTTGCTATGTGCAGGGTTCTAGGCAACATTCTTTGAAGGGGCTCTGCCTCAACGTATACTTTTATTATTGGACATCGCGTTTTAATAGTTCACCCTGCCAGGTCACGATGACTGTGTTTGCTCAGAACACCTCTGAGGGTGGGTTCTGGGAAGTGGAATCATCATTTCTAGTTGGGTAGAGGAAAGCATGCTCTTCACTGTTCTTATCGTGACTCTCAGCCCCACCTCGCAGAGCTGGACCCAACGCTCAGGAGGATGCCTTGGTTTCCTCCGCAAACTGCCTTCTGCATTTGGGGCTCCTGCTGTCTTAGAAAATATGGTTGGTCAGATGAGTTTCTTGTGAGCTAGATGCACAGGGTATAGTCGTTGCTCCTTCAGGTGGCGGGGCAGCGGGCGGGTTCTGGGCGGGGTCGGGGAGGAGTGGAGCGGCACAGCGGCCAGAGGGGAGGGGCAGTGCGGGGTTAGGGACAAGGTTAGGACAAGCTGCTGGTGCGGTCAGCGCTCTTGAGGTCGGGGAGTGTTCTGCGCCTGTGCCCTTCATGGCACTTAGCACCGTGTGATGCTCCAAGTGGGGGCTTAATAGCACATTTTCAAGGGGAGTGAAGGGGTCCGTGGGAGACACAGCTACTTCTGATAGAATGGCTCAAGGAGAACATTCCCACCTCAATTAGAAAGAAGCCAGTGAAGTATGCCTTTTTGCTTTTTTAAATTTAAAATCCCAGTTGTTTTAGGGTTTCGCATGCAGGTGTGTGTGTGTGTGTGTGTGTGTGTGTGTGTGAGTGTGTGTGAGATAACTCCCCTGCATACATCTGGGCTTGAATATGGGATGGAATGATGCTGTCTGGAGTCTTTGGCA
Organism: Phocoena phocoena; assembly: GCF_963924675.1. NCBI lineage: Eukaryota > Metazoa > Chordata > Mammalia > Artiodactyla > Phocoenidae > Phocoena > Phocoena phocoena. The sequence continues at coordinate 96,654,221 of NC_089229.1, forward strand.
TCCCTTTAGCTGGATGTCCATGGAACTACAGTGGATGCAGGAGGCGGTCCACGCTAAGCGGACCTGAAGGAGAGTGTTCTGGGGAGGCGCGGGGGGGCGGGGCGAGCCCACTAACTCTCTACCTGCGCCCTCTGGTGGTCAGAGGGTGGCACGGCCACTTCCTCTGCGTCCGTAGAAATCCAGCTTTAGAATCCAGTCTAGACTTAGGTTTCTAAATATTTTTAAATTCACGGCCCCTTTTGGTCTGTGTACTCCTCCTCCTCGCCTCCAAGATTCCGCTGTCTCCCCAGGGATCTCCTCCCTCTTGAGATCCCTGAGTTTAGCCCTGCCGTGTGTCTCTCAGCCTCTGCTGAGCTCTGCCTCACATGCCCCCATTCTAGCTCAGCTTACCTGGCCTTGTCACGTTCCTCTACCATGAAGGGCCTCCGTGTGGCCTCCTGCAGGTGGGGAGCTCTGGTGGGTCAAGTGTAGGCTGGTCTGTGTCTGTTTGAACTGCCGATGTCAGATGGAACTCGTAGCATCATCAGAGACGTGGGGCCTGTGTCTGCTTCAGGGGAGACGACGCTTATACCTAAAAGGAGCCCAGAAGCCGGTCTGTGCTGCTGGGTGGTAGAGACAAAGGAGGGCTTGAGGAAGAGAGGTGACACTGACCAGGAACCTTGAGAAGGCCTCCCAGAGGAGCATGACCATGGGCTGACCTTGAGCAATGACCCCCGCCAGGAGGGGGCACAGGGACAGACTGGCATTTAAGCAAGAGTTAGAAAAGGGCAGCGGGGAGATAAGCCTGGGGTCCTTGAGCAGCCGATGTAGTTTATGAAAAGGGCTGGGAGACACCTGTGAGGAGAGTTTGGGGGGCCTCCCTGGACAGGGGGAGCAGGGCTAGTTGGCTGCTCAGACCTGAGTGAGTGAGCCTGTGGCTGGCTGGGCACCTGGCGGCTCCTGATTGGATGCTCTGGCAAAAGTCTGGTCAGCACTGCCCTCCGTGTCCGTCTGGCAGCTGTGTGGTACGTACCCCGCCAGCAGGGCTCAGGCCCGTCACCAGTGCAGCTGTGTTCTTGCCTTGCGGGGTCCGTTCTCTCTGTTGCGTCCTTCCAGTGGTTTCTGCCGTGTTCCCTGTCCTCCCGTCCCTCTTCCCCCAGTCCCACAGCACCTCTGAAATCATCGCCCCTCCTCTCACCTTCCCCCCTCCTCCACTTTCTCCTGTCCCTTCTTCTCCCACAGCGCCTACCACCTTTCCCTGTTCTTGGCTTCACCGTGCCCTCTGCCTCTCTGGGGTGTGGAGTGTGCGTCCACCGCCCCATCCCTTCACTTTGCAGACCCCTCCTCCATCTGTCCCCCACCCCTCACTTCTCCTGTAAAGATTTTGGACACGTTCTTCTCCTTGGGCCTGCTGAGTGGAGGGCATTTCCTAGTGTCTTCTTCTAACACTCACTAAAAAATGTCCTGATCCACGCTCCCGTGAAATCGTGCCTGATTTAAGCCTCATTTTATTTCCTCTTTCTGACTGTAAGCGCTCACATACATTCATGCTGTTTTGCCCAGCTCTTTCTTCCTCTCCCATCCACCTCGGTCCACACCTGCCAGGAATTGTGCGTTTTTGAAAACACAGTTGAAGCTCACCGGTGAAACGCGACCTGATGGCCTCAAATGTCAGCAGCGTCCTTCTGAGTGTGTGTGTGTGGCCTGGGCTCTCTCTCTGCGGCTTCCCTGATGAGTTCAGTGGACGCTCATAGACTCCTAACCTCCCCTGCTGGTTACGAGCTGTCAGTCGGACGCTCATAGACTCCTAACCTCCCCTGCTGGTTACGAGCTGTCAGTCGGAGTGCAGTGAGCAAGGGGGCAATGTGAGAGGACCAGCCCCGGAATTCAGGTCCGGTGCTCCACGCTGACCTGCTAGAGATTCATAGTAGAAAAACCTCAGGACCCCAAGGAATGAATCTCTAAGTGGTCATTACTAAATGTAGCAAAATGAAAACAAGAATGACACCATAGCTGGTCTTCACATAACTAAATTTATTCTTTTAAACACCCCTACCTTCACCCCATGTGAGGAGCCAGCTTGTCCGTGTTCTGGGACCGAGCCAACATGAGCACCTGTTACTTGTTCTCACTGCCCCTTGCTGCGGCAGGGACCCTAATAAAGCCTTGCCTGAAAAAACCAGCCAACCAGACAAACAAAGCCCCCCAAAAAACTTTACTAGATTTAGTTCTTTTTTTTTTTTTTTTTTTTCCCGGCATGGTGGGGAGAGTTAAAAGAGCTTTAATTTTAACGCAGTCATGAGACAGCTGATGATCGCTTTTTGGCTTTATTAACGTGGTTTCAAATACTTGGCAGAATAAAAAGTTGGTCACCCTATGTTGTCTCCCAGATTGGGGGGGCGTTTCTGTGAAACAGTGAAGTCCACCTTCCGGGAAGCTGCTGGATTGGCAGGAATAGAGGTAGGAAGACAGTTACTACTGTGACTGAGTCCAGCGGTGGACGATGATTTCTTGGATCAGGTGATGACAGAGGACCCTGGCACGACAAGCTGTGGATGAGCTCAAGATGCAGTTTTTGGCAAGATCTGGTGATGAGTGGAGCAGGGGGGATAAGAAAAAGAGAGAACACAAGGATGACCCCCAGATTTCTAGTTTGAACAGCTGCTTAATGAAACCATTTACCGTTTGGCCTACTTTCGATCAGGATCTTAGGGGGAGGTTTAAACTAAGCCTGCTTTTTCTCCTGGTTACAGGGTTACAAGGAAGAGAAGATGCAGGGCCAGTGCTGCGGGAGATGCCTGCCTATGGCTTGCACCATTCAGCTACGAGGGGGACAGATCATGATGCTAAAGGTGTGTGTGGGCAACTTAAACTCAGGGGTCTCCCTACGACCACCGTCTGGTTTCCTATTTGGGATATTTTCTTCAAGGAAGAGGGACTGAGTTTGGGTCAATATTGACTTCCTTTTGTACCTAGTTCTGATTTCATAAGGGAAAGATGGGTAACCTTTAGGAAGTACAGAATTCGCTCTTAGATTTGGTTAATTTGTCACTCTGTGACAGAAGTTGGGGTAGGGCCCCGTGATTGGGAGTGAGTTGATCTTTAAGATTTTCTCCAGCCTTGATGGTCCATGAGACTGGTCAGCCAATCAGGGTGACACAGACTGGGCTCTATGAAAGCCAGAGTGGGCTGGTGGGGCTGGCAGGTGGCACCTGGCTCACCTCTAGTTCAGCTACTGATGGGCCAGTTTCCCTTTGCTGTGTCTTAATTCTTTAAGCTGTTAAGTGGTCAGTAGAGTTAGGGATGCCCTACATTTATGCAGCCCCATTCCCAGTTAACAAGCTGTAAAACTGGACTCCACCTCTGTTCTGGGTTCTGGGTGTGGAGACTTTGCACACACTGCCTCGGTCTTGTTCCAAGGTCCCCTACCTTGTCTCAACAACTCCAAAGAGTCAAGGTCATGGCTTGAAGTGGCTTTGGATCCCAAACACCGTCTTCAGATTTGCTCTGCCCACCTCCTCTCTTTCCTTTCAGCGTGATGAGACTCTCCAGGATGGCTGTGACAGTCACTTCTGCAGGGTCAACAAGAGAGGCGAGTTCATCTGGGAGAGGAGGGTCACGGGCTGCCCGCCCTTCGATGGACACAAGTGTCTGGCCGAGGGGGTGAGTAGCTGGGGCTCAGGCCCTGCTTTCCTCTTGACTGTCTCCATCTTTGACTCTCAGAAGAGGGTTCTTCTGAACAGCGGTCCAGCTCTGCTGTTGGACACGTGATTCCCAGTGTCCAAGGAGAACCCTGACCTAGTTTAAAAATCAACGAAATTACAAAATCAAAGCCCGATGCAGGGACAGAACTCTCTCAACTGTACCATATGCTTTAAGAAAACGCCTTCCCTTAAGGGAGACTGGATCTGTGATCCTTGGATGGGATGGTGAGAGAGCAAACTGATTTCCAGCCTCCGCTGGGAACGATGATCCTGGTGACTCAACTGGAAGGGAGTTCAGAATAATCAGAATCATTTCGGCCTGGCCAGGTGGGGTGGTCAGTCTATTCACATTTGTGATGGGAAAACCCGTTCATATCTGGGGACTTAAGCTCAGGACTGTGAGTCCAGAGGCAGGACGTGGCCTGGAGTGACTGACAGTGTCCACTATGTACTATTTGTGCCTAATCTGCGACTCTGCTGTTTTCTTAGGGGAAAATCATGAAAATTCCAGGCACATGCTGTGACACGTGTAAGTACCTTACCAATAGCTTGTCCCTTGAAATGCATCGGGCGAAGTCCAGGGACTGTTCTTTGCAATGACCTTTCTTCTAGAAAGATATTGCAGCCAGTGTGTTCAATTCTGCAGGGAGCTTCCACCCCACCCTGCATGTCCTTGGACTGCCCCCTGCTCAAGCCCCCTTTCAAGATGCCTGTGAGGCACACTCTTCCTCCTTCCTTCCAAACTCCTGGCAGTCACTAGCCTCTTACCTGCCTTTCCCCTGGCAGAGCCTTGGGTTGGTCATAGCAGTCCTATCATGAGAGAATGTCTTCCCTCTGCCACCAGGACTCCTGAAGACAGGCACCTTGATTCATGATCTCGACAGAGCGGACATTCAGTGTGCCTCTAAGCTTTGGGTGTCGTGCAGCTCTCCCAGAGACAAAGGGAAGCCAGCAGCTGGCTGTGGGGCTGCAGTGAACACAGCCTTCTCGAGGATGTATGAGGCTGGTCTCAGTTTTATTAACCTCGTCTGCTTCACTCTCAGCTCCTCTTGACCTTGCAGTTGTGTTGTACTGGTTGGTCCCAATAGTTGCGGCTGCAGCTTTGGAGACGGAGCTCAAGCCTGCCCACCAGACAGCATCTCACCACATGTTCTTGCGTTCTTGTTTCCAGGAGCACAAGTACCTTTCAGAATCCCAGTGTTAGTGCTGTATTCTCTGAATGTAGAATTACTTGCCTGGACTAATATTCTTTGTCTTTTAGTTTAGTTAGTTTTGGGGTTCACGGGCCCATGTTCCCATGTTTATTTTTGGGTAGAGAAAGGAAGAGTAAAAACACGAATATCTTCAGCGTTCAGTCATTCATTCTTTTCTTGATGGCTCACTCTGACAGTCCCTGTAGTTGCTGTAACCAAGTTGCAGGTTGTGGAAAACACACTCTGAAAGCATCTTTTTCTATGGTTCTTGTTTGCATGATTGAAGAATGTGGTCAGGAAACCATCAGAGGAGATGCATTCTCTCTAGGCATGCTGCACATGGAATTGGGCCGAGGCTGTTATCTTCAAAACTAGCAGCGAGGCCAAAAGGGGCCTGTGTTGGTCTGTGCTTTCAAGAGGTGGGGACCTTCCATAAGGAAAAGAAGCCAGGCTCAGGGAGTTAAATCTACAGCAAAACAATATAGTGTGTTGGCCTCAATATGTTTTCCTTATTCACCCTCTTAATGTGGTTGGCAGGCTTTCACTTTAAAATGACATTATTTGGGAGTTGGGAGCCCAACTATTAGGTAGTTAAAGTTGATTTAGATTTGGAGCCATCCAGGAATGGAAAACTCCCAGTGTTTGGATGGGCAATAATGAGCTGGCATTAAATCTTAGATTATCAGTGGGCCAAGTAGAGGTTCAGATCTGAGTGCTTTTAACCCCTGTACATAAGGAGACCCATGCTAGCGACCCAGAGGTAGCTATACCCAAAGGGAAGATTCCATAAGGGCTCCTACGATCAGCTCCCACAGAGACAATGACATTTGCAGGGATAGTTAGAGATTAATTGTATTTCTTAGCTGCCTCATTGCCCGTCAGCTTCTGGATATTGTTATAAGCGCAGGAGGATTGCTCTCCTCATTATGGTTTTTATTTTATTATTTTTAACATCTTTATTGGAATACAGTTGCTTTACAATGTTGTGTTAGTTTCTGCTGTATAACAAAGTGAGTCAGCTATATGTATACATATATCCCCATATCCCCTCCCTCTTGGGTCTCCCTCCCACCCCTCTAGGTGGTCACAAAGCACTGAGCTGATCTCCCTGTGCTATGCGGCTGCTTCCCACTAGCTATCTGTTTTACATTTGGTGGTGTATATATGTCAACGCTACTCTCTCACTTCATCCCAGACTAGCCTTCCCCCTCCCCGTGTCCTCAAGTCCATTCTCTACGTCTGCATCTTTATTCCTGTCCTGCCCCTATGTTCATCAGAACCTTTTTTCTTTTTTTTAGATTCTCTCTCTCTATATATGTGTTAGCATACAGTATTTGTTTTTCTCTTTCTGACTTACTTCACTCGGTATGACAGACTCTAGGTCCATCCACCTCATTACAAATAACTCAATTTTGTTTCTTCTAATGGCTGAGTAATATTCCATTGTATATATATGTGCCACATCTTCTCTATCCGTTCATCTGTTGATGGACACTTAGCTTGCTTCCATGTCCTGGCTATTGTAAATAGTGCTGCAGTGAACATTGTGGTACATGACTCTTTTTGAATTATGGTTTTCTCAGGGTATATGCCCAGTAGTGGGATTGCTGGGTCATATGGTAGTTCTATTTTTACTTTTTTAAGGAACCTCCATACTGTTCTCCATAGTGGCTGTATCAATTTACATTCCCACCAACAGTGCAAGAGGGTTCCCTTTTCTCCACACCCTCTCCAGCATTTGTTGTTGTAGATTTTCTGATGATGCCCATTCTAACAAGCGTGAGGTGATACCTCATTGTAGTTTTGATTTGCATTTCTCTAATAATTAGTGATGTTGAGCAGCTTTTCTTGTGCTTCTTGGCCATCTGTATATCTTCTTTGGTGAAATGTCTATTTAGGTCTTCTGCCCAGTTTTGGATTGGGTTGTTTGTTTTTTTGATATTGAGCTCCATGAGTTGTTTGTATATTTTGGAGATTAATCCTTTGTCAGTTGCTTCCTTTGCAAATATTTTCTCCCATTCTGAGAGTTGTCTTTTTGTCTTGTTTATGGTTTCCTTTGTTGTGCAAAAGCTTTTACGTTTCATTAGGTCCCAGTTGTTTATTTTTGCTTTTATTTCCATTTCTCTAGGAGGTGGGTCAAAAAGGATCTTGCTGTGATTTATGTCATAGAGTGTTCTGCCTGTGCTTTCCTCTAAGAGTTTTATAGTGTCTGGCCTTACATTTAGGTGTTTAATCCATTTTGAGTTTATTTTTGTGTATGGTGTTAGGAAGTGTTCTAATTTCATTCTTTTACATGTAGCTGTCCAGTTTTCCCAGCACCACTTATTGAAGAGAGGCTGTCTTTTCTCCATTGCATATTCTTTCCTCCTTTATCAAAGATAAGGTGACCATGTGTGTATGCGTTTATCTCTGGGATTTCCATTTTGTTCCATTGATCTATATTTCTGCTTTTGTGCCAGTACCATACTGTCCTGGTTACTGTAGCTTTGTAGTATAGTCTGAAGTCCGGGAGCCTGATTCCTCCAGCTCCGTTTTTCGTTCTCAAGATTGCTTTGGCTACTCGGGGTCTTTTGTGTTTCCATACAAATTGTGAAATTTTTTGTTCTAGTTCTGTGAAAAAGGCTATTGGTAGTTTGATAGGGAGTGCACTGAATCTGTAGATTGCTTTGGGTAGTATAGTCATTTTCACAATGTTGATTCTTCCAATCAAGGAACATGGTATATCTCTCCATCTGTTTGTATTGTCTTTAATTTCTTTCATCAGTGTCTTATAGATTTCTGCATACAGGTCTTTTGTCTCCTTAGGTAGGTTTATTCCTAGGTATTTTATTCTTTTTGTTGCAATGGTAAATGGGAGTGTTACCTTAATTTCTGTTTCAGATTTTTCATCGTTAGTGTATAGGAATGCAAACCCTAGTGTGTAGGGTTTGTCATACATGGCCTTTATTATGTTGAGGTAGGTTCCCTCTATGCCTACTTTCTGGAGAGTTTTTATCATAATTGGGTGTTGAATTTTGTCGAAAGCTTTTTCTGCATCTATTGAGATGATCATATGGTTTTTATCCTTTGATTTGTTAATATGGTATATCACATTGATTGATTTGAGTATATTGAAGAATCCTTGCATTCCTGGGATAAACCCCACTTGGTCATGGCGTATGACCCTTTTAATATGCTGTTGAATTCTGTTTGCTAGTATTTTGTTGAGGATTTTTGCATCTATATTCATCAGTGATATTGGCCTGTAGTTTCCTTTTTTTGTGATATCTTTGTCTGGTTTTGGTATCAGGGTGATGGTGGCCTCGTAGAATGAGTTTGGGAGTGTTCCTCCCTCTGCTATATTTCAGAAGAGTTTAAGAAGGACAGGTGTTAGCTCTTCTCTAAATGTTTGATAGTATTCGCCTGTGAAGTCATCTGGTCCTGGGCTTTTGTTTGTTGGAAGATTTTTAATCACAGTTTCAATTTTAGTGCTTGTGACTGGGCTGTTCATATTTTCTGTTTCTTCCTGGTTCAGTCTTGGAAGGTTGTGCTTTTCTAAGAATTTGTCCATTTCTTCCAGGTTGTCCATTTTATTGGCGTATAGTTGCTTGCAGTAATCTCTTATGATCCTTTGTATTTCTGCACTGTCAGTTGTTACTTCTCCTTTTTCATTTCTAATTCTGTTGATTTGAATCTTCTCCCTTTTTTTCTTGATGAGTCTGGCTAATAATTTATCAATTTTGTTTATCTTCTCAAAGAACCTGCTTTTAGTTTTATTGATCTTTGCTAATGTTTCCTTCATTTCTTTTTCATTTATTTCTGATCTGATTTTTTTTTTTTTTTTTAATTTTTGGCTGCGTGCGGTCTTTGTTGCTGCACGCGGGCTTTCTCTAGTTGTGGCGAGCGGGGGCTACTCTTCATTGCGGTGCGCAGGCTTCGCATTGCAGTGGCTTCTCTTTTTATGGAGCACAGGCTCTAGGTGCACGGGCTTCAGTAGTTGTGGCATGGGTTTAGTTGCTCCACGGCATGTGGGATCTTCCCAGACCAGGGCTTGAACCCATGTCCCCTGCATTGGCAGGTGGATTCTTAACCACTGTGCCACCAGGGAAGCCCTCTGATCAGATTTTTGTGATCTTTCCTTCAGCTAACTTTGCGGGGGGTGGTTTTGTTCCTCTTTCTCTAATTGCTTTAGGTGGAAGGTTAGGTTGTTTATTTGAGATGTTTCTTGTTTCTTGAGGTAGGATTGTATTGCTATAAACTTCCCTCTTAGAACTGCTTTTGCTGCATCCCATAGGTTTTGGTTCATCGTGTTTTCATCGTCATTTGTTTCTAGGTAGTTTTTGATTTCCTCTTTGGTTTCTTCAGTGAGCTCTTGGTTATTTAGTAACGTATTATTTAGCCTCCATGTGTTTGTATTTTTTACAGTTTTTTTTCCTGTAATTGGTATCTAGTCTCATAGCGTTGTGGTTGGAAAAGATACTTGATCCGATTTCAATTTTCTTAAATTTACCAAGGCTTGATTTGTGACTCAAGATATGATCTATCCTGGAGAATGTTCCGTGAGCGCTTGAGAAGAAAGTGTATTCTGTTGTTTTTGGATGGAATGTCCTATAAATATCAATTAAGTCCATCTTGTTTAATGTGTCATTTAAAGCTTGTGTTTCCTTATTTATTCATCATGGTTTTTAGAGTCTACAATTACATAAAAGTAAGTCCTATCCATTGACATCACCAAAGCACAGTGAATCTATGCCCCTCCTGCAATTAAAATTGTGCCATTAAGTGAGTTAAACCCAGCGATAACTATATCTCTGAATATGAAGGGCCAGGAGAAGCTGAGGGGAACCAGGACCACTGACTTGCCTTCCCCATGGCTGGCTTTGGTGATCCGGTTACTGTGAAATTGACCTATTTCCAGTAAATGAGGGAACTCGGCTGGAGAGTGTTGTGTGGAAGAACAGGTCCCATCTCTCACCTGTCCTGTAGGTGAGGAGCCCGAGTGCAAGGACATCACTGCCAAGCTGCAGTACGTCAAAGTGGGAGACTGTCTGTCTGAAGAGCAAGTGGACATTCACTACTGCCAGGTAAGGGGTCCTCGGTTGGGAGGGGCAAGTTCCTTGTTTGGTCACGTCTCTTTAGTTGCAGAGTCAAAGCATCTGGGAAATTCACAGGGGGGAGAAGTGAAAGGAACTGGGCGCTTTTAAAATTTTTTTAAAAAGCCAATGTTTTATTGAAGTAAATGGGAACTTTTGACCCTAGAAGAAAAAAACTGAGCAATGATTCAACACATCCTCTGAAGAGAATGGAGAATTACTTAATGGAAGATGGGAGCTCTGTTTCCTGAAGATCAATCACACAGGCATAGAAATTGCAGCTAGAGGGCTTGGGTGTGACAGTTCCATTAGGACAGGCCTTTCAGACCTCCCAAGAGCTATTTTTACACATTGTTTGGCTGTCCTGTGTTTCTCGGGGCAAGGCCAGACCTTCTTGATTGGAGGAGGGCAGGTGGAGGAAGCAGGCTGCCCCAGAGCCCTCCCCACCCTGGGACTCTCCACCGTCCGCAACGGCCGCCTCTCTCTGCCCCGCCGTAGGGAAGATGCACCAGCAAAGCCCTGTACTCCATCGACACAGAGGACGTGCAGGACCAGTGCGCCTGCTGCGCGCCCACACGCACAGAGCCCATGCAGGTGCCCCTGCGCTGCGCCAACGGCTCCGTCATCCACCACGTGGTCCTCAACGCCATGCAGTGCAAGTGCTCCCCCAGGAAATGCCGCCAGTGAGGCGCGGTCCTGCCGCGGACACCCGTCACCACCCGCTTGGCAACCCCTACTTGGCGCATGCGTGCTCCGCTCCCGGGCTTCCCCGGGCCCACAATAAAGGCCAATCTGTCATCTTGCCAAAGGCTCATGGTTCATCTAGGCTGAGATGGCTATCGTAGGCTGGGCTGGAGCTCTGAGGCTGGTGCTGAAGGGGGTGGGGGGTAGGGGAGCACAGGCTCCATCTGGAAACACTTGAGACCTGGGGTCTGCGGGAGGCACCGCCCACATCGGGGAGAAAGTGGCATCTCAGCCTCCACGGGGAGGGAAGGGGAAAGTGAGCGCCAGGCCTCCTTGGAAACAGCCCAGTGGCTGAAGAAGGGATTTGCTCTGGAACACTGGGGTCTCCAGTCTCTGAATCCAGGGGCTTCTGGGCAGAGCAGAGGAGTCCCTAGAGCCAGGCTCCTGCCAGGCTCTGGCCAGTGTGGCTGACTTGATGGGGAAGGAGCCCCAGTGGGTGTGCAAGGGGTTCTCTGAGCCCTCGGCTGAGCCAGTGCCTGTGTTCCTCAGTCGCCCCCGTGGGAGGGTGAGAGGCTGGGGGCTGGGGGGCTGGAAACGCGGTGCTGGGCGTGTGTGGGAACGTGGTCCCTCGCGGCACAGGCGTGGCCGTGGCCGGAGACCCCCAGACTCGGGGGCGGCCCAGGTTCCACCCATGGCCTTCGCTGGACTGTGTGGCCTCAGTAAGCCCCTTAGCGGTTTTCAGACTTAGTTTCCTCAACTGGAACCAGGAACGTCAGTCTCACTCACTCGGTTGGGAGGGTCAAATAAGCCAGAAAGTCCGGGAGTAACTACGAATTGCTCTCTAATAACGGAAAAAGTGACCAGAAGAAAAATGAGGAAATCAAGCTTCAAAGGGGAACCCTAAGTGTCCCTACCGTCAGTGGCAGAGCATTGAGGATTTCCTTTGTTCTGAGGGGTGAGGGAGCTGAGTTCCTTTTGGGCTGGATGCTGGAGGCCAAGGCCTTGCCCACTCCAGGATCATTTGGTGGACAGAAGAGGTGTAGGTAACTCCAGACCTCACCGGGTCCCCAGATCACTAACCACTGCTGTCACTCTCAAGGAGAGATCATCCTTTCTTAGACTTATATGAAAAAGCTTACATGTATATGCTGGCAAGATGGCAGAGACTCTAGGTGGGGAGAGCACACCCATGAGAATAAAGCAACTGTCCTGGCTATGAGACAGGAATTTGATGGAGGCTTGACTTTCATGCCAGATCCTTCTAGCCCAGGAGAGACTCAACTCATTGAACGTATTGGACCATGGAGCTGGAAAGGATTTAGACATCTCATCCACTGCCCTCTCCTGCCCCTTTGCAGAGGATGAAAGCAGCTCAGAGAACTTGAGTAACTTGCCAAAGGTCACACAGCTGCTGGGTGGCAGGGTCAGGTTCAGAACCCAAGTACCTGGACACCTGGGCAAGAACTCCGGAGCCGGTGCATCAGAGCCGCACGTCCCTGGTGCTGACAGATTCGGCCCTGTTCTCACAGGAACCAGTGACAGCTGCATTTCTAGGTCTTTCTGCTTCTGTCACTGCTGGGGAAGAACCTCCAGGGAAGATACATTAAAGGCAAATGGCATGGGTTGTGTTGAGTCGTTCTGGTGGGGAGTTTAGCCGGGTAGAGGGAAGGAAGAATGGATAGAAGTTTTATGTAACTGCTCAATAATTCAAAGGCTGTCATCCTCCATCCATCACCCCGCCTCCAACTTTGAGTGCCTCTATGGTCTCTGTAGGAAACCAGATCCAGGGCCAGAGAATTACCTGTCTCCCTTCTGACTGATGGCCTAATGCTCCACCTGGGGACGAGGTGCCATTGGAGGCATCGCCACAGAGAAACTCAGCAGGGAGTCTGCCTCTCCAGCAGAAGGTGTCAGTTTTCCAACTGCCTCCGTAGCCTGAGTCCTCCTCATGTTTCCTGTTAGTGCAGTTCACCGCCAGGAAAAAGGCTGAGTCAGAAAAGCTGCATATTTTGATTAAAAAAAATGCAGGAAGTAGGGTAAAAAGGAGAAACTGGTAGTGGGGGTATGAGCCAGGAGCTGTCCCCATTCTGCATGTGTTCCAGGGCGGGTCTGCCTCTGGTCTCAGGCACTCCCTTTTTTGTCACCCTTAGACCAGATGGGACAGTCCCCAAAGTGAGAGTCTTAGGGGGAGTCTCAAGGGAGGAGTATGCAGGGACCAAGGGACTAAAAAAGTGCTGGAGGGAGAGAAGAGAGGGAATGGATAAGGAACCACCATGGTGGAAAGGTTTCCAATCCTCTTGGCATTGAAAACACCTAGAGAAGGGTTCCCAGAAGTGAATGGAGAAGGGTGTTATCTCAAGCAGCCAGGAACCAAGTGTTAGAGCACAGGTTCTGGAGCAGGCACAGTCCTCAGAGGCACGGTGCCTGACCGTTTACACTGCAGTCTCCTAATCTGTGAAATGGGCACACAGGCAGTAATTCCCTCATAGATTTGGTACTAGAATTAGATAATTCCTCTGGGGAAGGCTCTGAGAAGGATGCTGAGGGCGAGGAAGTCCACATCCACGTCAGCCATGTGCCTGGTGCCCAGGATACAGCCCAGGTTGGCACACACTGCTTTTGGTTTTCCTTCTGCTCAGCCCCTGACTCCCCTTTACTGCCTCAGTTTCCTCATCTATAAAGTGGGGAGCAGTCCCCACCAGCCCACCTTATATGCACAGGAGATAGGAAAGTCCGTGGTCATTCAGAGCCTACTTGACCTATAATGTTAACACAATACCTTTTCATTTTCAGGGTCTCTGGTATTAATGCACTTGTTTCGCTTGGGGGCGTCTTGGAATTGTAGATTCCATCATCCAGAATGGCCCTTTGGAGGTCTTCTCTTCCATCCCCCTGCCCATGGCTAGATATCAAAACCATTCCGGAGAGATGGAACTCCTCTTTTTCCTGGAATGGAGCTTCCACCATCTACCTCCTCAACTGGTCCCAGCGTCTCCCTGGGAAGCTTTGCTAAAACCCCTTGCCTCCCCAAGCCCCTCCCCTTGCCTCTTGCAGCCCCTCTTCCTGTCCCTGGGGCACGATTCCTCCACTCCTGCGCCTTTTAATCTAGAGAAAGTTGGGGACATCTGGTGGCGGGTAGAGTGCAGGCAGGCGTGCGGGGGAGCCTCCCACCCCTACCTACCCAGGCGATCAGGGCCAGGGCGGCAGGAAGCAGGCTTCCCCGGGCGGAATTGGAAGCTAATCAGCCAGGCTGTTCACGAGATAATCCGGCTGAATGCTCACACCCGAACCAGGTTAGCAGGCAGCTCCCCGGGTGGGGAGAGCAGCGGTCTTACTGTCTCGCCCCTCAGCTTCATTAACCGGAGCGTGTCCCGGACTCAGCCGGCCCACGGGAACGCGCTCCTTTCTCCACGTGGCGCGACGAGCGCCGGTGCGCCTAGGGTGCAGCTCCCGGGAGGCCTGGTAGCCGCTGGCGAGGGATGGGGGAGGAGGCAGCGGCAGCAGGCTGGGGCGGGCACGTCCAGACGGAGCTGAGCTGCGATGGAATTAGTCCCGCGACTGAATAAGCCAGTGCAGACGCCAGAGCAGCCCCAGCAGAGGGGCAGTCCCGGTTTCCTGCCCTGCGCGCCCGCACCATGGCCACCCCCGGGCTGAGCGGTGAGTCCCTCCTGCCGGGGACCCTGGTCCTGACAAGTTGTAGAAGGCAGAGGGGCTGGGAGTGAAGGACATGGCTTCTTACCCCTTGGGATTCGTGACCCCAAGTGAACCTGGAATGGTGGTTCCAGAGCTGATCCTTTTCTCCCGGGACGGGGGAGGCGAGGGGTGCCTGAGCACTTTCCTGGACACTCATTTCCAATCAAGGAGGGAAGAGGTAGGACAAGAGGTAGAAGATTGGTGCAGTGGCTCTTTGGTGATGAATGACCAACTCCTATCTCTGTATCTTCCTGTTAAGTGGGGGGGTGTTCAGTTCAGTGCATATCAACGGTAAGCAAACACCCAGAGTTTAAGTCAGAAACAATCTGCTGAAGAGAGAGGTTCAGGTTCACCCCCTGCAGTTTGACTTTGGCATTCCTGGAGCAGCTTCACAGTTTCAGGATGTCTCCTCCAGCCCTTATCCAAACCCACCCCCTGGAAGGACATTTACACCTCGGGGTGCAGAGAAACACAGGTGTGACTTTCCTGGGGACTTTTGTTTTAGAGGAAAAGCAAATTGAGGCAGCGTTTAGGGGGACAGGAGGTGATACTGCTGCACCTCCAAATGATACTGAGTAGAAAGATGTGTTTGGCAGGGTTGACCTTGCTTGGAAAGGGATTTTGTTGGGTGTCTTGTTTCTGGTGGCTCGTGGGAGAGGCATGGAGTGGCGGGGGCAGGGTGCCCACTTCATTGGCATGAGCGGTGGGCAGAAGGGACTGGAAGGTAGGCATCAGGCACAGTCCCGAGACTTTGTGAGCAGGTGTGGAGAGGGCACCCCGGACCATGTGGATGCTGGTCCAGGGACCATGTGGATGCTGGTCCGGGGACCGTGTGGATGCTGGTCCGGGATAGAAGTTCCCACTGAGCAAGGTTAGGTCTCCGCCCCAAGGCAGGTGACAGGTGAGGGAAGATCTTAGACAAGGTAGGGCGCTTCTGGAGGATGACGAGACTCCGGGTCCCTGCACTCGTCTGGGCTTTGTGCTTGGGACCGGACATTAGAGCCCTGCCTCAGCTGCTGGGTGTCCAGGGCCCAATCTCCCCCTCACTGTGTCCTGTCATGTACCATCATTTTGGGAGCCAAGGACCTGAGACGGTCCTTTCGGGGCACCTGCATCGCTCTCTGGGTTGCCTCTACGTGGGTCCCGGGCCTCTTTGCTGGCTGATGGAGGAAGCTGTGTGAGGAGTGGGGATGGGTTCCAAACACCAGCCTCAGGTTCTGTCCAGTTTCTCTCCGCCCCTTCCCTGCCCTCTTCCACTACAGGGCACAGCTAGGGGGCCAGAGGCACTGGGTTCTAAAGTGGAGCTTGCCTTTCATTTTCTTTAATGAGGACCTGATTCCTAGAGCACACGGAGAACAGAAACTTGACCACTAGAGATGAGAATCTTGCCTCTAGCTACAAAGTAGAATCGGTCTCTATTTGTATGCAGGTGGTTGGGGAGAAGGAGTTTAAACAGAGATTCCATTCAAGGAAAGAACCAGCCATGTGGACACCTGGAGAATGATCTAGCAAAGGCAGTAGTGGCGAAAGACCCCATGGCAGCAATGTGCTTGGGCTGTCCAAAAAATAGGGGGGAAGCCCAGTGCCTGGAGGGAGAGGGAGAGGGTGAGAGTGAACCAGATCACGCGGAGTCTTGGGACTCAGGCCATATGTTTTTGACTTTTCAAAGAGAAAGGGAAGAGTAACATTTATCAAGCATCACCTGTATACCAGACATCGTGCTTTGCTTCCCCCAAAATCTGGGGGTCAGTGTTAAGTCCATTTCATTGACGAGGAACCTGAGGTTCAGAGAGGTTAAGAAATATGTCTGTTACATTGTGTTAACTACCGAGTCATCAGAGAAGGATAAAGTTGGAATTCAATTTCATTTCCCCACCACCTCACCTTGTTGCTTTTGTTCTGTTCTTAAGAAGCAATTAGAAGGGAGTGTAGATACCAACAAGGAGGGGTGGTTGAGAAATGTGGGTGGAACTGGGGCTTTTAGGGAGACACTAATTTTGCTTGCAAGGCTGGTAGGTGATGCTGTGGTCATAATCCAGGCAAGGCTTGCCTTGACACGACTTCCAATCTGGGATCATCATGGTTAGTTTACTTAGTGGGGTCAAGCCCAGGAAGGCAGGTTGTCATCACCAAACTCCTAAGGCAGTGTGCCACTGTGATCTCCACCGGGGACACGACTTAATGAGCATGGCTTATCTGAGTTCCACATCTGTGGCTCACAGGCATGTGGGAGAGACTGACCCACTGCGGGCAGAGGACTTGCCCAGTGTCTGATGTGCTCTAGCAGACCTGGCTCACGATCATTTCAGTGGATCTGCACACCATGCACCTGTGCTTGAGCTCACAGCAGTTCAGAGCACACCTGCCGAGCCGGGTACTGCGCGCAGTGCTGGAGCTACAAGGATCAACAGGGGCACACAGTGGCCTGTCGGGACTCTGGGGGCCCTAAGTTGATCCTATTAGTGTAGCAACCACGTGCACTGTTGCTGGACATGAGAATGAGGAACCAGGATCAAACCTGGGCTTGTTTAGACCAAACCAAAGAAATTAGCCCTGTCCATACTTCAGGCATTTCAAGATGTACTAGAGGTCTTTCTTAGGCTCCTTCTGACAACCCCGCCCTTCCTCCAGAAACTCTTAAGGAAATAATCTATAAGTCTGTCTGGCTGACAGCTCTCCATCTAGGCTAACTTGTGCTGAAGCTACGAAAGGATGGCAATTCTCACAAGGATCCAGGGTCAGGTCCTCTCTCTGTGTAGCAAACACAGGTATAAAGCACCCTTGCATCTTCTGACTGGTCCACTGACCAAGGGATAATTCCCACTTTCTAGCCTATTGTTCATCATTAACTAATTAAAATAGCTTAAAAACTAAAAAGTAATGATACAAGCCCATTGTGAAAAAAAATTAAATGCAAATAAATAAAATACCTGTTTTTAATATTTTAGTAATTACTCCTCACCCTGACTCCTTTTTAATCCATTTTTATTCTTGCCTATATCAGTAACTATTTCTATTATTTATTAATCTTCAAACAAATTACAAAAAAGGAAACCTAGATGCAATAAAACTTAAATCAAAGATAAATTAGCAAATGCCAAATAATGAAAGATTAGGAACATATTATTGATAGCACCAAAACCTAGAGAAGAATAGGTCCTGTAGTTGAGTGAAAACTTACCTATGAGCCTCCTGACAGGCAGAACAGAAAAGAGATAGTAAGTCCCGTGGGTCTCACTGCCTAAGAAAAGGAGATTCGCTCATCAACATTAAAGTTTAAGAAGAATGGCACAGCGGTATTTGTGTGACATATAAGACATTGCCTAGCATAATGGGCTGTAGTTTCATTAATAGCTTTTCAGAAAGAGTATTATTTTTCATGTGGGCATTTATTATATTGTTTCTGATTTTTTTTTAAAAGAGGCATTTCTGTTTTACTCTTTTCTCGTCCATTCTATTCCATTATATTGAAAAAAAAATGCTGTTTTCAAACGATTAGATAACCAACTATTGGGTTAAACCTCTAATTTGAAAAGTTGTGGCTTACAGCAGATAGAAAACTTAGAGGCTAATAGTCCATTTTGACCAATGGCTCACAATCTCTTTTCCTCGCCTGTGTAAGAAAGTGATGCATCCTTCCATCAGGTGCAATACTTTGAATTGATTTATTTATATTTATTTTGGCTGCACTGGATCTTAGTTGTGGCACGTGGACTTCTTAGCTGTGGAACGCAGGGTCTAGTTCGCAGGCCAGGGGTCGAACCCGGGCACCCTGCATTGGGAGCTTGGAGTCTTACCCACTGGGCCACCAGGAAGTCCCAGGAGTAATTCTTATCCAAGTTTCTATCTGTTGTCATTTCCCTTTATTGCGAAGAACATGCTTTAGCATTTTTTAAAATTTTATTTTATATTGGAGTATAATTGATTTACTCCAAATTTTATTTTATATTGGAATATAATTGAATATAATGTTGTATTATACTGTATGTATTATACAGTTTAATGACAAATCATTAAACTGTACAATACTGGTGACAAATCCTCTCAACTTCCTTACCCACCCAAAACTCCAGAATTCCATACCACAAAGCACGAAGAGATGATTGGCCAGAAATCCCTTCTGCTCATCTTTCCAGCAGCTCAATTTTTTGTCCTCGAGCACCTACTATGTGCCAGGCTGCAGTAAGCATCAAAGGTGATATCCAGTCCCTACCTTTGAGAATCTCTCCCTGCATGGGGTGTACAGGTGTGAGGGGGTTGTCCAGTCTGTGAAGTTGGGGGAAGTTGGAGCAAGGTTGTGAAGCACAGGTATTTGACGTGGATGGTGTCTCCCTGGGCTGAATTAGTGCACTTGTAAGTGGAGTTATCTATTATTGTCCACATTAATGCAGGGTACTGTATTAGGGTACTGCTCTGCTGTATTTATTATTATTCACATTGATAATGAAGGGCACTCTATTAAGGTAATGCTCGGATAGCTGCTCTAACGAGTAGACTAAAGAATAAGGAGGAAAACACAGCAAGAGTTTACTTCAAGTGATAGGCCTGGGCGGGTAAACAAGTTGGTGGGGTGACTCTTTTCCAGGAAGCTTTTCAGGGACCCGGGGTGACGGAGGCTCCTCCAGCTTCAACTATGACTTCCGAGGTGGCCCTGAGAATTGCCGTTCCAGTTATCTGAGCCGGGGAAAGAGCGTGGAGGGGCACGCAGAAGCAGGCCTGGAAGGTTTCTGTGGGCCAGGCCTAGAAATAGCACATATCACTCTTCTCACATTCCTCTGTCCGGAATTCAGTCCCGTGGCCACATCTAGTTACAAGGGAGGGAGGCTAGGAAATGTGGTCTAGCTGTGTGTTCAGGGAGAAGAGGAAGACATGGATGTTGGTAAGCAGCTTGTAGTCTCTGTCATAGGGGCCCATCAGAAATGGTAAGTTTGGTGTGCTATAGTCACACTTACTATGCTGTATTAAAGTTACAGAGTTAGACATTTGTCTCCCCAAGTAGGCTCTGAGATCTTCAAGTTTCAGCACCCAGGGCAGGGTATGTGGTGAATGCTCATTGAATGGTTTGTGAATGCATGAATGAGTGAATGAGTGAGTGGTGAGCTGGTGTGACAGTAGCTGACCAACAGATTCTGCTGCTTCTTTATTAACTTTTTAAAAAATTGAAGTCTAGTTGATTTACAATGTTGTGTTAGATTCAGGTGTACAGCAAAGTGATTCAGGTGTACATATATATATTCTTTTTTGTATCCTTTTCCATTATGGTTTATCACAGGGCACTGAATATAGTTCCCTGTATTGTACAGTAGGATCGTGTTGTTTATCTATTTTATATATAGAAGTTTGTATCTGCTAATCCAAAACCCCTCCCCCACCCACTTTCCCCTTTGCTAACCATAAGTTTGTTTTCTATGTCTGTGAGTCTGTTTCTGTTTTGTAAATAAGTTCATTTATATCATTTTAAAAGATTCTACATATAAATGATATCATATCATATTTGTCTTTCTCTGTCTGACTTCACTTAGTACGATAATCTCTAGGTCCATCCATGTTGCTGTAGATGACATTGTTTTCTTTTTTATGGCTGAGTAATATTCCAGTGTGTGTGTGTGTGTGTGTGTGTGTGTGTGTGTGTGTGTGTGTGTGTGTGTGTGTGTATGCATACCACACTTTTATCCATTCACTGTTGATGGACCTTTAGGTTGCTTCCATGTCTTGGCTATTGTAAATAGTGCTGCTATGAACACTGGGATGCACGTATCTTTTCAAATTATAGATTTCTCTGGATATATGCCCAGGATTGGGATTGCTAGATCATATGGTAACTTTATTTTTAGTTTTTTAAGGAACCTCCGTACTGTTTTCCACAGTGGCTGCACCATTTACATTCCCACAAGCAGTGTAGGGGTGTTCACTTTTCTCCATACCCTCTCCAGCACTTGTTATTTGTAGACTTTTTAATGATGGCCTTTCTGAACAGTGTGAGGTGGTACCTCACTGTAGTTTTGATTTGCACAGTTGCTTCTTTTAAAATAATATTTAAGAAATTAAAAAAATGACATCTGGCTATTTGAATTAGAGAAAGCAGGTGAAGGTATTGTGAGTCCTCCTTTAAATGTGAAATATATACTTCACTGGTCCTTGAAACTCAAGCAATTTGATTCTTTGCGACTCGGAGTTTGAATTTAATTTCTCCTTGGGAAACTCAATCCTTTGCAGAATTTAATTACACACCTTTATGAAATGAATACATTGGGTTAAAGGAAAGAGAAAAAGAGAAATTATAAAAATAATACATGAACTAGAGATACAGCTGCATATTTAAAATTTTTTTTCAATAACAATTTTCTTATGAAGGATTTAACCAAGGTATTTAGTTATGGGACTTGGCTATGACCCTCTGAAGTGAGGTGAAATGTTAAAATTCTACCTGAGGGCCACCTTTTAAGAAAGCTGCTTTATCAATGTGTGCTGGATCGTGATGGTGTTATATACGTATCTCCATGCTCCTCCTGGAAAATCACATATCTGTGTCGTCCATTTAGAGGAAGATGCTTGCCTTCCTGTTTGTTATGGCAGGTAGATGTGTCTCCAGTTCTTCTATAAAGTATATCAACTCATTCAGGCACAAGTTAACTACACTTAATGAAATTTAGCATTTGCCTTTACTTGGCATGTATAGACCTATTCCTACCCCCTTTTGATTCTCAAGCTGGTTTTATGATCAAGGCTCTAATGTGTGCTTTAAAAGTCAGGGAGCCAAACTGAAGCTGCACAGGTGGGTCCTACCCCAGGTAGACGCACACGCCTCGGCTGTAGCAGCGGGCCACGCTCGTGGTGCCAAGCACGGAGCTTTTCCTCCTCCATTGACAGGCTTCCCTTGCTTCTTGGTTCATGTAGCACCCAACTTTTTTTTTTTAACACCCAGGTCAAGGCAGGTCTAGATCTAAATATTTACCTTCGCTGTGCTAAGTGGCCCTTCGTTTTATTTGTCCGAAGCTTCCCTTGTTCACGTTCTAGGTGATGCTTCTTCCATCTAACATTTTAGGACCTGTGACTAGATCTGTGCTCACATTTTTGATTCTGTTAGTGATTCTGTAGACCAATGGTCTCAACCCTGGTGGTGCAATAGAACGCCCCAGGCAAATAAGTCCAGATCTCGAGGTGGAACCAGACATCAACCTTTTAACTTCCCTAGGCGATTCCAACGTGCATCCAAGGTTGAGAACCGCTCTCTGTGTCCACTTGTCCTCGCTTTTACTGATCGCTGGATCCTAGTATTTTAAGTCTGGCTTCGCATGGCAGGCTCCTCCCACCCTCCCCATAGAGTAGCTCCTGGGTGCTTCTGTTTATCCCTTTCCAGAACTTCTTCTCCTAGTTCTGTCCTTTGGAATGTGGTGACTGTAACTTCACTGATAGTCAAATGAGGACACATGTGGTCTTAAGTGAGAGCAATCTGTATTTGGCTAGGACAGCAGCCTAGTAGAGGTGAAGTTATGAGATGTTAAAAAATGTGTCTCGGGCTTCCCTGGTGGCGCAGTGGTTGAGAGTCCGCCTGCCGATGCAGGGGACACGGGTTCGTGCCCCGGTCCGGGAAGATCCCACGTGCCACGGAGCGGCTGGGCCCGTGAGCCATGGCCGCTGAGCCTGCGCGTCTGGAGCCTGTGCTCCGCAACGGGAGAGGCCACAACGGTGAGAGGCCCGCGTACTGCAAAAAAAAAAAAAAAAGTGTCTCCCAAGTGTTTCCACCACTAGTTATTACAGGATCTCCAATCCCCCTTAAAGTCCCACCCAGTAATTATGGGAGACCCTAGGGGGTG